>NC_054080.1:16767725-17087058 GCF_017639655.2 Falco naumanni
TTTAATAAATCCAATTAATTTCACTCTTCTTTTGAAGAAAAACTAAGGTTCCTGTTTCATATATGTGTTTCAGATCAGTAAAAATACTTAAGACATTTGCATGTGACTGATACACCATCCAGCTTCAAAAGGAAGATGGCTAACTATGAATTTGGAAGTGTTACAGTGCTCATTAGTTTAACCAACTTTCATTTCACCAGTAATAAACCCTATAAACACAGGTGGTTCCTCTTAACATCAGGAAACAATATTTTAATGTAAGGGTGACTGAACACTGGAACAGGTTGCCCAAGGAGGTGGTGGAGTCTCCATCCTTTGAGAGACTTAAAAGCCATATGGACACAGCACTGCACAACTGGCATAGGTTGCCCTGCTGGAACCGGAGGGCTGGACCGGATGACCTCCAGAGATCATTTCAAATCATTCTGTGATTCTACATTCAGTAACGCAACATCTGCTCAGTGCAATATTTGTATTTCCAGAGCTAAGAACAGAGAAATGACCTCACTTCAATTTCTTGAATGGGACATAAAATAACAAAGAATGTTGACATTCTTTGTTATTCCCAGTATATTCACATTTTTTCATAGATATTGTATACTTAGGTGTTTGTATGTGGCTACAGTTTTCAGAATGCATTTATGCTTTCTGCTTGCTTCTATTTTGGCAAATTTTCATTTTCTGAAGTGGTTCAAAAGGATTTGGTTTTGGTCTAAAAAATTTGTATCAAGAATCTGGGCATAGAGCCTGAGATATCTTCAGGAGCCATTCTTTCTTTCCCCTCACACACGTTTCAGACTCCAAGTACAACTGTAATTTGAAAGTGACTGGAATATACATTTTACAAATCTTGTCGTACTTCTTGGGCCAAGTCAAGAATCACATCCTGACAACATTTAAGTGCATCCAGCCTATTCCTGAAAGTCAAGTCTGTCTCCCTGGTTGTTCAGACCACAGTGGCCAAAGTCTTGTTTGAAATTTTTTCAGTCTTTGGAGCTATGTATAGTTCTGCATACTTTCCTTCCTCACAGCTTTTGTTGAAGTAGGACCTCATCTACAATTTTTTTTTTCTACTCTGTTTGGTTTATTTTTGAATTACATAGATACAGGAGAGCTGTCTTCATTTATTGAAGATCAATGTCAAAAGCCTACCATGAAATGAACAACCTAAATAATTTTTACTTCCTGCACAGTGTTAAATGAAAAAAAAAAATAATTAAAAAGTCTTCTTCTACATGTTTAAACCCTTTGTATGAAACAGATTATCTTACTGCCTCTTCCAGAATCAGTCAATATGATGCCTTTAAAATGTTGTACTCCCATCACTTTGATGATTGATGCAGTCAGAATTCTAGTAAAATGTAGGTAGGTCAAACAAAAATACAAACAATGCAACTTGATCTACTAATACAAGGAATTTTCTCATCCCCATGCCAACAGGAGAAGAAAGGAAAAAATAAGATCAAGAGAACCAAGAAGGAAGTAGTGTAGGGAGAGAGGAAGTGTGAGGGAGAATTACATAAATCCATTATACGACCTATATAAAACTCTACCATGAAAGACATTGGCATTTTTTTAGCGGAAAAAACCCCAGTATTTAAAGCATCTTTTCATGATGTTAAGTATTTTCATGTTTTATCTAATCAATCAACAAATACTTCTGTTCTCAAATTCACATATTTTGTGCACTAATTCCCCATTTTCCAGCAATTTGTCTCTCATGTCAAGAAATCAACTCTGCCATAATCTGGGAAATGTGGACCAGGACAAGGTAAAGGTGTGGAATGGGAAGGGAATAGGTACAGCATAAATATCTGTGGAGGTGTACAGAGCAGATCGTAAATTCTGGTTTTGCTCTACATAGTAGCTGTGTATTACAGCTGCACACTTCATTTGTCAAATTCAGCCATAAAGCTTCTCCATTAACTTCACAAAGATTATAACAGAGATGATTTGGTTCTGCAGATTGACTACAGAAAAGTTAGGAAGAAACTCCGCACATAAAAATATCTAACAAAAGCTTTCTCCCTCTGTGCAAATTAGTCTTTCTACTGTAATTGATTGCTCAAATATTTTTTTTAATAGAAGCAAGCAATGCTTTCTAAAGCAATTTTGAGCATACTGTTTGTTAAACCAAGACTGAAATTCTCACTTAAGAAGAGACATATTGCTAATGTACTATGTAAGGGAAGAAACACATTGCTTGTAGTGATTACAGGACTCAAGATTATCTGTCTTCTTAAAATGCAGGAAAAATTTCAGAGTTATTGTAATATTGTAAAAGAAAACTTCACTTTAGTTTTGGTTGTTTGCATTTACTATTTGAAATAGTATTGCCATTTAAAATAGTGTTTTGGGAAAGTACTTACATTCCTTGTCAGGGTCCTCACCTCTAACCTCTTTTTAATATCAATAGAACATAACATACAACGTTTTCAAATATGGCTATTCTTAATTGTACTAGATTAAAAAAATAAGTCTTTTCTGCTGAATATACAGCAAGCTATTTGACATTTGAGGCATGCAATGAACACTGTAATAGCCTCATCAGATCAGACTAGCAATGTTTGTTACCAACATTCCATAAAGAAGCCAGAGAAAATATTTCTAAGGAGGGATTAAGAAACAGAGTAAAGACTGGCATCAGATAAATGCAAGCCTGTACTCCTCAAAAGTGGAAGAAAGAATACAAGTCTCTGAAGGTATGAGCATCTTGATATGTTTAGTATGGGCAGTTCTGCTTATTGTGCCAACAGATAAAGGAGGGGAAATCCCACCTAGAAATAAAATTAGAAACCGTACGTGTGGCAACAGGGAGTTGGTTATGTGTTTCTCTCCTCTTCACCCTTGACTCCTGGCTTACCATGGCTTGTGAAAATGTTGCATTAGACCAGCTATTCCTTAAGGAAAAATAGACCTTTTATCACTAGCTATAAACATAAAAGGAGAAGCAGAGATCTTCAGTTGGAAAATCAATAGCTAACGGTTTCATTTAATTCAGTCCCCAGTATTTCCACTGTTTATTGGTTTAAAATTGAACAGTGTTCTCTTTCTAATTTTATTTTTATTTAGATTTTAATTTTAGACTATATTATTGCACTCCCTCCCATTTTGGACAAAGAAAGTTTTATTAGATAAAAGCAAGATTCAGTATCATTGATGTAAATACACATTTCTTTTCCCAAATGTACTATTTTGGAATTCTAATTCAACTACAAAACTATCTAAGCAAGGTCCGTCTTGTAAAACCAGGCCTCAAAGCCATGTTGAAGCTAGGGTGAACCTGCAGAGCTAGTTTTAAGTCTCATCTTCTGCTCTTTTGAACTGGAGCTATACTGGTGTGTCCAAAGCTTTGCTTTTTTCATGGGAAGAAATCAAGGAACTGAACTTATGTCTCTATCTGGTACACGCGACAGAGAAGAAAGCAACACGACATAATGTGTGAACTTACTTAGACTGGCCTTAAACCAGAACAATACCCAGACATTTGCTAAAACATTTTGCAACCAATAACTCGGCATTCAATATTTACTCTATGAACAACAACACAAATTCTTGGCCTTCACAACGTGCTGAAACTACCGTACACTCCAGAACTGAGTGTGCCTCTTCGAAGATGTAAAGGAGACATACATAGAAATATTACAGTCTTACTGTAGCCGTGATCTATGCACAGACTACTGACATGCCTTTAGAGTTTCGCACTAAAATTTCCTTCTGTTCCTTTATTTCACTCTTTACTTTGATTCTCATTTATTGTTGTCTTAGTAGACCTGGTAAATAAATGCTCCTGTGCAGGTGTGTTTTCAGTCCTCTAAGACAGACTGCTGCTGACGTGATTGGAGAGCTTTCAGATGTGGCTAATCCTTGAAATTAAAACATAAAAAGGGTGGGATAGGGCATAGCCCCAACCTTACCTGTTGGTTTAAATAATTAGAATTATGAAAAGATCAGCACAGGAGAGACAATTACAACTTAACAGAAGCTTAGGTCAGTAAAAACAAGGTTGTTAACAATAAAAGCAGAAGACAGCTGTCAGGTTGGGACATATTCTTGAAAGATAAAGAACACAAAGTTTGTTCCCAGATTTTAAAGAAAAGGAGGCAGGGAAGGAAAAGTCACAATTCCCAGAATAAACACCCTTTTCTCTGTGGATGAAATCACACATTTTTAAGAAGGGTGGAGCAAGTATTGATGATCCCATAAGTTACTTATAAGATTTTTTCTGTCAAGGTGATGCAGACCTTTTAGACTTAGGTCCAGGTTTTAGAATAAAAGAAATCTATAATTCTGTGAGGACATTAAAGAGAATAAAATTAGATAGACTACCAAGACCTACAAAAACACACAAAAAAATGCACTTCTCTTAGAATATACATGTGCAATACTCATACCTGGCAACAGACAAGAAGTTAACAATAAAGCTGTGACATGTAACACAAAGCAGTGAGCTACATCTGAGGGAAATCATGTTTACAATCTAAGACACAATGAAAATCAGAATTCCTCTTTCACCACACACCAACTCATGGATTGCTTTAAGTTTCTATGAAGTATGGAGTTTGTTGTTCACTTAGCCACCTGGTTGCTGTGTTACCCATGAGCCTATGTGTCATAATTTCGTACGTTCCAGGATACAACCAACCATGTCACGAAACAAAAACTCAAGCCCTATCATACCACCTATCAGGAAAAATCTGAGGGTGTAGTATTGGGGAGCTTTTTTTTAATGTTTTTTTTTTCCTTCTGTTTTTTTAAAAAGAAGATTTATTATAACATTTATGTAGTTTAAAGCTTAAAGAAAGAAAAATATTTTTAATATACCATGCCACTAAATCTGTGAAAACGTGCTAGTTTTTAACTGTGTGTTTAAGAAAGTCATGTTGTTTCTTTAGACTGCTGTCGTTTCATTTGTGATTTTACTGTCTTTGTAAGAGTTCTAAGCAAATATTATGTTACTATCATATAATGGATCGTTTAACATTTCATAGGTTTTCATTTTTTTAAAATAAGTTTCATGCCTTTCGAAAAGAGTTGATAATGTGATCTAATGCAAATGTTTGCAACTCTCAGATGAAGGATAACATTTTAATGGGATTATCTGGTAGTCCTAAAAGTTACACCAAGGGAAAGGCCCCTGTGTTCCCGTCCTAGATCAGAGTCTGATGGAAGCCGTAGGGGGCTCAGCACAAGGCAGCTGCTCAAATATTTATTTGTCTCACTTCTTGAGTGTGCTTTGAACTTAACACAGCACTGTTTTTTGATGCCACTGGTATCTCAGCTAGCTGTATTGTTATCAATGTTGGCATAAGCAAAGGGTCTCAGTGAAGCCCACGGACAGACTTCAGAGTTTTGAATTCATAAGTAAACCAAGAAAGTTCTTATTTATCCCCTTCTTCATGAGCATTGTTTGCAAGGAGAAGCAATTTGTTTATTAAATGTTTAAACTGGTGACTGCATGTTTGTCCTGGTTTCAGCTGGGATAGGGTTAATTTTCTTCCTAGTAGCTGGCGCAGTGCTGTGGCTTGGATTTGGTGTAAGAAAAATGTTGACAGCACACTGATGGTTTTGGTTGTTGCTGGGTGATGTTTATACTAAATCAAGGACTTTTCAGTTCCTTGGGCCCTGCCAGCGAGAGGGCTGGAGGGGCACGGGAAACTGGGAGGGGACACAGCCAGGGCAGGTGACCTGAACTAGCCAAAGGGATATTCCATACCATATGACGCCATGCTGAGTATATAAACTGGGGGAAGAAGAAGGAAGGGGGGGGCATCTGGCATTATGGCGTTTGGCTTCCCAAGTAACCATTACACGTGACGGAGCCCGGCTTCCCTGGGGATGGCCGAACACCTGCCTGCCCGTGGGGAGTGGTGAATGGATTCCTTGCTCTGCTTTGCTTGGGTGTGTGGATTTTGCTTTACCTATTAAATCGTTCTTATCTCAGCCCTTGAGTTTTACATTCCTCTCCAATTCTCCTCCTCACCCCTCTGTGTGAGGGGCAGTAATTGAGTGGCTGCGTGGTGATGGGTTGCCAGCCGGGGTCAAAACATGACAATGTTCCAGCTCAAAAGACAGAAACTATCAGACTGATTTGGCTAAAGAGTGAGACTACATCGTCTAACTTTGCATTTTTACATGGGGCCTTAGGGTCTGTGTTTTTTGAGATGGAGTCTTCTACTTTTTTTATAAATGTAGATCGTATTTGGACTGTAGCTGTTAGAAGATTAAAAAAAATACAAACACATATTTGACGCATAATAAACCACCATCTCAAAAACTTTCAGCGTTCTTTTGTACCTCTTTTCCATATTCCAGCCAAGACCTACACAGAAGAAATCAGGGGATCCAACTTCTGGGCACCATTTTTAGCAGATACCTAAGATTACTTGAAATAAAAGAAGTGGAAATAAGACATACAAAAAATTCTTTTTTCAACATACTACTTTATGCAATGACATCCACTAATAGCTCTTGTTTCTTAAAAATTGTGTGTGCTACAGTAACCTCTGTAAGGCACTGCAAGCCATAGATCTGATTGTCCTACATAACATGTATTGTAATACCACTGTGTGATGCTTTCTATTTCCAAGAATTTTATAGAACAGCTATTTATGTCTTATAGAAGGCTAAATTACTCATGTATACTACCAGACATGGTCTTAGTAGGTCCTGACCTTACCTGCTTCTAGTTTGAGTGATGACCCTGGGCAAACCTTTTCATCTTTCTATGCAACACATTCCCCATTTGCAAAGATTCAGAATCCCTTTGTGAAGTTGTTGGTAAAATGCCATTCCAGCTAAAGGCTCAAACACCATCACCAAGCCTCTTTATCTCAGAGAGAAAACTGAGGTGGTTAGATTTGCTCAAGGAAAATAAAGAACCCATGGCATAACTGTGATTTGAATGCATGTATTTTTTTTCAGGATTTTTCAATGGCTAAATTTGAGGGAGTGAAAGAAGGACAGAAGATAAAACATTTTGATGCCTCTTGTTGCTAAACTGAATTACTTACATTAATTTATCACAAAAGGGAAAGCAGGTTGTGTCATTGTGAAATTACATAACATCAGAAGTGTTAGAATACTTTCTATACATTCTCAAATACATAATGAATGCACAAAAAGAAATATATTCATTAGCAAGAGACTTTTGTGGAGAAGGTATTCTCGATGCCAATCAAATGAAACATAAAAAACATCCTTCATTACAAAAGCAAAACCAAGGAAACACTGATCTTCCTAGCATTCAGTCCTGTGTTTCTGCCTTCATAGCTTTTTCACAAGTCTCTCCTATAAAATTACAGCAATTATTGAAATATTCTTTTCTAGCACACCAGCACTCTCCCAACTTTTTAAAAAATGTCTTAGCTACACCAATCACTGAGAAAACTATGAGAGGAAGTGGTAGCACTGTACTTTGTCAGATGGGCAAAGAGATTGGCTCACAGCATACGGTAGTCCAGGAGCAGAACTGAAATCCAGCTTAGCAAACCACAAGTGTGAAGGCTATGGGACATTCCTAGCACCAGTTAGTGGTGCAGTACCTTAGTGAAAACTTGCCTTTTGCTAGGGACAGTTAAAGGAATTAAGGAAAGCATCTCATCTATGGAGGTAGAAGTACTAGCACTAGCATGAATTATTGCTCTGTAAAAAAAGACTGTGGAAAGAAATCTATCCTTCATCAATATGATCATGCTAAACCAGGCTGGATATTTCCTTTGAGCACACATGGTGGACATTTCTTTGGAGTGATACTAATGTCTCCTCATCTGTTCTTATAGAATGTTTTATTTTCTTCTCAAAACCAGGCCATGCTGTGGATGGAAACGTCTTTATCAACATTGTTCTGACTTCTGTTACTTTCCAGATCCCAGAAGGGCAAAACTGGTATGAAGCAACTCTCTCCTATGGCAGTGGGGCAGTAGGACAACAAGGTGGCTCTGGGGGTCACCTGGCAGCTGAAGGAGATAATGAGCTAGAGGACTTGGGAATTTTGGGGCAGAAACCATCAACCCCAGAGGAGGAGGAAAGACGATGGGTTTCCCTCCATCCCCAGTAGCAGAAGCCCCCAAGCACATCAGGGCCAGGGCTGGGACACACCAGGGCTGGGACACTGGACTGTGGGTGGGGGCATCACTGGAGCAGGACTAAGCTGACACCTGGGAATCCTGGTCCCAGGGCAGGCCCACAGGTCACCCCGATCAAAATAGTAACAAAAGGAACCACCGCTGGTTTTGGCTGGGATAGAGTTCAATTTCTTCATAGTCACTTGTATGGTGCTGCAAACACCTGCCTAACAATGGGAAACAGGGAATGAATTCCTCATTTTGCTTTGTTTGCACACGCACTTTTTGCTTTACCTATTAAACTGTCTTTGTCTCAATCAAGGAGTTTTTGCACTTTTGCCCTTCTGATTCTCCAGCCTATTCTCACTGGTAGGGAGTGAGCAAGCAGCTTAGCCAAAACCAATAAAGGAACATATTTAATGCATCAAAACACAAAATGCAATTTCTTTTTGTTTTTCTCTGAGAAAATTCTGAATTTTCTCTAAGAAAATAAAAGCAGAGGAATAAGGCAAAGAGCATAACATAATGACATTATCAGAAAAGCAAGATAAAGGTAACTTTTTGTTCACAACACACCAGTCAGATTAGTATTATCTGCTATAATAATAACATTAAGCACAAAGCATAACAAAGAACTTAAATCAATTGCATTATTAATTAAACTAATTATGGATATTATAAGAAATATGTATTTCAAAGGTTTGATTCAAATCTGCTTAGGAAGGGGAAGATGATTCATTTGCTCATTCCTTAATATACCATAATAGCTTTTATTTTGCTGTGATCCTTGTGTTCATATTTAAACTTTTGGAATTAAATATGATTGTTTCATGTTGTAAATTATAACACTGAAGTATCAAGTATTAAATACTGTCCTTTTTGTTGCATCAATAAACTGATTTACTCCAGTTAAAATCAGATAACTTTCTGACAAAGTTACACGGGGTAGGGGGTTTGTGCGTATGAAGCACTTCAGATTTTGCAAAAGGATAGTAAGCAGGTTTGATGTCACAACACAATGGGCTTGGAAATTTTAAAATTTTCCTTCCTTAAGGCATTCATGACAAATTCTATACACTATTATGTAAAATTTTGCTTTAATACTCCATCTTACCTTCTAGCAGAAATTTATTTGGTAACTACAAATGGAAAGTACCATATAGAAATGACATGATGGTGATGACAATGTCTTATTTTCCTTATATGGATCACATTTGTTCAGTGTTATAAGAAGCATTATGAGTAGGGTAACTGTGGTTTAGTTCAGAACAGGGATATCTCAGATTTTTTGCTGATTTGAACAAAATTAAACCAAAAAGTCATTATGAAAGCCTCCTTTTCTCACAGTATATCCAGGCCTCTCTCCTCACAGTTTCCCTTCCTGCACTGACTGGGTTGCATGTAGGCAGTATTTGCTAGACTATTTGAAAGACTGGAAAAGGAGACAACATTTCCTTTTGTGAAGTCCTGTCGTTGGCTTTGCATTCAAGATTGCCAAAAATACTGAGATGTTAGCTTCCTGCATTTGATAATAAAATACAAATTATTTGTCTACATATTCAAAAGTAAAATCCTTTTCAGTGGGAAAACCAAAAAAAAAAAAAAAAAAAAAAAAAAAAAGAAAGAGTAAAACCAGGCTCAATTTTGCACCAAGAAAGCATCCTAACAATTACCAGAATACGAAAACATGCTCTTAACCTTAAATAAAAATAAAATAAAAAAAACAACAACAAAAACCCCAAAAAACAATATCAGAAGGTGTCAGGATCTAACCTTTAAATGTGTCAGTTGGTATGGAGGCTGACTGGTATTCTTTATTTGCAAAAAGTCAACAACAATACTTTTCCTGGAATTTCACATATAACCATTGCTTTGGTTTTGATATTTGCCTAGATATTCTTTGTTTTGAGGTGATGTCTTTAACAATCTGGAGAGAACTCAGCAGTTTTATCAAGCATGTTCAAAGAAAGCGAAGTTTCTTCTAAGAAGTTTTGATTTTCAGTTTCAGCAAAATGCCTTTATACGGCATCTGAAAAATTCACCAATCTAAGACTAGCAAAGTTAGAGAAAACCAGTTCCATAATTACAGGTTAGCAAAACAGCTGGGCATTTTGAAGATTTTTCTTTCAATGACAGAATGTCACTTTGCCATTTGTCAGATCAAATCTACTGAATTCAGAACAAGAGTCAGTCTCTTCTCCAGTCTGAAGGGTTGTCCTGGACTGACAGTGGCTTACTTTGAAAACCACCTGGGAAGCAGGTCAGTCCAGAATTTTAACTTTGGTCCAACCCTCTTGTCCAATTTGACATATTTTACCAGTTCTGAAAACATCCTGGCATCTTCAGACCTAGTAGACAGACCTGTGTATACTGCTGTCAAGAATACTTTCTGTGGCAGGAAGCAGGAAGGTGCCATAACCATGCAGGGTTCTGTAAAGGAAAAGGGGAGGAGGTGAATGGGTGGGATCTGAAGGTAGAACGTGTTTACTTTCACTGTGGAAATCTTATTTATTTATTTATTTATTTATGAAAATGTTGTGCTTATTTCCTTCAAATGGGAGAACATTTTAAAAGAGACCATTGTATTTACATCACAACTGGAAAATAGGACATTGGTACATTTCCTTCCGTTATTGCCAGAGGGGAAATCTGAATCACCTTTCTTGAAAAACAGTCACTATATAGTTTCATTGTACCCGGAGTGATGACCTGAGTATTAGCACAACTGGCCTCTGCCCTTTTCCTTGGCAGGGTTACATTAATTAGTCTTGTGTAACTATAGAAAGAAAAAATCCATTAATTTGATGAAACTACTGCAGATTTACAGGAAACTGAGAAAAAGAGTGTAGCCCATTGTATAAAATAGAAGAAGTCCTATTAGGATGCCATTTACTTTTCTCTAGCTGTAAATGAGATCTTTATTTCTAAATGTGAACAAAAGTCAGTAATTTACTATGTTATGAGGAATATTAGGAAGAACACTGGCCTTCCCTGTGAGTTCTTAATTAACTGAACAATTTCAGTGTCATTAAGCACCTCTTGTGCAGCAAGCAAGACAGATTTTTGGTCTCGAGTGGCCACTAATGAAACCTTTCTGGGACAGCATGTGACATTTAGTACACTTCAAAGCTCATATACTCCACAAAGAGCTTCCCCGATGAGTCTGCTGCATCCTTTTACCCTGTCCTTTCCTCACACTTTGCACCATCCCATCAGAACCAGAGATCATAACTTCCAAAGTGGCTTATCATTGGGTTTTAGCTTTTCTTCACCTTCTCCAGTACTACACCATTTCTCATCTCATCATGGAGGTCCAGATCCAGAACCTGGCATGGATAATTTTATTAGTTTCTTTGGACTTGGAAAAGGTGTTTCAGCTTCATGTCATGTTGGGTGTACTTTACCCCACATTCCATGTCCTTCAGTTCTGCCTTTGCTTCCCTCAAGGATCAGAAGGCATGAAAATAATTTCTCCTTTCAACTACTACTTGGAAATTGTACAAGGAAACCACAGGGAACCGTTTCAACTTCTCAATGATTTTTTCAGTATTTCAGAACATTTCAGACCCCAGAGCTGGATGACAAGAATGAGCAGAATCACCTCCCTTGCCCTGCTGGCCGCACATCTTTTCTTGCAGCCCAGGATATGGTTGGCTTTCTCGGCTACAGGCACACATTGCTGGCTCCTGTCCAACTTTTCACCCACCGGTATCCCCAAGTACAATTCCACAGGGCTGCTCTCAATCCATTCATCACCCAGAACACACACACTAGCTTTTAAATTAATGTTAAGGCTTTGGTGGCTGCAGAAACCACAGTTGATGTCTTTGATATACATATTTCAGTTCAATCTGAATGTAAGAAGTGATGGCATCTATAATGAAACCTTCTGTATATAAAAGACAACCTTGCAATTAGTACTTTCTAAAGTTTACCAACTTTTTGCCTGATCTTGTTTATAAGTATCTTTATTCTGCCCAATATTTATTTTTATGTCATTGATGAAAATCATGGTCAAAATCAAGTGGATATCATTTAGTCTGGCAAGTTATTATACTAAATTAATGCTAAATGCCTTGTTACAGTGTGCAGTAAGGTCATTCATAAACAACAGACTGGATGGTTGCTTGACGAGCATTTTTTTAAAAAATTCTGGCACAGGAAAGGGCACAGAAACATCAGGTTTCATAGAAGAGACAGACTATGTTTAGTCAGCAATACAAGAAGCACTGCAAAATATTAAAAATGTGTCAGAAGAAGTAAAGCCTCACGTTGAGCTGTTTATCTTCCTTAAGAATGCCAAGGATTGTACACAATAATTCCTTAGCTTAGTAACTTGTTAGCTGTAATGATAAGTAAGGTTTAACTACAGTTTGCCATCACCTAAAACACACTTCTAAAGATACCATCAGACCAGTGTTTCAGGACATCTCTTACAAAAATTGTGCCCTGCTCCCTGTCATATTAGGAACAAAAACACCTATGCATATGTTTTTCATATCCTTTTGCAATACTGGTATTGTTAAAGAATTTACTGCATAGGTCCAATTCATTGCCAGGGCTACATGGCAAGAATAGTCTAATTTGTTCTAAAATACCTGTGTTTTTTAAGAAAAAAATCATAACTACTAGATCATACGGTTTCTTGACATAAAACGTTCCAAAAACGTATAATTGAACTCATAGAGTTTTTATTGAGATTAAATATTCATCAAGCATGTTTTATTGTATTTAATTAGATGTGAGTAAGTAAATTTTAAGGGATAATGCATTTGGTCATATTGGTCTTTATTCCTTTACTGCAGTTATTTCTGTATATACCAGTAATTTGAGACTATTCATCAAATAATTTCAGATGCAATTCACTATCTATCACTCATTTGTAGGCTATTCGATCAGAATATTAAATGCTAACATTGAATGGTTTTAACTGGCCAGATGATAGAGCTCGTTTTCTTCATGGGATGTGTTTTAATTAGCAAATTAAGCTGTAATTATTAGTTGTGAAATTACATTGATTTCCTAATTTGGTTTAGGCTAGATTTTCCTGACAATGTGGGGTGTAAAATCCCAAGAAAATAAATGCAAATACAGCATAAACATATTTGGTTTAATAATTGGACCAGTTCTCAGAAACTAAAAGGGTGTTTTATGCATTTTAATCCTATTTGTAATTTAATATAAGCATTGGAATAGAAGAAAGATTGAAAGAAATCTGGTTGGAAAATATATGTGTATGGACAGAAACTAGTCATATCTTTTATTTACAATCAGAAAGGCATAAGAAAATTTGATGTGATCAGGTTATTAATTTTATGTAGTTCTGAGCACGGATGGCAAAAAACATTAAACTAGAAATTAAAGTGATGGCATTGTCGTCAATTTTTGAAATCCAAGAGGCCCTGAAAACCGTTAGGATACTGAAAAACAGCACTACCACCTGAGCTCTGAAGCTAACAGTCCTATTCCAGCTCTGCAGAAGACGTCACCATGCCCCACAGTTTGGTCCTACCAAAAGCAGCACAGCACTGACTGCAGAAACTCATACAGGAGTTCTTCCACAGGCTGGCAGCACCTTGTACAGTGAAGGAGAAGCCAGGAATGTGCACACCATCCATGTGACACAGAACAGCAATATCCAAATTACCTGTAACAAATACAGCTCTGGCATCGGCAGCAGATAGCTGCACTGCTGGGGTAGTACACCAAAGTTCATTTGTCCTGTTGACAGGCATCATTGCACACAGCTCATCTCTCTGCATGAAACAGCACAGTGTTATCAGGACCAGACCCAACAGGTTGCACCCAAGGGTGCTGAAGGAGCTGGTGGCTCTCTAGCACCTTTGAAAGGTTGTGGTGATCAGGGACGATACCTGAAGACTGGAGAAAGACATGTACTCACATTCAAAAAACACAAAAACAAAAGGTCTGAGGAACTACAGACTGGTCAGACTTAGCTCGGTGCATGGGAAAATCATGGAACAAGTTCTGTTGGAGCACAACTGTGGGGCCAAGAGGATGAAAAAGGTGGCAGGGAACAACCAGTATGGATTGACCAAACATGTCAGTCCCGAACAGTTGCCTTTTGTGATAACATAGCTGTATTTATGGATAAGTGGAGAACTGTGGATGTCTTTTACGTTGTCATTAGCTTAGCATGGCTTTGGCATAGTCAGCAGGGCAGCAAGTACTATCACCCATTATTTATGGAGGCACAGAGCAAATATAAATCCCAGCTTCTCAGAAGAATGGGCTCATGACAACTGGCATAATTGGGAAGCCGTTACCCTAGGCATTCCTAGAGCTGTGATTCAAGGTCAGCCTACTGGAATTATGTTAACTGAACATTCCAGAAGCAGGATAACAGTGGAAGGAAGGAGAGTATTTCAAATCCTCTGGCATCAGTCCCCAGAAAGGGAGATAACTCCTTGCTCCCCCTTAGGGAGGAATTACAGGACATGAAGCAAGCAAAAAGAATGAGTAATGTCCAGAATGTAACTGGGCCTGCTTGTCCAGAAAGCGGTAGCTTATGAATGGATAAGTGGTGATGGCCCATACATTTTAATTCCAGTTGGTCCTCAGATGGTGAAGAAGAGACAGATGGTGAAGTTTTTAATAGATACGGGAGCACAATTTAAATTCCAACACAACAAGATGCTGAGAAGCTGGGTGTGCGATCCACGTGGCAAAGAGTTAAGAGCAGTGATGTGAACAGAGGAGTGTTGTGTGCCAAACTGCCAAAGTCAATCTATGGCTTCTGGGTGAGAAGTGCAAGTCAACAACTCGCCTTGCAATTACAGACCATCATGAAAATGTTTTAGGTTTCAATGTTTTAAACAGACAAACCTGGCACCTGCCAAATGGCAGCGTGTGGTTCTTCAGCTCAAACATCAATCCCAGCCCCAGCAGAAACTGGGAGTCTACAGCTTGGGTGTTGTGCACAGCCCCTGCAATCAAAAATTACTATCGTAACTCAATATCCAATTCTGCTGCAGCACAAAATGCAATTTCTGAAGTCATAGCTGATTTGGAAAAATGACACATTATCTCTAGAAACCACTCCCCACACAGCTCACCTCTCTGGCCAGTTTGGAAACCAGATGGGAGGTGGCCTTTAGCGGTTGATTATCAGTGCCTGAATGTTAATACAGCCCCACTAACAGCTGATGTACCAGACCTCGCAAACTTAACAGCTACTTGGCAAGCAGCTGCACACCCATGGATGGCAGATCTAGATGCAAACAATGTGTTCTTTATGGTCCCTTGAAGGAGCAGAATAAAGAGAATTTTGCTTTCACTTGGGAAGGAATTCAAAATGCCTTTAACAGACTCCTAACAGGAGTATAAACATTCACCCACAATTGCTCATGCTGCTGAACTTGTATGGACAGTCTCACTTCCCCAAGATGTGAAACTGTGCCAATACATATAGATGATATTCTCAATGGAGAAACTTTCTCTGAGAAGGTGGGCGAAGTGGCAGCAGCAATATAGCAAGCACCAAATAAAGCAGAAATTGAGATTCTGCCCAGAAAATGTCAGTGACCAAGTAAAGAAGTAAAAATTTTAGGTACTTGGCTGATAGCAGGCAGTGCAGTGATTCCTCCAGGTACCTTAAAAAAAAAAAAATAAATAAATAAAAACCAACCCTGCAAATGCCTCTATCAAGGAAGGATTTACAACAACTAATGGGAATATTAGGATATTGGGGGAAGCATGCACCTGGATTTTCTATAATTTCCCGACCATTATACTCACTCTTACGAAAAGGGAGTGGAAATCAGAACATAAAGAGGCGGTCAAAACTCTAACTGAAGAATTAAAAGCATATGAGTTCACTGGGACCAGTACACCCTCGTGACCCTATTAAAACCAAATGGGGGTTTTCCAAACACACTGTAACCTGTTCCAAACTGTCTTGGATAGGTCAAAAAAAAAAAAAAAAATTGTTTAGCTCAACTGCATTTAAAGAAACAGAACAACAATACTCTGAATGCAAAAAGGAACTTTTATTTTTAGTCCAAGCAGTTAAACACCTTGAGAAAATGCACGAGGGACAACCTGTGTAAACCAGATGACCATATAATTTACTAGAAGCAGTCCTAAATGGGACTGGTCCCCCAGAAGCAGTTGCACAAAACGCCACTATCAGAAAATGTTATGCCTACCTAACAGGAGTTAACCTTAACTAAACTTTGCAGCCCCCTTGCCTGGCAAGCCACCAATAACAGTGGTGCAAAACATACAATTAGTGCACAATGGATTTTTCCTTCTTTTTAATGGTGTAACATGTTTGGAATCTCCCCACAGAAACAAGTGTTTATTTTTTCTCTTACAGCACCCTGCAGGATGGCAAATGGAAATGCTGTGTTCATGTTACTATAAACTGAGCACAGGAACAAGTGTTTAAACAAATTGAAGTGCCCACTGCAGTCTTCTCTTTTAGCATTGGGAAATAACCATTGGTTCTTATCTGATATATTACCTCAATGAGAAAAAATTAATGAAAGGGAGCACCAATTGATTGTGGATGCACTTGGGGCAGTGCAAAAATAATGTTTCTAAAGTTCTCAGTTGTATCCAAGATCAACTGTGGATGCAATCCATGGTAGCAGCAATTATAAGAGAAGGTGAAGCAGGCACCTTACCCACTGAAATTCAGAAAGTAATTTGGGTTCGTGCAAATAAATTTGAAAAGTAGTTGCAGTCCTGCTGATATTTAATCAATTTTACTTATGATCCTATAACAATAAGGCCACGGCTTTTGTCTTAACAATATACAATGCTGTGTTATAGACTGTATACCTAGTCATTGCACTGGCACGTACTCTATTCATTAGAACATAGAATGTGGACCCAACAAAACAAAAACAAACAGCAAACTATTGATGTTAACGCTTGCGTTGTATGGTAACAAGGATTTATTTGTAAGAATTACACTATTGAAGCCCAAGACATTTGTCTTGACAATGAATAAAATGTCTTTTTGAAACGCATCAAAATGAACTACCTGAAACCATAGTTATATAAGCTGGAAAATGATGTGTTTATATGAGAACAAGTTGTGATATTATATTCATATCTAGCATTACTGTAGATAGAAGTAATCAAATATTTTTGTAACTTGACTAAAATTATGGGACACAGCCTTAAATATTCAGCCCCTGTTACATCTTATTAGTTATTACAAGCCAATTATACATTAATCGAGATTTATTGCCTACCTCCACCAGAATGGATCTTAGACTGGTGAAGAAATGACTACAACATGATGGTCTGTGTGAACTGCTAGAATGCATCCAAAACAGTCAATAAAAAATGCTAATCACCATTCATGATACAGAAGAGAAATATCATGTCCTGGAAAGAGTGAAGAAGGACGGAGAGCACCATTGGTGGGAAACTCTTCTTGGATGGTCACCAACAGCAACAGGACTTTTTAGTTTCATGTTTCTGCCAGTGGTGATTTTACTAACTCTAGTATGTTTAGCACTTCTAATTATATTGTACATCATAAAACAAATAACCCAACTTCAACCACACAAAGCATACAAATTAAATTATAACAAATATCGGTGCTCGATTATCTACTTGCCATAGATCTGTAAGCACACGAACTATGAATGTATTTATGTTCATGGCACAGAGGCAAGAGGTGACCATACCACCACTCTGTGAGGGTAAGATGAATTGACTACAGTCATGGGGTCACCACAGTGTGGTGGTGTGCTCCCATCCTGACTTTATTTCTGTAACATTGCTTAAGTGATATCCACCAGTGGCAGATGTAATGGCTGCGTCTGGTCATGGTGGCTGTATCCCTCTCAAAGTGGACAAGGGGGGGGAGACAGAAAACAACACAATACCCAAGGGTTATTTTAAACAATGCACCCACCTAATTGCAGTGCAAAGTTTGAAATATACTAACTTCTGCAGTTGGTATACAAATATGATTGTAAGTCAATAGTTTTATTCCATAGTGGACAGGCCAGAGCCCATTGAGCTCTCCTGACGGCAGTGAGCTGCATGATGAGATCTCCCCTTGGGCAGGGACGCCTCTCAAGTTACTCATCAAGCACGACAGATTATCAGTAAGTGATTAATATCACGCTAAACTTTGAAATCTTAGCTAAGTGATATAAAGGATTGATTGCACATATTAAATTAAATTACACATAAACCATTTAACTATGTTTGGGACTAGGAATGGATCCAGCTGCACTCGACTTCTCCCTGAGAAAGAGTTTAGAACACAAGGGGGTCCTTTCTGATCCTCATGACTCAATGGGAGGGTCTGCCTGACAGTTTTGTCTGACCCTCTCCTCTTTGTGTTAAATAATCAAGTGTACCTTGACATCCAATCTTGTTAAACAACTGTCACATTTACTATCAAACTTTCTTAAATCTGTTATACCAATAAACGTACTGTTACTTACCTCTTAAAAGTGAAGTGCCACTCATTTCTGCAACAGGGTTTTGTCACTGTCTCCCACAGTATTCCTCTAAGTTGGGATGTTGTTATGGCCTGGAGAGGTGCACAACCAGATGGATTACAAAAAAAAAAAAAAAAAAAAAAAACCAAGAAAAAAATTTAGATAATTTGACTCTAGAGAGGGGTAGTTGATAGGTCATGCATTGATTGTCTGGTGGCTGAGAACAAGTGGGCTTCCACAGCAGCCTCTCATCAATGGCCTGGGGAGGTGACAAGGTGCATGTCTGTCATAGTTACAGGTGTTCCCAAACTGAGGGACACCAGCTGATACTTGTGATGGCAGCGCCACTGTGCAGAGGAACTGGGACCAGAGGGAGGACATGGCTGATGGAGCCTCCATGCTATTCAGGCCAGAGGACTGTGCAGCCCTGTCCCAGGGAGGCAGAGTCCCAGTAACAATGCCAGTGGGGTTAGGGACAGCTCTGGGCAGAAGGTCCTGGGCCCTGGTGGGGAACAAACTGAGAAGGATCAGAGAGGCTGCAGGTAAGTGAAAGCTTTTCCCCTACAAGCATGGCTGGGCAGTGGGGACAGGCCCAGGGAGGTGGTGCTGTCCTGTCCTTGGGCAATTTCCAGCCCCTGTGGGATAACGCCCTGAGCAACTTGATCTGACTCTACACCTGAGCCTGCTCTGGGCAGGGATTTGGAGTGGAGACCTCCGGAGGTCCTGGCCAGTCTGCATGCTGTGCCGATGACACTGTGATTTCAGTTCTGCTGTGAGGTAATAGTCACATGCTATGAATCTGTCCCTCAGTAAGCACACTGGATGAGCACAGGAAAGTTCTAAAACTTGTTTCTCCAAACACAAGTTTGGTCCATGTTGGTATATCATGTTGTAGTTCTCTGCAGTATGAAATGAAAGTTGTCTCTGTATCGATCATCTCCGGAAGATTCATCACCTGCATGAGCGTAGTTCTCACACTAACACAGTAGACTCTGCACCACACTGGCCATCTGCACATTTCATCTTCTGAATGATGTGCTTTGGCAGAGGTCATTCTAACAACTATTTTGATACTCTGTTTTTAGTGGCCTACTCTGTGCAAGATAAATCTAAACAGTATAAAAACATTTGATGTTGTATGACTACCAGTAGTTACTGAGTTTAATGCAGTGTAAATCTTTTCAAGACAATACAGTTTTCTATCCTGCTCACCAGTTGCAGGCTTCATCCAGACTGAGGCAATTAAAATATTTTATTTCACATATAATTAATAAAATCATTTTCCTTAATTTTTTTAACAAGGAAAGAAGAATAAAGATAAAATTTTACTTAATTAAAACTTCTATCTTCTAAACTAGAATATCTCTGATACTAATTCATACTAGCTTTGATCTTTCTGATATATATGTAAAAGGTAAATAAAGTTACTGTCTAATTCCTTAGAATGATATCTGGAAGTTAGCGTTGTTTAGAAATGAACTTCTTGTTAAAATGCTATGCCTGATGTGATGTCTGATGTTACACGTAAATAACAAGTGCTTTTTAACGATCCTTAGTAAAGAGGAAAGTGAATGTCACCAACTAGGTGTAAAAGATTTTTAGTTGAGTTTTCTACTTTAAAAAACCCAAACATATACTTCTGGTCTGTGTGCCTATTTCCTTGATATATTTAACCTAAAATCATTGTGATTCTAATAGTCTTTGGGTACAAACAACAGAGTTGTACTCTGCTTTTTCTCCTAAAACATAAAAGGGTAAAAAAAGGAAAATAAGTTGGCATTTATAAAATGAGATAATGCTGGAAAAGTATTCAAATTAACACTGAATCTAAACCTAACTGAAGAAACTGGAAAAAATAATATCAAGCTCACTTTGCATCAGGATTTGAAGCAAATAAAGGAAATGGAGAAGCATGGAAGAATTGATAGCATTACTAAAGTCAGTAGCCATCTGTCAAGATTTCACACATAAGAGTAATCATTGTGCTTTCATCATATATTCAGTCATGGAGCACTCTCTTCCTGCTACTCTGAAAAAAACTTATTTTCTCTTTTTTACTATTTTTGCTTTGGCAGCACCAACAGCAGGAGTCAACTTTCCATTGTCCGTAGTGTGTCCATGCCCTGAATATTTTGGAGTCAGTAGTATTCCTATAAACTTCAGCCAGCTTTGAATCTTTCCCCACAAAAAGTACAATCATGTCCCAGAGAGTACAGCAGAGCTCTTCAATCTCTAAAGATACAATTTTTCACTTTAAGAAGTATTTTCCTACCACTCACTTCCTTGCTTTTACAATTATTTGGAATGTACATGAACTTTTTACAGTTTCCTGTCCAAAAACTAGCTAGTCAGCTACCTGACTCGATTTTCCATTGCAAGCAGCCTGCTTCTAACACTGCCAATGACCTCAATAGCACATTAAAGCCCTTGTGTTTTAGAGACTTGTGAAATAACTGTCTACCTCCTGCCCATCATCTACTTTTTGTAAGCTTCTGTTGATATGTAAAATTCAGACTAGGTGAGGAAGAAAAGTTCCTTGGTTCCTTGTAGCTTTTGATTTATTCTCTCTGTTTATTTCCCAAGGTGCAGGTATTCATCAGTGACCACCACATCTGTGATTTCTAGCTGTATCTCCAGGCACTGCCAATTCCTCTCCTGCTTGGCACGCTCCAAGCCTGATATTTGAAGTGGTCAGCATACATGCAGAAGCACAGGGTACAATGTACTTTTATATTTCAAGTAGAAGCCTCCCAGCCTCATGCTTTTTCATCCTCAATTGCTTCTTTTCTTTAATGTCAGCATCAAACAGCTGGCAGTATGGGAGGTGAATGGAATTGGCAATAGCTGCTGCTTTCTCTTCAGGTTCTGTGACGAAGCAGCTGACTTCTGCTGTATGCATTAACAAACCGTCCAAAAGTCAAGACTCTGTTTACCATCACAAGAGCAAAGCTACTGAAGTATTGTTGATTTTAACGACAGCCACAAATTCCAAGGTAAGTTTCCCTGATCAGTCAGGTTTGCAGCAGCTTTTTTCTGTTGGGATCAGTTCCACATGTGAGTTTCACCACAGTTCAGTTGAGCTCAATATCTTCCTGACTGCAAAACTCTGCAGAACAAGAAGGTTGTTTCCTCAGACTGACTTCTTGCTGTCATTTGCACTCACTAAGATTCCTAATTTATGTTTAAGAATAAGGCACTTCTTTGGATAAAATTAAGGTTCAAAATCATTATCTTTTCCACAAAGAGAAATGAAGCAACTTTTTCATTATCAACAACTCAGACAGTGCACTGCGTGGTCAGTACTGATTATCTGTGTATGCTACTGCATTTCAAACACATTTTTGCACCATTTTGCTGCTCATTTTCCCTTACTGAAACTTCCCCCTTCCCATGCAGTTTAGTTTTTGTGAGGCTTGTGTTTTTTGCTACTTAAGGCTAAGCAGCAGCTCTATGGCTACAAAATTATGCTCAGATTCCACCTGAAACTGTGGGGCTTATCAGCTCACCCAGCCACAAATGCCTCTTGAGTTTCAGGGTCACCTGTACTGGACCTGGACCTTGGCTGTACCCTCCAGCCAGGTCTTCCAGACAAGTTCCCTCAGATAGTCAGCTCAGATAGATGTACTTGCTAGCTGGGCCTGGCTTACTTCCTCCACTATCCAGCTTCAGCAAGCAACTTCATGGAGATTCAAGCTGATAATGTTTCCAGTGTGAGAGAGTACAAGCTTCTGGAGAGCCAGGTGTTCAGCACAGAGCATTGACAGTAATGTCCTATGCAGTATGCAGCAACTGAGCTCTTCAAGAAGCAGAGAAAATGCTTTAAAGCAAAAAAACCCTTGAGGGAAAAGATGCACTTCAACGCACTTGTGTGAAGGTACTTGAATTCATCTGTAAAACAGAAAATTTGTGACAAAGCTGTCCAGCATCAGCTCTGAAAACTATGGTAAGCTTAACTTCTTAATAATGGGTTATTATCATTACATAATTAGTCAAAATTATATTACATTTTAATTATTCAAAACAAAAACCTGCATATTATACACATTACATTACATTATATTAGATTTCTTTTATTATATTTATTATATTAATTTGAAAGCGTTGTGTAGAAAATTGCTATGCAATTAAAAGGAAAGATAAGCTATTTAGAAGTCTGAGATTTTTTTTTTAATGAGCATTAAAAAGCCCTCTACAACATGTGGGAATAGTAAAATGGGTTAGGAAGAGGGGAACTTACTTGACCCCAGTGAAATAATATTTGGTCTATATACCAAATAAAGAATTAGGTGTACAGATTTTCTTCTATGAACTGCTGAAATTGACATTGCTTCCGGTAGACTCAGAGCAATTGAGCTTTTTGCCCTAGATGACTAAGCAGCATAAAAAAGTTTAATTCTCAACAAACTGGACAGTATTTGAGGAGTGTTGATTGTACTTAAACCAAAGGAAAAGATTTATAAACTCTTGCCTTTGAACAGAAAATACAATGGTTCCTCAGAAAGTGCTACAAAAGGAAGACTAATACATCAAGTTCTGAATTTGCTTATCAACCTGTCTGAAGACTTGAATCTGCTGCTAATTTGAAATAGTCATAAATGCTATCAATAGGATATTCACCTATGTAAATATACTGCTTTTGCTACTAATCCAAAGGCAAAATTTGCCAATAAAAATGTGTACTGGTTTTGTCTTGGGATACAGTTAATTTTTCTTCACAACAGCTGGTAAGGGGCTGTGTTCTGCATTTGCACTGAAAACAGTGTTGGTAATACTGTTGTGTGATAGCAGGGATGTCTTTGTTGCTGCTGAGCAGCGCTTACACAGAGCCAAGGGCTTTCCTGCTTCTCCCCCCACCCCACCAGCGAGGAGGCTGGGGGGGCACAAGGAGCTGGGAGGGGACACAGCCGGGACAGCTGACCCCAGCTGACCCAGGGGATGTGCCAGGCCACATGGCATCATGCTCAGCAATAACCAGAGGTTGGGAGCAGCCCGCAGCTCAGGGGGTGGCTGGGAATTGCTCAGTTGGTAGTGAGCAATTGTTTTCATTTGCATCACTTGTCTTTCTTGGGTTTTATTTCTCTGGTTTTGTTATTTTCCTTTTCATTACTATTACTACTACTACTACCTACTACTACTACTACTACTACTAATAATAATAATAATAATAATAATAATAATACCACCACCACAACAACAATAATAAAAATAGTAATTTCAATTATTAAGCTGTTCTTATCTCAACCCACTTGTTTTATCACCTTTACTCTTCTGATTGTCTCCCCCCATTCACGGTGGGGCATGAACAAGTGGTTGTGTGAGGCTTGGTTTAACTCTGGGGTTAAACTATGACAAAATGCAGCTGAAATAATGTTTTGGTTGAGAAACTTCTCTTCTTACTACAAATTCAGATAACTGAAAGGTGATATTTTCAAAGGACTAAATAAAAAGGTTTGGGGTTTTCTTCCTTAAGATGACGGTATCTGAAAGATATTCGCTATTTCAGCTGTATCAGTTCAGAAGGTTTTCAGTGGTAAAATGAAGAATGAGAATCACCTTCTCAGTGCATGAGTACCAAACTGTTGTCATAAAGCTTTTAATAAGTCATTCATCCCAAAGCATATTAGCTTGCCAAACTATATCTGTAATGGAAGTCTGTCTTTCACAAGACTCAGAACTGGGCTTTTAAATTATAACTTTAGAAACACTTCAACATCAAACTGTCTAAATAAAAAAAAGAATCTATAAAATATTTTGATCCCTTATGAAGACAGTGATTCCCTGAACAGACTAAATAGACTACACTACACAATGCCAACTTGCAATTGTGGAAAGGAACAGCACAGCAAAATGTATTTTCAATCCTACGTGAGGCTAAACTGACTCAGACATTGTATAGGTAAGTATTGGAAGCAAAGCTTCAAGAGTCCTTCCCTGCTATAGAATATCCCTGCTCAGAAACAGATCACAGGCTTTTCAAGCCTACTATTTTATTTCAATTGGTTCATTTAATATCTGGTACCAGTTAAAAGTCTGACTTTTCCCAGACGTGGAGACTTTGGGTTTAGCCTTTCCTGTGACTTTTCTTTGAATATCTAAATTCCCACCACCATTCAGGAAGAACAGTATGTTTGCAAAGCTTAGTAAATTTCAAGATTAGCCTTACAAACCACTGTATAGCAGGGATCATACTACTTCCTGTGGGAGTATTTTAGGATTTTTCACCATTGTCTCTTATATACCTTTCCTGTATCAGCCCATAGACTAGCTCCCTGTACTTAAAAGAAAGCTTAAGAATCAACATGATTTTTTAGATATGCTAAACTATGACCCTCTTGCACCCACCATCCATTAGTTAAATGTACATATCTAAAACTGATAAGCAATTCATGTTACAGTCCTTGTAACATGACATAAAGACTCCATTCATGCACAACAGTCTCAATGCAGAGAATGATGTATCCTGAAGTAGAAATTATTACCTCAAAACAGAGGTAACTGTTGAACAGGTTGAATAGGACTCACTGCAGATAACATGTACTCCTCTATAGTCTTGCTATAAAATATAGCCTTCTTTTTGATGTCTGTACAGGACTGGAAGCTTACATTCTACACTATTGGTTTAGCATCCAAGAAAATTATTCCTAAGAATTGGTTTTAAGTTAATCTGGAAGGCTTCTTTGAAGTGAAGAAACATATTCAATGAATGTAACAATCAGCTTTTTGTTGCTGAGAAGCAACCGTGAATGTAATTATTATTTTTTACTCTTCTTTTAGTTTTAATGAAAGATTTCTATGTACCTTAGAACTGCTTTTCCTCTTTCCCTTGTTCGTCTGGTTCTCCATCATTTTCTACTTGCAACTTGCTGGCTGATCCATCATATGATAGATGCAAGACACAAACTGCAGTTTGCCTCCGTGCTTGAATGCCAAGAGTTAACATCTTCCAAGATCATAATTCATAATGCAATTACCAGTCCAGGTAATCATAGTTTTTCTCTTGTTGTGAATTTTCAGGTAACAAAAACTTTTACTTCAATGTTCATAAGAGACTGCATGAATAATACCAGTCATACCTTTTGCTCAGAGAGATTAATTTGGAATTTTTTGTTATGATATTCATAACCTTTTTTCAGAATAGATCTAATCTAAAAGTAAAGATAACAAACATATCCCGAGCCTGAAAATTAGATCTGTATCTAGGAAACAGAACTTGTAATCACAGTCATATGGTAAATGATGATCTGACTCAATTGCCAAAGATTTTCTGTTTCAATAACATGAATTAAGATTGCATATACATTAAAATATGCTTCACATTAAACATTCAGTAAACAAGGATTTATTGTAATAAATCCATAGCCAAGCAACATCTTCAATATGTCCTTGGTTTCCTGTCATCGTCACGTGTCACCTACCAGCAAAATCAAAGTAGAACATAAACCCACTGCCATATGGAAGAAAAGCCCTGTCAGACCCGTACTTGTTGAGCAGTCAGACTGCCATATCTACTCAGAAGGCCATTATAATCAGAGACACTCTGCATGTTGGCTGATAGAGTCTACAACAGCTAAAGCGTTGTTAGCTGTATGGACATAATACTCCTTTAAAGCCTTCTCCCTCAGTAGAAGTAATGCCTCCTACAATTTAAGCAGAAACACACTGATTAACAACATGCTGATTTTGTTCGTCTTTCCATCTCATTTGTGTTTTCCATGAAAGACCTTTTTACATATTACTTTGTTTACACACTATTTTGCATGATGCTTAAAAAGAGAAACTGCAACATTAGATTATACAGAATTATTTTCCTTGAGTTGTACTATTTATTTGTGCTAGGGCAGTGCATGAAAAATGGAGAGTGCAGTCTGATACAACCGTGCTTATCTCCAGAATCCTACTTGAAGAATGAATGGATCAAGAGTAAGAGCAAACCCTCTCTTTAATTAACTTCAAATTTTAAAAAAATAATAAAATTTGCATTATCTATAAGAATGAATATGCTTATTATTTGTACTTTTCAAGTGCTGAAGAAATTACCTGGTATCATTAATAGTGTCTGTATTCAACCACTAATGACTGCAGAGATGCTTCTTCAAGCAAGGAACATTTACATGCAGACTGCAGGAACTGAGCGAGACTTTGTTGCTTCTCTGATTAAAGGAATTGATTTGACTGGAGAAAGAGTGACTTTAATTAGCTGTGCAAATGCCATTAATTCCAATTAATCTTCTCACAGTGTCAAGACCAGAATTCAGGAAGAAAATAAATTTCAGAAAATCAATATAACACTTGTTTCTACTGGGAGCAGGTGCTTACAGAAAGAGGAATGTCTTTTATAGTTGTCTGAATCAAGAAATATTTAAACAAGACAGTAACTCAATGTACCAAACCTCTCAGTGAGTCTTTATAGACTATTTCTATATCTTTTTAATTGCTTTTCATTTGGTGGAAAGTGTTTAACTTAGTCCCTTTGAAAAGTATTCCCTTAAGGAATTTTTTCAAAACATTCACAAGTACAACCAAGTTTTATTTTGCAGGAAAAACTTAGATATGGATTTACAGGATAATTTGTTCTATTTACAAACCTTAGAAAAGCACTTACTTGCACTTACTTTTCATGGGACAGATAAAGAAAATCGACCAGCCAACTGACTCTAATAGCTGTCTTTAAAAGAAAGCGCTTGGACTTCTTTTAGACAGCTCTTTGATAACCATGACCATGAAATTTTAACCCTTGAGGATTTCCACGCTGCTAGTAGCAATGTATCAGATCTGTCAGAGCTCCTCAGATTTGGAGAGCAGTGTCTCAAAAAGATCACAAGCTTGAGCCTAAAAGAAACCAAAATAAATCAAACAAATCACCTCAGAGATGTGCCACTGAAATGAAATGCAAAGAGTTCTCTATGTGTGCAGGCAAGCACAGAACATCTTCCATGTTTGAGAAATCTTGCAGCTACGCTTTTGCAATAGTTTGCCCTACAGTAACTTTTTATATCACACTGCACAACTGTGTGGTTGAATGTATTGAGGAGGGTACTAAGGAGTCCACACTCAGGAATAAGGTCAGAATGAATTAAAAAGCAAACAAACAAACAAACAAACAAACAAACAAACAAACAAACAAACAAACAAACAAACAAACAAACAAACAAACACCTACTTCAAACAAACAAAACCCTCTCAGAAAAGAACCAATGGCCTTTCCCCTACCCCACCCCCTAGAAGATTATAAATCTCCAAAATTTCAGTAAAAGTAACTTACCGAACTGAACTACAAAACAGAGTTTCACTATGCGTGCTAATATACATAACCACAATACAGTTTCCCCCTTGGCCATCAGGTGTATTTATGCAGAAGTTTCCTTCCCTCAGCAGCCAGACAGACACCAATGTCAAAAATTGCAACCACAGGTCACTCAGAATATCTCAGTTCACTGACATCTTCCAGTATCTTGCTCCTATTGATGTTGATTTATTTACTTCTTGAACAAGGTGCATTTGACAAGAAAACACCAAAATTAAATACACGGTAAAACTCTCAGGGATTTGAGAGGACCAATGGGCCTTACTGACACTGTCCCCATGAAGGTGCCTGGTGCCCTGGGTAGCAGGGATGACTGTCCCAGTCCCCAGTTGCCTCAATGCTCCCAGCCACCAGGACCCCCCAGATTCTGCAGCACCGTGGAAGGAGCAGGGCACTGGCCAGAAGCATATGCCATACCTCAAAGCCAGCTGGTTTCCTTCTGCTTGTCTCCCTATTCTGGCTGATATCTGGCTGGCGGCTAGAAGAATCCAAGGCAGCTGTGTCCTAGAATATTATTTTGCAACCAAAAACCTACAGCACAACATATACAGACTGCCCTCAATAGAATGTTGTTCAGGGTCTAAGCAGAAAAGCCAATGTGCTATCAGAAGCTTCAGCAGAGCTAAGAAAGACATTTTCCCATCCCTTTATGCTGTATGAGGATAGGAAAGTATTGAACACATGCACAGAGATGAGCTTTTGAGTTATGCATACCAAATTGCTACTCATATAAATCTTATGAGCAAACCAGGGAAGATTGCAAAGCCTGTGCCCTTCTTGAAAAGTGTACCAAAACATAAGTAAAACCCTCTAGAGCACTAGTCTGTACTGAATGGTTTTATTACAGCTATATTAAATATTTTAAATAAATACTATGTTGTATTAAAAAGTCCTTCCTTCAATAGCAGAAATACTATTCTTTAAATAGACATAAAGATGTCTTCTTTAGTTTAGTATCTTTAGTGATATAATATACAATCAAGATGAACCTTCCTGTCTGAAAATGATGAAACCAGAACTTTTGCTCCAGAATTTACAAGTTTCTTTAGTAAGATTATGTATTACACTTTGTTTTCCCTTAATAAAAATCTTCAACTCAAAATGGGGTTTTGGTACCCTTTCTTATTCCATCTTGACCTCTCTCATTTTCAACATATCATCTAGTAGCTTCTGTTCATTTTAGTATTGAGCAATAGCAACAATGCTTAGTGATATTCTAGGGTTTTATGATGGCATCAATCACCACAGATTCTGTTTACTAGGCTAGAGCTTTGTGGTTTGTTGCTGTTGTTTCTTGGGGTTGTTTTGTTTTGTTTTAAAGAAAGAAAAAGAATCAAACAGCACTTTGCATTTGACTTGTGAGAAAAAAGTCTCACTGATCTCAGAATGACTCCTAAAGATAAGTGAGTATGATTGCTGTTTCACTAGGAGAATATGACATGCAATTAAGTGACTTCTAACAGTCAGATTGTGAATTAGTGTCTGAAACGTAATTTAGAAGTCATGATGTCCAAGTTATCTGCCTAATTATTCATCCCTGATTGGCTAAGAATTTCAGTTCCCTAAGTTATGTTATTGAGACTTGCCACTGTGGCTCTGTAAGGAAACTGGAAGATGAGAGACTTTTGTCAGCTGAGAAGGAAGATACACATTCTGAAAAATGTGACATCTACCTACCACTAAGCAGTTGGCTGGAAAATGAATATGGGAATTAATTTCAGAAAAAGGAGCAGAGAATTTTTCATCAAAGAAAAAATTGGGGGGTTAAGCTACTTCATAAATACTTCATAAATACCTCTTCTGCACACACAGTGGAGTCTGCAGCATTCCCAGGGAGTATCAGAAAAATTGGCTCAGAATATGCATGGGTGATGTTCAATGTAGCTTCTAGAATTTCTAATACCCTTTGTTAGAAAGATTAGAAAGTTTCTTCCTGTTTCTTTCTTGGGTTAAATGACTAATTTAGTTGATAAATTAAAAAAAAAAAAAAAATCCAAAGTGGCATGCAGTTTACAACTGCAAGATAACTGAGACTGACAAAAATAGCCTAACTTATTGGTATCTGAGATTAGCAACTTTTTCCAGGTTAAGACAATGAGATGAAAACTCTGATAATTATTCATAGTTTTTCTTATTCTAATAAAATTATTTATACAACAGCACTGGAAATCTTCCACATGGATGATCATATGCTGGACTCACATCATTATATGGAAAGACAGACCTAAGCTTATCAAAATTTTCAACACAAGAATTAGTCTCCCTGAATGAGTTACTGCTTTTAATTTTTTTGCTAATAACATCCTGGCAGTCTGAAGGCTTCTCAGGTTGGTTTTTCTTTCTTCCTACACTTTCCCCATGCTGTATTATTTGCTGTTTCTCACTGTGAGACTAAAAGTTGCAGATGTGCTGAGCAGATGTATAATGGATTCCAACAGCTTTCATCCCCCTAGGTTCTGTAACTGTGACAGCCCAGAGACCTTACACCCCTCACTCAGCTTCCTTCATCATAGCTTGGAACAGCACAGAAAATTGTGTTATGTTGGGTTTGAAAGACAGTAGAATGGGGCGGGTGAATGGGGAGGGGGGTGAGGCAGGGGTAAACACTACCTAGGGGCAGAATTTCTTTCTCAAATTTGGAGTTATCCCACAATATGTAACAATATCTTAACTTCAAACTGGCTTAGAACTACAAAATCTCACTGACTTATGTCCATCCTTATATTAAATGATTAATTAGAACTTCATCTACAGTGCTTTTTACATAAAATCAGCTCTTTAAACACCACGTTATTCCAGGCTACTCAGCTGAGTAAATATGCATGCAAACTTTTTCCTCAATAGATCCAATAGAAACTGTATTCTGTTCCTTCATGGTGGAAACCTGTCCAAGGCTAGGAGAGTCCAGGGGAAAAAAATAATCAATATCCCTGAATGATTATAAATCTCTGGTTTTGCAATGAACATTTCACAAATCAGAACTCAATAGTTTTGCAAAACAGTAGTTTTGACCTTCATAAACCTATCTAGTTTCATCACTTCCACAAAGAATTCAACTCAGACCTAAGCAGGATTTCTCCCTCTTGAAACTATTCCTTCCAGCTGAATATAGTAGCTGATTTATTTTCATGTCTGTCATCAGCCCTGAGGATATCTCAGTAGGATTCAAAGTGGCAAAGCACATTGTCTTCACTGAAGGTTCAGTTCTTGGCTTTACACAGGAAAACTCAACTGATCTCAATATGGCAAAAATTATATGTTTTAGAAATTATGATAACAATCATAACCAGCATACAGCTTTTCAGGAAGAGAGTAATAGCTCTGGGTTTCCTTTTTAAATGTTGGGTGATAGCGTATTCTTACAGATACGGAAGTTAAGAGTACAAAGTTTATAGAAGAGTTTTACAAGTAATGATACCTCATTGCTTAAACTAGTACAGCTGGTTCTCTCATGGGAAAATGCTATTTCAGTAGCATTTTTTTAAAAAAGACACCACCGCCTGATCCCCCACACCCCCCCCCCCCCAGGATTACTATTTGATTTACTATTGTGTATTTACTGTGGTTAAAAAAAGACCTGTCAAGTCCTTGCCCAAAATACCCTGAGTATTTAGTTAGAGGTTGTTTTAGTACCTTGAACTCTTTTTCCTTGTTATAATAAATTGGGGCATTACCTTTGGCAAAACTCTAATGCTAAATACCTTCAATACAGCTGTACACGTCATTTATGTACTCTTCCTCTCCACTCCTTACCTGGGTTTCATGATACATAAATTTCTTCCCTCATGCTCTCTGACTGTGCATCTATCAATCTTAATATATTGTCATCTGAACAGAAACCACACCCCTACAACGTAAGACTGAGCACAAGACTCACTCACAGTTCCCATGGTTTGCTATTGCACCATTAGCAAATACACTTCAATATCAAATTGATTCTTCATCAATAGTTCAAGTACTTCTCAAGTCAAATTTAAGAACACCTAATTCTGTGACACGATCAACCATTTTGTTTTATTTTCTCAGCATTCAAGAGGAAAACAACTCATCTGGATTCACATTTTTGAAATAGCATTATCAAATCTGGGCAAAGTTCCCTGACTTCGCTACAAAATTCACAGGATGCAAAAAAAAGAGCATATTTTAGAACGGTATTGCAAGACAACTGCTACAATAAATTTTTTCACAAGAAATATATTGCTATCCATTTCTCTTCAGACCTTAACAATGTCAGGTAGATTATATATCTTCCAGAGAACACTATAAATCACTCTGAAACTAAAAGCATTCCCAGTTAAGTTGAATCCCCCAGAGCTTTAAAAAAGAATCACAGAACATACAAATGATGTGGAAAAAAACAGAATATGATGGCAGATACACCATGTTATAGAACCTACACTGATGCAGAAAGTAGTTCCTGCACATGGATATGGGTACCACACCATACCATAAAGGTACCATATGATTAGTCAAAACATGCAGTAAGTCTGAGCTGCCTGTGTCAATATCATGATTGAACCAAAAGAAAATATACAAGCTAAGCTAATTTTCTCTCTGTGTTTGAGTGATGATGAGCAAGAGTTATTATACAGACATCAAAACCTCAGTGCCAGGTATCACAAGAGTCACTCCATGCCCAGTTTTGATCACTAACATCACACACTTTAGTGAGCATGAACAGAAATTACTGTGTTATTTCTGTCAGAAAGGAGCTTGGTCCTTTCCCTCTTTCCCTCATCATTTGGCTTATAGGCTAAAGCATGGAGGTTTTGTACAATCATCTTGGTAAAAGCAACATGAAGAGCCTAGAAAATAACTTAAGTGCTAATGAAAATAACAAAATATATTAAAAGGAGTGGGAAATTGTTCTGTATGATTCTTGTAATGGGAAAAATACGTGGCAAGTGGTCTACGCCAAAAGCTATTAACAGAGTATCAAAGGCAAGAGTTAATGCTTTTCCTTACTACCTGCCTTCTGTAGAAAGTACAGCTGCAGAATGATTGGTGGCCAGCAAAACTGGTAACTATGATAAAAGGACTATCCAGTGAAAATGAAAAAAAAAAAACCAACAACCAAAAAAACCCAACCTAAAGTTAATTAGAAAGTACCTGAAAACACTAGCTGTTAATCAGATGGGACTAATGACATTCATGCTGGGAGAGGAAGAGAAACAAGTTTAAAAAGTAAACCATGGAGCTATAGGTCAGGCTGCTTATCTTTGATGGCTAGAAAGTCCGGAAATATTAATCAAGCAAATCATTAATACTCACCTGAAAGGTATCAACATAGAAGGCATTATTAGCAGTCTGGAAAAAAAGCTAACAGAGTTTGACTTCTTTGTGTATGAGAAGGTAGCTGTCTCACTCCCTGTGGGATTGATGTGTGACCCTGACACAATCTCTTACGACATTTTCAGAGGCAAGCCAAGAAAACATGGATCTTCAGACACATGTAGGTTAGGCCAAAACTTTGTTTTCACTGGAGAACAAAATTGTCTACATGTATCAGAGAAAAAATTATTGATGGCTTCATGTCAAAGGATAGAGTAGGGAATTCATTAAGAGGAATTTTCTGGAGCTTTGTCAGGGATAATACAAACATAAATGATCCTAATTTTGAGGGTGGCTGTGAGACTATTGTCCCAGAAGAGCTTTCTGGTGTTCTTTCAACCTTGCTTTTTTGTTATTCTGTAATTATTTATATTCTTACCTACACAAATGGTCAAACTTTTCAAACCAAATCCTTTTAAGGGATCATTTTGACGGTATTTTTGTTGCATTATGTAGACAAGTTAAATAGCATTTTCCTTCTACATTTTAAAAAGGAACACTTCCCTTAATTAAAGTTTCATTTTTATAAAAGGAAACCATGAAAAGTGCTAAACTTGCTTGCTTTCATGCCTGACACTCATTCTCTAGTATGATTTTAAAAGATTATGACCAGGTAGGTCAATTAAGCCATGAGGTTTTGTTCTCTTAATTATGCCTTTATACATTCTGATTGCTGTAACATCATTTTAGCAATAGGGTATTCAATTTAGCACTCAAGTAAAAACACCGAATATATATATAAACTCTACATAGAATATTCCAAATACGTATTCTACAAATAAACTCCAGTTTTACTACATGCTAAGATTTGGCTGGCATATTTTGGACAGATACTTTAATTTTCCTTCTCAGTCCTTCACAGGAAATATTATACAACCTTCCTGAGTATTACTTTGATTTTGTGTGAAAGTTAGGTGTTCTTTTTTCAAAATTATTTAATGTTTTCATATGAGTTTACTGGCATTAACCATGGGAAACGAGAAAATCAATTTCTTACAGAAAAACAACCCAGGCAGACAGCTGAGCTAAGTTGGCTTCTATGCTAAACATGACTCCAGTTTTGCAACTAAAGATTGTGCACTGTATGTAATGATGCATTTGTGATCAAATAGCTCTGAAGTGTGTCTGAATACACACTGTATATATACAACATCCTCTTTGTGTGGCTGCACAGAAATTAGTGGCAGTGTTTTCAAATAAACTCTTTTCAATTGGATAAAAGTTAATTTAGTATTGCTTTCTATTTATGCACCATCATGAATGCATTACATCTACCCTGGAACTCACGTGACAGGGTTTTTTTTTGTTGCAGCATCAAAGGAAGGACAAAATTACAGTGTAGTTGAGAAAGGAAAAGCTTTTGAGTAGTATTAGCTAGTCGTAAAGAAAAAACAATGCAGAGAAACAGTTTGAACTTAAGTAATAGGTGGATGTAACCTTGAGTAATCTAAAAATAAATGGTATCAGCAGTCACAGTTAAAGACAGAGCACAACCTACCTGCTTCGGTTGGTCTTTTTGCCTTGTGTTATAGGATGCGACTTTGAAGACCACCACCTTGAAAAGAAACAGCCAGACCTAGTGATAAAATTGTTGGTTTAATTTTGGTGTTTTTAAAAGATGTGTAATATAGGAGGGGCATCAAGAGGCAAAAAGTTTGTAACAGAGGGGAAAACAAGTTAGTGATATCTGTACTTAAACAATCAAAGGTTGAGCTTAACTATTGGCTAAGCATGTGAATATGAAGGTTTGGGAGAGGACAGTGAATAAGTGGGTACTAAGATGTAATTATTGAGTCAGAATTAAAGTAACATGGAAGAAAAAGGGCAGAGATAACTATCAGAGGATACTCATACGTGCCTGATAACTAAACTTAACAGCTGTGTTCTAGTGGGTTTTGACCTTATATGTAATGGATTATCCTAATACGGTAGTGTATTGCTTTTAAAGGAATAGAAAGAAAGAGATCAAGAACATAAAATCTGTGTATCAATATAACAGCTGCTGATGTAAGCTAAAGTTTGTGTATTTACTATAGAGAAGAAAGCAAACAAACAGTTGGAGAAATGGAAGAAGACTCTCATTGAGTATAGTGGGAACTCCTACAAAGGAAAATGTTCCAGCATGGGAAACAAAGTTAGCAGCTAATAACAATCTTCAGTTACTATTTTCTTCGACAGATAACACAGAAAACTGAGTATCCCGTTCCAGTCCTGCAGACTCTGATCTACGTATTTTATGTATGTGCATATGTGTATATATTTATGAGTAGTACTTCATGTATTTATGAAGGATGGGGCACAAGTCTGGGAGACAAGATAGTCAACCGACTTGCACAAACCCACCTGTGACATCAGGCATTAATCATAATGCCCTCAGTCTGTCTGTTGCCCTCCTCACCTTGTCACCAGTACAAATAGGAAGGGATTTGTACAAAAGTTGAAAAATGAGTAAGTAGGTAAGACATCACAGAAGGATTACCAGTGACCAAGGTTATGAACAGTCAAATTTTGTCCAGTCGTGAACCTATTGTACACCTAAAAAGTAAGTGTTTCCCTCAGATCAGTGCCTTTAAGGCTGCAAGGGTCACCGTAAATAAGAATATATCCAACTGTAATGGGTATTGTACTAAATGTGTGGATTTCTGTATGGTTACCTGTGGTGTACCACACATCCTCATCCAGTCACTGTGAATGAGTCAGGGGATGGCTGTCTGCAATACTAACTCCTGCACTCAGACAAGGTTTGATATGCTGCTGAACTGGTATCATATTAACTTCACTGAACCCATTATATATTTATTTATTTCTATATTCAATGCAATCCAAGGAGTGGTGAATGAAGCTGAACCAAAACCACTATCCAGATGAAAAAGTCACATACAATTGCTGAGCTCATGAAGTACAACCTTTAACTCTATAGACCTGAAGTACCACATAATAAATTACAGCAAATAATAAATAAATTAAGAAATAATATATTAAACTACAAGATTCATATGTCAAGCATTACCCCGTAAAATAGATGCCAAAATACCTTTGCATTCTTCCATCTGGACCAAAATTAATAACCCAATCTTAACATAGTATACTCATGTCTGAGTGATACATGTAGTTTGTTAATCTAGTGACTATGCCATTACAAAACCCGTAGCTAAGTGGTCTACATGAAAAAGCAAGGGGTGCAACGTCTGTCCTAAAAAAAAAAGTAGTTTAAACTGAACATGAACAGGCAGTGGGTAAATGGGAGAGGGGGTCAGAGAGGATTGTCTGGAACTGAACTTCTTTCTCCAGCAAGAGTTTGTTGCTTGCTAGCTGCAGCCAGAACAGGCAGGTTGTAAATTTTGATGACACTTGGACTAAACAGAAGTGGCATGTCCTGGATGGTCCAATTAAGACATAATAAATAATGGAAAATTACCTACAGGTGTCAACAGCATGCTTTTCTTACTGCACATGTACAACTTCCAGTGAATGAAGATTCCACTTAGAACTGAATAGCTAAGAAGTGATGATGACAAGAAGGTTTCCAGACTCTATTTTAGATTCATAAAGATATGATTTTTTAAATACAGGCATTCCACAGACATCTACAGATAAATATAAACTGTATGTTTCTGGCAAAATTAGTTAATATCAAATGAGAATGTCTTTATGGATTTTTCAAGCTCTAGGATAGGTACATTGGGAAATGGTACTTCAGGCAATGTTTCCTATGCTTGGGCTGTACACACATTCTTCAAAACATGTGTACTTGCAGGCCCCAGACAGAAAAGTAATATATTCATACTGCATTTGGTGGAATCTGATGTTAAAATGCACCAACATAAAAACGGTCTAAAGCTGCAAAATGTTACTCCCATTTACAAAGCAAAGGGAAGAATGAAAAAAGATTTTTAAAAATATGTTGCTCCTAAACAAAACTTAGTGTCTTACAGTCTTTAGATTGTAATAAGAACATTCAAAGCACACACATCTCTCCTTCATTCAAAGTATTTCGGTCAGGACAAAGTACAAGTACAGGATAGGAATTATATGCTTAATATGTTTCCACGAAATAAATATTTCAACTTTTATAAGAACTTTACACCACAGAACAGACACAGAAATAAATCTTCTCCTCTAATGTATATTTAAAGCTCTAAATTCTCTATTTCTGATGTTGCTTCTTTCTGGGAAAAAATAATATCAGGGAGTAATGTCTCATTATTTTATATTCCAGTGGTAACAGCCAGAATCTCAGCAGGATCCATGGCAGCTTTGATTTAGCATTTTTTTGCTTAATGTGACTGAAAGAGAACAGGATTTAAAATGTACAGTAGGACATAGCACAGATGTCTTTCAAAAGAGAAAATGGTAACCACAACCTAGAGAAACATACACTGGTAAGCGTTAGAATGACATGACCTCAGAAAACAATAAAATAGTATGTTGTCCACAAAGAGAAAACCTCTTTTTGGTAAATTACATAGGCAACCAGTAATACACTGAGAAATACAGCTTTTGATTCAAAATGAGTATTCATTTATTATCAAAGGGGAAAACCAATATCTAAGTATCAAAGTGTGGGCATACAAATTCTTTCTCCCTCATTCAGACTGGAAAATAACTTGGGCTGAGGACTTTTCTGAAGGCATTTTTGCAGCTGTGAGTGTGCTCAGGTTTTGAGGTCTGCTGAGAGGAAAAATTGACTTTTCTCTAGATATTGGAACTATTCCTTTGTAAATGTTTTGCTTGATTATAACATTAGAAACCACTCTTAGCGAGTTAAATAATAAATTGTTTATGTAAAATAAAGCCCTTCATGCATAACAAATTAAAAGGTGAAAGGTTATACAATAAATTAAACTTGAAGGTGGCATGTATCTGAAAGGTCACTGCTGGGCAGACTTTGTATTTTTTTAAATTGCTTGGTCACAGTGGCCTTCTAGCATCATAAATATGTAGAATAGAAAAGTAACTAGAAAGTGAGGGACAGTGGAAAACACACAAATTAGTATCAGTAGCCTTCTTTACTTCAGTAAAGACATTTGTAGACATTTGCTCTGTAAAATGTCTTAAACCTACCTCCTAGTTTAAGCCTTCTCCGCTTCTCCTTGAAAACTGTATTTCCAATTACTTGCTTTGGCTTCTTGGAATGAAGAAAATCTTTTGCCATGAATTTGGACTATGAAAATACTTGTACTAGTACTAGAACGTGTTTCATGACTTACATCTCAAGGGGAAAAAAAGAAACTACTATATAAGGCTTCAAACAAGGAACAGTCATTCATCTGCTACTTCCCTATTTTTTACATATATACACACAGATATATATAAAAACCCCAGAATCTGAGATGAGAAGACCTTTTAATTTTCACTGAAATTTATCAACTGCATTGTTGGTATCTTCTTCTTTGCAAAAAAGAATGTGCAAAACTGTGAATCGTAGAGATTCTTTTCTCTTTATTCAACAATTTTATTCTAAGAGAGCAAAATCAGAAAACAAATAGTCACAGACTAGATACTTTCTTCAAGCAAAAGCTTTCATAACACCAGAATAATGAGCTCTTAGAAATTCCATGAATGGAACAGAAGAGATACTCACATGGCTGTAAAATATTTAGGTCATCTTAATAGGCCTTCAAATTAAAGGAAGGGTAATTTTCGAGAAGCTTGAGGGGAATTCATATAATCCCTGATATATGTTGCAGAACTCATTAAATCTGTTATTTAATCTGATTTCTTTTGCCCACATACTTCTAATACCCCGGCACTGTTTACCTATGTTTAAATTAATTTATCTTGTACTACATACACTGCAAAAAATAGCTAACATAAACATATGCTGATATCTCTCCCGTCCCTCAAAATTCTCTCTTCTGATTGATCAAGCCACTTCTTCAGGGCCTATTACAAAAAGTGACTAGGGTTTTGTGGTGGGTTGACCTTGGCTGGGTGCCAGATGCCCACCAAGTTTCTCCGTCACCCCCCTCCTCAGCAGAACGGCAGAGGGTGGGAGGTGGGGTGGGGGGAGAAAAAGATAAAGGCAGTTTAATGAAGTAATAGCATAAGTCACCTGTGCAGCAGCAGAGGAAAACAAAAGATGTCTCTACTTCTCATCAGCAGGCGATGTTCCGCCACTTCCCGGGAAGCAGGGCTTCAGTGCACATAGTGATTGCTCTGGAAGACAAATGTCATCAGTAATGAATGCCCCCCTTTCCTCTTCCTTTCTCTTAGCTTTTATATCTGAGCAGATGGCCTGTGGTGTGGAATATCTCTTTGATCAGTTTGGGTCAGCTGCCCTGGCTGTGTCCCCTCCCAAGATCTGGCCCACCACCAGTCTACTGGGGAGGAGAGGGGGGGAAAGTTTGAACAACAGCTGAGCACAGCTCAGCAGCAGCCAAAACACCAGTGTGCTATCACCACCTTTCCAGCTACCAATACAAGCACAGCACTGTGAGGGCTGCTATGGGGCTCAGCCAGACCCAATATAGGCCTCCACAAAATACATTGGCAGGATGACTTGCCTTTACAGTCCCCTAGAAAAAGATCCATATCTGATGTTCAGAACAAGCTGCAGACACCCTCAGTCCTCTGGTCTACTGCTGTAACCAGTCACAGCCTCACCAAGGTACGCATGGCTGTTCCATGTTCTAGAGATGTAATAACTCACTTTTTGTAAATGGCTTTCAATATTGAGGTATCAAGTGTTACAATAGGACTAGCTTAACCATTTTCTCTGAAAAAAGGGCAAGTCTCAGCCTACAAATCAAGTGCAGTTTCACAACGGCACTGCAGCAGAATTCTAGATAACTATCATTATTCTACATTTCTCATAGTGTAAGAAGATGTAGCCATTTTTATGGACAGACAAGGAAGAAAAATCTTATTTCAAGAAACTCTCAGGCCAAATGCAAAGAAATAAAGCAATCTGATTTTTCTTACAGAATAATTGATGTTACCAGAACCAGGACAAAGAAACAGTCACTTGGAAAGATCTTCACAGAGAGAAAACTGAGATTTTTCAGGGATTGCACAAAAAAGCAGAGAGACTGAAAAAGTTCAGTGAAAGCAGATGCACAATGAAAAGAAGGGTGACCAGGGTAAGTTGTGGAATAAAATTAAATAAAAAGCCTTAAAAAATGTGATAATAGATATACAAATAGCTCTGGGGAGACAATATCTGCTTTTGCTTCACTGTGCACATGTCCTCGTGTCCATGGTCACTTTGTTCACAGATGTTTTGTGTTAAACCTTAGCAAAACATCTTGGTTATCAAACATTATTTAGGAAAATGAGTATTCCCAAGAACATTAGCAGGAGACTGAAGTGTCCCCTTTATTCGTAATGGGGATTTAATATTTTTTTTCAAAGGCCAAAGGAGGAAACAAAGTTACTTTGCAGCAGGAAGACTAGGACGTAGTTGCTACCATCATGGAAACATGGTAGGAAGGCTCACATGACTGGAGTGCTGCAATTGGCGGCTACAAACTCTTTGGAAGGGACAGGCAAGGAAGGAGAGGCGGTGGGGTAGCTCTGTGTGTCAGGGAGTGCTTTGACTGCCTAGAGCTGAACGATGGTGACAGTAGGGTTGAGTGGTTATGGGTAAGGATCAGGGGAAGGGCCAACAAGGTGGATACCCTGGTGGGAGTCTGTTATAGACCACCCAACCTGGCTGAAGAGGCAGATGAAACATTCTACAAGCAGCTGGGAGAAGTCTCATGATTGCTAGCCTTTGTTCTCATGGGGGACTTCATCCTACTGAATGCCTGCTGGAAACACAACAGAGTGGAGAGGAAACAGTCTGGGGGGTTCCTGGAGTGTGTGGAAGACAAGTTCCTGGCACAGCTGGTCAGGGAGCCAGCCAGGGAGATGCCCTGCTGGACCTTTTGTTTATAAACAGGGGAGAATTGCTGGTCAGAGGGTACCTTGGGCACAGCTATCATGAGATGTTGAGTTTTCAATTCTCAGAGAAGAAAATAAGTGGGTCAGCAGAACAGCTGCCTTGGGTTTCTGGAGAGCTGACTTTGGCCCATTTAAAAGCCTGGTTGACAGAGTTCCTTGGGAGATAGTTCTGAAGGGTTAAGGGGTCCAGGAAGACTGGACATTCTTCAACAAGGAAGTCTTAAAGGCACAGGATCAGACCTCCCCATGTGCCAAGAGACAAGCCGGCGGGGGGGAGAAGGCTGGCCTGGCTGAACAGAGAGCTTTGGCTGGGACTTGCGGGGGAAAAGGAGGGTTTAGCACCTTTGGAAGAAGGGCCAGGCAACTCTGGAGGACTGTAAGGAAACTCTGGAGGACTATAAGAAAGTCACAAGGTTGTACAGGGGGAAGATTAGAGAGGTGAAAGCCCAGCTAGAGCTCAGGCTGGCCACTGCTGTACAAGACAATAAAAAATGCTTTTACAAATACATTAGAAACAAATGGAGGGCCATGGATAATCTGTATCATTTATTGGATGTGGTGGGGAACATTGACACAAAGGATGAGGAAAAAGCTGAGGTACTTGATGCTTTCCTTGCCTCAGGCTTGAACAACAAGGCCAGTTACCCTCAGGGTACTCAGCCCCCTGAGCTGGAAGACAGGGATGAAGAGGAGCAGCATGAAGACCAGGAGGAAAGAGTTAGTGACCTGCTGCTTGACTTAGACATGCACAGGTCTGTGGGGCTGGATGGGATCCATCCAAGGGTACATGGGGAGCTGACGGAGGAAAGCACCAAGCCACTCTCCATCATTTATGAGCAGTCCCAGCTAACCAGGGAGTTTCCAGAACACTTGAGTTTAGCCAGTGTAACCCTCATCCAAAAGAAGGGCAGGAAGGAGGATTCAGGAAACCACAGCCCTGCCAGCCTGACCTCGGTGCCGGGAAAGGTTATGGAGCAGATCATCCTGAGTGCCATCATGTGGCATGTGCAGGACAACCAGGGGATCAGGCCCAGCCAGCATGGGGTTATGGAAGGCAGGTCTTGCCTGAAAAACCTGATCTCCTTGTATGATAAGATAACCCACCTGATGGATGAGGGAAAGGCTGTGGATGGTGTCTTCCTGGACCTTTGTGAAGCCTTTGACACCGTCTCCCACAGCATTCTCCTGCAGAAACTGGCTACTCCTGGCTTGGATGGCTGTAGTCTACAGTGGGTAAAAAGCTGGATGGGTGGTCAAGCCCAGTGAGTGGTAGTAAATGGAGTTACATCTCGCTAGTGGTCGGTCACAAGTGGTGTTCCCCAGGGCTCAGTATTGGGGCCAGTTATGTTTAATATCCTTATTGACAATGTGGACGAGGGGATCGAGTGCACCCTCAGTCAGTCTGCAGATGACACCAAGTGGGACAGGGGTGTTGACCCGCCTGAGGGCAGGAGGCTCTGCAGAGGGACCTGGGCAGGCTGGAGCGATGGGCCCAGGCCAGTGGTGTGAGGTTCAGCAGGGCTCAGTGCCGGGTCCTGCCCTTGGGTCACACCAGCCCCACGCAGCGCTACAGGCTGGGGCAGAGCGGCTGGAAAGGGCCTGGTGGGAAAGGGCCTGGGGGTGCTGGGTGACGGCCGGCTGGGCAGGAGCCAGCAGTGTGCCCAGGGGGCCCAGGCGGCCAGCAGCACCCTGGCCGGTGTCCCCAGCAGTGTGGCCAGCAGGACCAGGGCAGTGACCGTCCCCCTGCACTGGGCACTGCTGAGGCCGCCCCTCGAACCCTGTGTTCAGGTCTGGGCCCCTCTCTGCAAGAGGGACGTAGAGGGGCTGCAGCGTGTCCAGAGACGGGCAGCGGGGCTGGGGAAGGGGCTGGGGCACAGGTCTTGTGGGGAGCCGCTGAGGGGGCTGGGGGTGTTTAGTCTGGAGGCTCAGGGGGGACCTTGCTGCTCTCTACAGCTGCCTGACAGGAGGCTGTGGGCGGGTGGGGGTTGGTCTCTTGTCCCAGATAACCAGTGACAGGACAAGAGCAAACTGCCTCAAGTCACACCGGGGAGGTTTAGATTGGACATTATGAAAACTTTCTTCACTGAAAGTGTGGTGAAGCATCTGAACAGGCTGCCCAGGGAGGTGCTGAAATCACCATCCTGGAAGTATTTAAAAAATGGTGCTTAGGGACATGGTTTAGTGATGGACTTGGCAGTCCTGGGTTAGTGGTTATACCTGATGACCTCAAAGGCCTTTTCCAACCTAAATGATTCTATGATTGTATGATTCTACTTGAAATGTCACTCACTTTATATTGAAAAAAAAAAATAACAAAAGGAAAAAAAGGAAATATTCCCTAAGTAACTCTGCAAGCATGACAGATTTATGTCCATAAAAGCTGTCTGTCCAACGAAGGGCATGACAATTTATGTCCAGGTAATACTTACATAAGTTCATTGACAAGATGGAGTGATAACAGAGGGGGTGACTTAACATGACAGCAATGCACATTTAACAAATTTCAGACAGTGCTTCTATACTCAAAGCTGGTCACTTCAGTGTACTAGTACTTCCATACTTTCATCACCACATTCTGTACTGTAAATCAATGTTTTGTGCTACAAATCAATGAAAGTTTAAACAAAGAAAATCTGATAGTGAGATGGCAACAGGGAATGTCTCAGGCTTTAGGAATACTGTTCAGAAATATAAAACATATTTTCATTCTTTTCATTCTCTCTCATACTTTTATAAACATGAAACTGAGGCTGTAACTTAAAAATCCTTCTTACATTTTCTTTCCTTTTTTTTTTTTTTTTCTGGTTTTCAGAGATTTTGGACATTTGAAGAAGGCAGGATCATAAAGATGGAATATGTAATGTTGATGAAACTATATGGAAGAAGTAAGAGTTCTCTTGAATAACAGTTATTTCTGAACAGTAATGTATTTGTTGGATTGGTTTTAGGAGAAAGAAGTAAGATAGCAATTAGAAAGCATCATATTAGCAGCACAAAGAATGATTGTTTCAGGATTCCACCCACCTACCACTCTCAAGCACAATGAGAATGTCAGTCATGTCAAAGTTTTGCTGTGATAGCCTACTGAACTAGCCCACATAGTTCAATTCCTAGTGGAAGTCGTGATCACCTGCTTCTTCATTGAAACCAAACATCAAACAGAACTGCAAAAATCTCATTTTACCATACATCTGGGAAAACAAAACCAAGAACAAACCAAAGCATCTCTCTAAAAGTTTATCCTCTGATTTTCCTCCTTGATTCTGTATTTTATCCTTCGGACAACAGTTAGGAAAGGTATTTCTGAAGCCACCTATAGACAACACAGAAAGAATACAACTATCAATCAGCAACAACTTTTGAACTACTCTTTCATGTTTCTGTAGCTCTCCCTCTTCATTAACTTAAAAGTACAGCCATCTTCAAGTGTTGCGTTCTTTCCCTGTAATCTTCCATCCTTGCCTTCTCTATTCTTCACTGTTGTCCTAAGAATGCTCATATGGCTAAAATGACTGTCAGGGTCATAAATCTGTTTGTTAAGAGTTCAAGGCTGGCTGCTGACTGGTGGAACAGTTTACAAACTACATTAGACTGAGTAAACTGTCTTCTTCAAAGATAATAAATAAGTCTAGGTCATCTGGCAATTTTTAAATTGGCGACATGTGGATTTAATGTGGTGATAGCAATATGTTTCAAAGCACGAATGAGAATAAAAGAACTCCAATACCATCTAGTGTCAGCTGGGTACAATGTCCTTCACTGAGCGTGGAGTCATAATGGTGGAAGAAAGGGCAACAACCATAATGTGGAGTCCTGTAAAGACAATGCTGGTGGTGAAAAAAATATGAAGGAGGAAGATGCAAAACATGCATTAAAAATAGCTTTCTAAGTTGAATCAAGCTAAGAGAAATTACTATTGTGAAATGCAGCCTATAGAGATGGCTATTGGGGACCTTTCTGATTAAATATAACTTTTTCTTAACCCTTTGACAACAAGATAATGCCAAAGGGCAAAATCTTCTTGAAGGCTATAGATTAGGTATAAATAAGTCACAGTTTTGGATCAGTTTTTTGACTTCCAGTAATGTCTATCTGTGCAATCTTGGACAAACCAATCCATCTAAAAAATGGGCATACTTAAAAAAATTTACTTTTGCTCTCTTTCTTGTTTTTCTGCTGTGAGAGTGAAATCTTGGTAGAAAAATGGATTTACCCTTATTCTTTGAGATTACATGATATTCTGTATAAACAGTCAGGGGTTTAAGAACTTCTGGAGTAAAACAAAATACCTACCTCTTTCTGAAGATATTTGTCTGATACTAGTTACAATAATTTGCCATCTCATCAAGAGGTATATGAGGTTCTTGCTAACCAAACACTTCATATCCAAAACCCTCTTCTATTTTCATGCCTTATGTTATTCTATATTTACTATTGGCCCTTCTAAACAAATACATTGTGTATTTTTCTATTGCATATCTAATTGGATACTGTAAACATTTCAGACCTGTAAAGAAACACAGCCAGAGAAAGATGTCACGTTCCCCACAGCCTGACTGGACTCAGACAAGATCATCTGTGCTGACTGGTGCTGTTTTGTCAATCAGCCTTCATTTTGGCAGTATCACCACCCTGTCTTTTTCCAGCTTTCTCTTTCTTCTTCTAATTCAGGACCTTAACTCTTGAACTGGGGTCACATCCTTGCTATCCAGATCACTAACTCTCCCCATGTGCTTAAAACTTCCTTTTGACATTTTTCCATGTTCTCTTAACTAGGAAATGACAGTTGATAAGCTGTTCTTTTAAACCACACATTCCTACTGTAAAGGAAACAAACAACATACATAGAAACCAATCCACAACATCTCCTGAAAGTCCAGGAGACAGAAGGTTTCTATGTAGCACCACAAATTTCTAATCCAACATATTTTTCTTTTTCTCAGTATCTGCTAAAGCTTTTTCCTCTGTTCTCTGTTCTTCAACTCCCAAAACATAAATGGCCATGTTGTAGTACTAGCCGGGCTTCCAGACCCTGTGAGAAAGGCTGTCATATGACAGAAACAATTTCAAAGTAAAGAGGAAAAGACAGGCAAGAAAGCAAATGTGATTTCATTGCAGTACTCAAATACACACAAATCTATGGGGGCGGGGGGTGGGGGGTGGGGTGGGGGGGTGGAAACAACCTAAAAAAGAACAATCTGTTTTCCCCATTCATTTCACACAGCATAAAAAGAAACAAATTTAATACCAAAGCAGAAATGTTAGACATTTGGAAAACTTCCCTGCTCTCAGGATAGGAAGCTCCAAAGTGTGTTCCTTGAGGATATCACAGACTTGCCCATGCTGGATATTTTTCAAAGAAGCACAGACAAAGAATCCTAGTCAAAAAATAGCACAGATACAGTCTTTCTTTCAGGCATGTCTCTAGCTATTGTAAAAAAGAGAGATGCTTCTGGAGTTCCCCTATAGCTCGAGTATTCCTTGATTGTATTACTAAATATATAAAGCTGTTTCTACATTAAAGCATATCAGGGTGATGAAAGCAGAATAATTATTAATCTGATAGTACATCAACAACCTGGCAGCCACATAGGGAAGATTAACATCTAGATGATTCAAGCTCCATTAGAAACTAATCAAAATCAAGCCATTTCAAAGTTATTTTAAGGTATATTATCAAGGTTAATGACCTGCATAAAATATTCATATTTTAATATATTAACAGTTCTTTGGATGACATTTTTAAGCAATACATTGTGGCTCTTATTGTATTCCGGACATATAAATTTGTAACTGTAATAACCATTACTGTGACAGAGGAAATGCTCATTCTCTGTTCTTATAATACTGGATACTTATAATAGTCAACAATTTATTTTAAACTGCTAATTTAGGGTAACAAAAAATATTATGACCAGCATAGGCTTCTCATTACATCAACAAATACAGTCTCTTATTGACAGTAAGATACCTTCATATTCTTTGTAGCAAAGCAAAAACAAAAATTAACATAAAGCTAGCTTAAGTCACTCACATAGCGAACATGAAACAACACCTTCCCTTAGATCTGACAGAACACTTTCTTGTTAGTGGCTGAAAAACTGGATGAGTTTTACCATCGCATTTGCAGGGCAATTAGAGGAAAAGCAAATTCAGGTTGCAGAACTGTTGGACCTCTAAACCCAGTGTCCCTTTGTCACAGTCTTTTGGTCTCCATCCCTGGTGGCTCCAGCTGCAGCAGCATCCCATGAGAAGGCAGGTCCTTTTGGGTGTCTGCCTTTTGCCCTCTGAGTTCACAGCCCCCCCTGTGTCAAGTCAGACCAAAATCACTGGCAGCATTGTCTAACACCACCGGCTGTGTATGACTGGAGTTGAAGATGGAGCAGGCAGGCATTGATTTCTGCTGCCCTCCAGATGGCTCATGGGGGTTACCATGTGCTTAAATGCCACTGTGAAAATTGACAGTGTGTTTCTCCCAGAGGCCTCATCTAATCTCAATGCAGCCTCTTTCAAGGTCAAAATGAAATATGAAACCAAGTATATCTTTTACAGGTGTTTGGCACACTGCTTTTTCAAGTGTGTATCTGTCCAAAATGGTTTCTATGTAAAACACATTTTAGAAAAAGTTGGTTATTGTCCATCTTCCTTGCCAAATAAAGAAAACCAATGACTTGCAAATACTTTAAGCTTAAAAATGAGAAAGAGGGATTTTTCTTTTTGCATTTGAAGGATAAAAAAAGAAGTAAATTCAGGATGCTATGTTCTCTTGCTTTTAACTTACAGCAGAAACCTGACAGAAGACAACTTACAGAAGCTTGTCAGCAGAAGTTCTGCAGCCAAGAAAAGACTGGTAAGAGTTAATTTAGCATTAGCAAAATATCTTTTTAATGATATTCCAAGTAGAAAACTTCAGAAATGCCTGTTTCTATAATTTGGTATGATGATTTTGTAAGAATAGCAAACTCTGACTAAATGAGCATTAACTTATGCATATGAACTCCCACTATCCACAGACTTACCAGCTGTTGCACAAGGAAAGCTGAAATTGTAGATTAGGAAGGTGCATACACCAACTTCACAGTTACCCCAGGGGTTAAAAAAAATAGGAAGAAGAAGCAATGAGCAGAAAAGAGAAGGTGAGGAAAAAGAAAGAAAAAAAAGACTTCCATCCAGTGGCCAGCTGGCTAGTGGGGAGCAATGGGATCCTTCTTTCCAGTACAGGAGGTAGTGAGGATGGGGAAGATGATGAAAATGAACCTTTATTCATTCCTTCCTAGTACAATTACCATTTTCACTGAGACTAACACAATGACCCACCTGGGAATTTCTGTTTATGACACTATTAGTGTTGATATAAATATCATTAAATATCTAATTTTTGGTAGGTAGTTGTCTAGCTATTAGATAATATTTACTGGAAAGTGATATGACTATTACCCATTTCCTGTGTCCTAGGTTTTGTATTTTCTAATATGAAAGCTATGAAGCAAAGAGTAAAGGGATTTTAGTGTACAGCTGTGAACTAGAAGCCAGAAAGAAAAAAGGTAAAGAGGCAGGGAAAGAGCAGGATGATTTAAACATCAGTGGCAATCACTATCCACAAGAGACAAGAGCCAGCAAAGGTTCAGAGGAGCAATTCCAAGGGAAGAGAGCAGCTGGGACATCAGGTTAAAAGCACTGCCAGGAATCCTCTGGGTATGTAGATGAAAGACTGTGAAGTAAAAATGTACACTCCAGAGCTGCAAAGGGAAGTCCCATAGCATTACAAAGGCTAAGGCACCAAAAGCACTGCGCAACAGTGCAACAGCAGTCTCAGCAAAATGAACATTTCACCACAAAGAAAACAAAGCAAAACAAAAAACTCCAAAAAAACCATGCCACTACTTTTTATGCTTCAAGGAACAAGAAAGAAACCACTTGAGATCACCACTGGAAAAGACATTCCGAGACACAGAAAAAAGGAAAAATAAAGTGATACTAATTTCACAAGACCTTGACTCAAAACCAGCACATGGTGGGAATATCCGTGATGTTCAGATGCTGAAGGAAACAAGCCCTTATCCCAGGTGGCAGCATCACAGTGTACCACCTAACAGTAAAGGCAGAGAGTTAGACAAGAAAGTTAATTCAGAGCAAGACTGTGTATCACTGACAGATAGAAATTAACCTGCTGGTTTTGGCCTGATCCATATCACTCCAAATGTCTTCCTCTTACCTGACAGAAGTTTCCCCTTCAACTGCATGGCTGTCAAATGTGATGGCATTTAAATTTGATGTTCTTTGATGTAACAGAAAAGGAAAGTACCAGAAGGAAACATTTCACCAGGAGAGCCTTTTTCTTTGAATGTCGCTCACTTCCGAGGAGAAATAACAAGCTGTCTTTTGTGGCAGTTTGCAAAGCTAACTTGCTATGAATTACAGCAGAGGGAGGGCTTTCATGGAGTTGGTATTTGAGTCAGTTCATTTTCCCTATTACCACATCCCCTTCCTTTCCCCTTCCCCTTCCCCTTCCCCTTCCCCTTCCCCTTCCTCCTCCCCTTCTTTTTCTTCCCCTTCTACTTTATTTTTACAGGACTGGACATAGTTCCCTTACCTTTTCTTTATTATTTATTTATTTGTTCATTCATTCATTTACAGTTTCTTTTGGAGTTACCTGCAGAAATGCAAGAGGGGAATCCAAGATCTGGGAATAACACCAACCCCTCACACCAAAAAAAAGGAAAAACCTTACTTTCACTGGCTTTTGGCTTTTCCTTTTTTCATTAAAGTTGACCTTTATTTTAAAGAGCAGATTTGCCAACTTAAACTACTCTTTTAGTTGAACAATTACCAGGTTACTGTCAAAAGGAAGTATGATGCTTTTTTGTCCTCCTAGCCCTATTCAGGGGCTCAGCAGCAATCACTTGTATGTGTTGGAGATCCCTATGTTCAATTTTTGCTCATATGTAGGAGTGGGGAAATAACAGATGAACTATACCAGACCCCTTTCTATGCTCCAAATCTTTGAGGATTAAAATTCAAAACTCCTTTTAAAAGGAAGCATTAAGACACATATTTTACTTCAATAGGCCAGATGTTAAGCCCACAGTTAATAAATTGCCTGCAAAATTACAGAAGATGTAGAACTTCCCAAGTCAGAAATCAGTAGTGCTGTAAGTACCTAAAAGCCTGAATTCACAACAGATATCTTTTTATTAGGTTTAGATGAATTTTCTTTTATTAGTTCTGAAGCCACAATAATTCACAGTCTGTTTGCTTAGGATGAAACTTGTATTCTGCACCATCTTTGCAGCAGGGTTATGTAAACTCAGAAAATAAGCCATTGTATTTTCTTAGAAAAAGATCTAATGCAACCATCAACAGAGCCTTTACCACTGATTTAATCACAGTCCATGAAAAACAGAAATATAAATAAAACCCAGAGTCTGATTCTGCTAGTTATGGACATAGTAATTCTTACACCAAAATGTTCTGCAAAAACTAAGGAAGTGTTCATAAAACTCTGAGTGACCAAAGGAGGTGAAGGTGCTCTCCTAGTGATTAAACTGCTTAGGAGACTGGCAGAGCTAACCCAGAATTCATGTGGAATCAGATATTAATGAGCTCAGTTCAGCAGAGCATACTGTTGACTTTGCACAAGAAATATTAGCCATGAAATGTACTCAAAATTAAATGTGTCTTTTTTGGATAAGGATACCCATTAAGTCAATCAGCATGCATGTTTTAAAATTCTGAGTAAAGACATAATAGAACAGAAGAACTAAACAGCAGCAAATGAGTGAGTGTATCATGTAATGAACCTGAATTTAAAATTAGATTATGTTCTGAAGACAGAATATGATCACAAAACCCTTAGAAGAATACAGAGAGCCTTAGCATATATAATGCCCTCTGCACCAATGCAATCACCACATTTCAGAAACATCAAATTTATGTGGGAGCTTCTTATCCCACCTTTGCACTCCTCTGCCTGCCTGCAAAGGAGCTGGCACTGTCAGAAGCAAAACCAAGACAGGTGAGGCCTAATCCTGGGTTATGCTCCCTTTGCCTTTATGTCATTAGCATCCCTGTGATACTCAGCAAAACCAGAAAGGCATCAAAACAGACATTATAAATAGCCCTGAAATTTCCCTGGCCCAAGTGGTTCCTCACCCATAGCTGGATCTCATTATGTTATCACTGATTTATACCTGGGACTGGTGCAGTGCCCATTGCACTGACTTTCCCTAGGTGCATATACAGACTCTAACAGCATGAATTCCACCCTCACAGGCAGAATATGAAAGATGTGCACAGACTTCATTTCACCATCTTGGCCCCAGAACATATAAGTTGTGCAAATTTAGACAAAAGGTCCAATAACTTTTCTCTTTGCATGGGCTCAGTGATAGGACCAGGCATGCCTGGGAACATGGAAGGAGCTCCTCTCAATTCCCATCCTGTCCCTTTACACCTGTCCAGCCAAAGAAGCAGTTGTTATATTGAGTTTGCTCTGTGCAGCATGATGCATTATAAAGGTGATATCCAGTAAAGAGAAGAAAAGGGCTACATATATATTTATTTGTACAGATATGTTGGCAAGTGACTGTTTGCCCTAACAATGTATATCATCTGTAAAATTAAAGTGCAAAACTATACAGACTATTAAGAGTTGGAGGAAGTTGCCACAGGCTGAGGAGTTATGGATATTTTTTTATTTTATTTTATTTTATTTTTTTTTGCCACACAACTTCCAAATACAATGGGGAGTGCTCAAGTCTTATAGTAAAGTTTATTAAACAGATGACAGGAGAGCATGTAATAGATGTCTTTCCCTGTACAGATTTTTTTATCATTTTCATAAACAGAATTATTAAATGAAGTCTGTCTTCATGATTCATAGTCCCATTCAATCACCCATGGCTTGCCTTTGGACTGCTTGCTTTAACTGGATACTAATGTATAGAGCTGTGTTCTTCCAGTCTTGTCTTGAATGCTTACCTCTTGTATTTTAAGACAACACAATACGTGAATTTTCCTCCTCACCTAATAAAGCCACACGAATTGATCAAATCAAATATTTCTTGCTCTCCCAAAGCTGTACCAGCAGCTCATTATGTACATGCTGAAATACAGATCATATCACCCTCAACAAATCAGATAGATTGCTTTAAACATTTGTGCTTTTATTGCATCTCCCATCCGAGTCAGCCAGAGAGGCTGTGACAAGTTCACCTTTGTAGCACAGAGGATACTAAGTTAATACTCATGCCTTGGCAGGGGTGTGTAGGAAAGGCACCAACTGTTTTGCCATCTCATTTGTAACATAAAAAGGAATTAGATTAGATCTGCACTGAAGATGGCAAAGTCATATGTTTGAATGACAGCTGAAAATACAGTTTTGTATTCAAAATGTCATAACTGGGAATGAGTTGATCCAGAGCCGAATCTCATTGCTGAATCAACTGACAACTGTTACTAACTTGCAAAATCACACACTAATTTTATTCCATTCCCAACAACTCAGTGAAGTAAAAGATCTTACCAACATAATAAGCTTTGAGGCCAGACTTACATGGGAGTGGGGACTAGGAGCATGCTGCTTATCAGCAGGTGGATCTGTATGTTTGGCTCTTTGAGGTCCTGGTCCCACTTACAATAACAACGTTGATCTTGTCTGGAATTTTTTACAAATATACCTTTTTTGGAGGAAGAGTACCTAACACCTAGAGGAATTCATTTTGTGACCTCTGGAACGTTCACTTGCATACCAGGACATTATTCTTGGAAACAGATTTTTTTCCTGGCAACAAGTATGAGTGTGAGGAAGGTAAGACAAGAGTGAAAACATGAAAGACAAGAGTGAAAAAAAAGAAGTTAACCCACATCTGTATTTCTAAAGCATGTGAGATAACAGTCTATTCCATCCATTGGCGTACTGGAAGTTCATAGACACTGTTGTATATATGCACAAAGCTATGATCTGTGAAATTGTGACACATGCCACCAACTCACACAGCCTGTTTTCAGCCCCGGTGAAATTAACTGGATTTTGTTGATGATGATTTGGGGAAAAAGGAAAAAAAAAAAAATATCCTGTGAAGCTCACCTGTGTTCCTTTAATGAGGTAGGTTCAACTTGAAAACCCAATGAAATAGGTAACTACTTTCAAAGGCACAAGTGATCTTAAATTCATCATATTTATAGTACACTGAACCAGAAGCCTAGCAGTATCATGTCATGTTTATGGTTTGCCTTTAAGAAAAATTAGTTCAGGTAGAGCTCCAAGTAGTTTGTCTTGCTTCTTGTATAAATAGCTCAGTGAAAAGTTATATAAGGAGGCAGAGATAAAGCATAAATTATACAGATTTTTTGCAAAACAAAAAACTGAATAGATTTAAATCTTGTAAACATATAGTATGTGTGTAGTCAGGGTACAGAAGTATAGAAAATGCACTATGCTTTTCCAAAGAACCAGAAGTAAGGGAGAAGGTGCTCTACATGGAGACACCTATATGCCCATAGAAGATGTTTATAAAACTTTTTTTTAATATAAACAGAATTTTGTCATATGACATTTCTTTTTTGCTTTCTTTTTAAGTATTCAATCACTTAATTTTGTTTCATTGGCTTATATGTTCCTTTAGAAATAGACTGAGATATCCATCCAGATGGTCATACTTGGAAGTTTTCTTCATGAAAAAGGTCAACTCCAAGATGTTCATTTGTTACAGGAACCAAAATGTCAGTGATAAAATTGTGCAAGATGTGATGTATTCATGTCTAAAAGGCCATCCCTCCAGAGAGGTCAAATTGTTCCAGCTCTACTGGAATAAGTAAATTTATATCAATGTGTACCATTTGCCCTATATATATATATAGTTATCATGTAAGGTGGTAGAAAACAAAAGTGAAAAGACAGCAGATGTACTGATAATAGAACAGAATAGAAGGGACTTACATACAAGAGAACACCCTAATCTTACCACAGACCACAGGCATTTGCCCTAGACTCCAGCTGGGAGCAGTAGATTCCCCCACAGCCCCAGTCCCTGCTGTACTTCTGTCTCTATGTGGGAAAACTCCTCAAATTTTATAGGAAATATATTTTTCTTGACATAAAAGCATCTACCCTCCAGACTCAGTAATGGACAAAAGTAATGGCTCCTATTACAAGGTCAGAGTGTGAAATGAATAAATGAACTGTTTAAGTAAGTTTCTACCTCATGATTACACTTCAATAAGCTAGGTGACAAACCTTTTGTGGTTCAAAGGGAAAAGTGATAATGAACTGTCAACAACTGGAAATGAAACATGGTACAGACCAAAATTTGTCTTCCACTTGCATTACAGGATGTTCCTTCACTTGGCACAGAACTGAAGTTGTTTAAGCTCCTGACCTTCAAGGACAAACCTCACTGAGCTGCTCCAAACCCGCCAGGTGGTGATCATCTACCAGCATGATTATCCTAGCTCAGATGAGACAGATTTTCTGTAGAATACCAGAAGCAGTAGACAAACTACTCAGGCTTCTGGAATCCTGTAAAATGAATGCTGAAAGCAACATCCAGCTTTAGAGAGAAACTCAGACCCATGAATACCTTGTCTTGCATAGGCAATATGTGCCTTTGAAAAAAAATGTTATAAGATGGAGTTTACTGTTGATTTGCAAGAATATTTTCACTAAAGTGTACCTCCTGTGGTTTCTGAGGCAGGGGAAGAGTGAAAAGTAAGGAAAGGCCTGGTGAGAAAATTATATATAGTTTAATCAGCTTTCCAATAAATTCTTTATTCTGCTCAGCCAGAAATTTTGCAAATTTCTTTTTTTAAATTAAGTCTTCTTCTAGTAAACAAAGAAAGTACAACTTCCTAAAACATACTGATACGAGAGAGCCAGACAGGAGAAACAGAGATAGAAACGATGAGCCTTCAGACAGACAACAGTTGAGTGCTGGCTGTGACAGACTGACATGTCATCAAGATCTTGGGTCACTGTATCACATTAGAGACCTCTCTGATCAACAGGTTATTGACCATTGCAGGGTGGGAAATAGGTTATGAACAGGACCTCTATCCCATAATTTATCGTAACAGAGATCTTCCAAACCTTTTTTTTTTTTTTTAATGCGGAAATAAACACTTGGCAAAACAGAATCTGTACTGCTGAAATTCCAATTGTTCTAGGTCAGCTGGAGATATATGAACACATTTAGTGGTTTCTGATATGGGAGAACAGTCAGATAATGAAAACAAAGACAATTTCAGCTGAGAAACAGTGACCAGGCAGAAGCTGCAAGTACTTAAGCTAGAAAACTGCATCAGATCCCTCATGAGACAAGAGATTTCTTTGTGCTGCTGTAGAACTGCACTGAATCAGTGAGTCTCACCCTGCCAGGAGCTACCTCCCTCCAGAGAGCTGCTCTGAGATGGCTGATTTGGCTTGTTTTGTGGTTTTTTTAATACATGTTCTAGTCAGGTGCTTCTCTGGGGCATATTCCTTACCCCTCACAAACCTTCAGAAGTGTTTTCATGGGTGCCTTTTGCCACTGAGAAAAAAAAAAGACATTATAAAAAATAAAAAAATTCTCATCAGTCTTGTTATTCTCACAAAGCTGAGAATTCCAAAGCTCACACTCTCAAAAAGTAATACTTGTAAGTAATAAAATTAATACATGCTGTATGTATGTCTTAAAATCAGGTTACTAAAATGTAGAGCATCTAAAGTACACCTTAAACTAAATTTGCACAAACTGTTTAGCACTGCATTTACTACACATAGACACTAAAATTAGACCAATTATTTTCACAGTTTTCTGCAACTACTACAATTTTAACAGAAATGAAACCACATAAGGTGAACAGAAAAGCAGTACAGCTTAACAGAAATTATCCTTAAAAAGGTAGAAGCATATCTCCCCTTCTCTACCTAACCTGTATACCTAACAGCATACTATGCCAAAAGCACAAAACTGTCACATTCTATATTTATTTTTTTTTTAAAGTGAGGTGTTAAGATTAACCCTTTCACACTTTCCATTATAGTTGGAAGTATTTAATACGACACAGTCTCAACAGACAAGACAGATACTGGAATCTGTACAACTCCTGAATCATTTTTGTGTTGCTTCCCACATCTGCTGCCTAAAAACATCATGCTGTTCTGTGTGTTTCCACTAACATGGAACAGTGTTTGTGCTAAACACAGAAACCCTTGACAGTATTCATATTACAAAAAGCAGGTGTCTTTCCATTTCTGGGAAACATGAAATACCAACTTCTGCCCTCTCATCATTTTTCAGCCAATAACTTCAGTATCTTCAGCAGGATTCACCCTTATAAAATAGACTGAAAGCACAGTGACATGTCTAGAATACAAAATGGAGGGATTTTTCATTTAATGCCTACTGGTATTTAACATATACTTTGAGCAATAAGTGCTGATAATTCTTACCATTTCATCCTCATCAGAAGCACCACATACGCAACTTATGTAAATGCATGCCTTCCCAACCAGCTTAGGTGCCTGTGAGGGAAAAAGCTAAAAGAGAAAAAGCATGCAGCATCATTTTGTGCTGCAAGATGTCACATTATCTCTAGGAAATAACCAGCATTTTACTAAAAATGTGCTGCAGCCAGCCTACTCTGGTGGCCAAGGTGGTTTGCCAGGATGAGCCGTGACTCAGGCCAGGTCTATCTTGTGCAGCAGAGCATGAGATGGAGTATTCAGATGCAGGCTGGAGAGGTCTGGTGTGCTTCTGTCAAGCAGTGCAATACTGTGCTGACAGCAATGCTGGCCCAGCTCCCCACCCAACCCCCCACAAAGCACAATGCAGTATTAGTGCAGGGCTTTAGCTTATCTTCCAAGCCCTGCCCTTCTCTGAGATTAATTAGCTTCATAGTAGCACCTTTTTTTTTTTTTTTTTTTTTTTTTTTAGGTAACAGCAGGTACACTATAACCACTTTCTCATAGTTCCAGTACAGACCCTCATGTAATGGGAAGTAAAAAAATCTCTAAAAAGAGAATTGCCTAAGAATCCTGAGCACTAATATGAGTGACCACAGAGTTAATTAAAAATTGTAAAGGCTAAACTGTTTGGCTTATTGTCAGTCGCAAACATAACAAGCCTTCTTCCCACTCCTTCCACCTTCAGTACTTACTCAGCGGTTTGACAGATACGCATTTACACAGCATCCATAATGCACCATGAGCTGAAATTTTTCATGCACACCCAGAAGAGCAGAGTGGCATGGTGAGTGTAATGCATTAAAGATTTTACAGCAGACTCATTATATTACACATTTGTAACTGCTTGCCAGTAATGCTTATTCTGTTCACTATGCACACTGCATGCATCATTATCTTGACATACAATCACTGGCAGGCAAGAAGACAGGACGCTGTCTCTCAGTTGTCACATGCCATGTTTTGCTGGCACTGAATTGCTACAGAAAGAAAGTTCCATTATATACCAACGTACATTCCAGATACAGCTTTAAAACAATCCACAAAAAGGTACATTTCTTCAGCAGGTTTAACTTTTGCACAACATACCCCAACAACAGAGTAAGATCTAAAATTTTGGGGCTATGAATCTAGTGACCAGCTGCAATACAATTTGGGACTAATCCATTACTGCTATTGCCATAAGGCTGAGTAGACAGACTTCTTGGGAGAGTCACAGAAGAGTTGAGTACCCTGCAGCCAGGGCACAGAGCAGCCAATCAACTATTCCATAACGGCTATAGGTAGCTTCTGAGCTACTGTTAGTCATTACAGCCCACTGCTGGCTAGTTTATCAGAGGAGCATTGCTCCTGCTAGCCCTAGACAAGAATGAATATATTCAACACCTGAGGAGGTCTGAGATCATACTAGTGGATATCATCAGAGTGGAAAAGTATGACAAGAAAATCACAAAACTCATGGCACCAGTTTCCTATGCAGAGAAAGTCAGCGTGCAGTTTGCCAGTCCACTTGTAGTTTATGCTATCCTTCCCTCGTCCTTGCAACAGGGTACTCTATCATATCCTCATATCAGCTCTAAAACACAGGAAAATAAATTTCTTTAATGATGCATTTTTTTTCAGAGAACTGAAAATGTCTTAGGAAGTTTTCCTCAATTTCTTCATAAAAAAATCTCATTAATTTACTATGACACACAAAAACCTTGAGCAAAAGAAAAGCAGTATTCATTCAAAGATAATTGTTTTGAACTAGCTCCTATGAATTTTTCTGATACATTTTCTTCATTGTTCATAGTCTTACTGCATTCTGAAAAGCAGAAGAGTTACAGAGGTATAAGAAGTATTGTCATTATGGTATCTGAAGCCTGATAAAAAAACAGAAACATTTCTAGGCTCAGTACTATTTCTAACAGTTTTGCAGAGCTGAAAAAGAGCAGTTTCTTCAGAAAATACTATGAAAAGCTCATGAATGTTAGGTTGCTCATCAGACCCCATAAATCTTACCAGTTACCTTCTAAGAGTGCCTTAAAGTGATTTAGCTGTCACTGAAAACCAAATGTGTTCATACTCAGATTGCCAGTACTAATTATCACCAGTATAGGTCTGTAGTCAAAAGCTCACCAAAGCCTGCTAATGAGTTTCACAGGCTCAAATGATTTAATTCACTGTCCATTAGATACAGATGAAAACATGAGGTTGAAAGAAGACATCATCATACAAACCCTTGCAGGTCCTTGTCCGAATTCTTATCCTGTTCAATTCAGTGCAGAGGCAAGTCACTTTCTTTTCTATGATCACCACATTTGCTGAATGGCAGAATTTCAGAGGAACGGACTGCTTCTGTGAAATGGAGAGCGGTTTCTTAGAATAATTCTGGACGGTAAAAAAAAAAAAAGAAAAAAAAAAAAAGAAGGGCAAACAATTTGAAATAAACATTAATGCTTGGATCGTTTCTGTATGAATACAGTGTTTTGTTGCTATTGAGATAAAATATTTTATTTGGGGGGGAAATGGAAAAGACCACCTGATATATTACTAGAGACCCCAGTACTTTTATTTGGGGAGATAAAGAACAACTTCAAAGCCTGCTTTATAGCAGAACCTGAAAGATCCTGAACTCTAGTCCCACAGAAGATACACACTTCACACTGATGCATTTCAGAGCACAAAGTGATTTTTAAAGTAACCTGAAACTACAAAAACACACTTTCTAATTGTCACTGATTTGTGCCCATGTTCTGTGCTTCTGCTTTGTGCTACTTAAAGAAAACCTTTTTTGCGTATTCCACTTCTCACTTCAGACAAGAGAAACAGTTTAAAGTTACAAAGCCCCTCATTATTTCTAAAAGAATTACTGAGCATTTTATTTATTATTCTGTGGTGTGATGAAAACGATGTGAATGGTAAACAAAACATTGAATATTAATGTAAAACTATTGTAGATTTTCACTTGACAAATTCAACTCTAAATTACTGGGGTTTATAATGATCTTTAACTTGATTAGACGATCAACGAAATACAAAAATCTGAAGTAGAAAAAATGTCACTTATTTTGAACAAAAGCCTTCTAGACACAAAAAGACTAGACATTTTCTCATTATCTTAATTACAAGGATTCCTTCATAGGCAACTCTATTTTCCTTTCTAGAATTAGAGTGATCAGGTTCTTATGAGTCTGAAAGGAAATCTGAGACTTCATGATCTTTTCTATAGAGCAATAGATTCTGTGGTTTTGATTGGAAGACTTTCATGTAGACATTTCAGGACATGGTTTTGTCTTCTGTAGCTTCCTACCTGCTGAGTTCTGCATCGGGTTTGTGTGAATTTAAAGAACAGACATGAAGTTTCTAAAGGTATCCCACAACTGTATTAATATTTGAAGCACATTACTTGTATCTTACTGTTGTATGAACCACTATACTGATTTGCACTCAAACCACCAGAGTTAAGCAGATGTATGTGCTTATAACTTTCCAGAAAGCAAGTAGTACCCTAATGATACTAGTAATAGTCAAAAGGCCACCACTGAAGTAACACATCTGTGACTTACACATAGGTATTTTATGAAGCTAAACTACCAGATTTTTATTTGGAAGAAAATTATGGTAAAATGTAGACCCATCAGAAAACTCAGATAAGATGCTGGTGAATTAATTCACATTTTGACTGGATCACACAGACCCAAATGGACAAAACAACAGGTCCATCAACTAGTCTGGACAACAGCTATAAAGCATACAGCATAATCTATTGCTCCACAGGCTGATTTCATACAGTACATTAAAGATTTTCAGCTTTCCTCCCATAAGCTTTGCTTTTATAGGCATCATGCTGATTGTATCCATCTGCATTTCTTATCCTCAAAAACTTTTTAATTTCTTGTTCAGTTTCAAGAAAATCTGGTATCAAAGGTATGAAATTTCTACAAATTCAACTGTGTTACAGAAAACACTAATGTGTAAAGAAGAAAACAGCATGATTTTAATATCTGTACTTTCTAAGATGTTTGTTGGCCAATCAGCTTGGTTACTCCATCCTTTTTCTTAGCCAGCCACCAATAAAGAGGGTAAAAGAAATTTAGGGAGATATAAGACATGATTTAGAGACTCCACAAGCAAAGTAGTAGTATTTTGGGGTGAGAGAGGAAGCAGAGGACTACTTCAGTACTGAAAGTGTTGCAGGAAGAAAGTGTGAACTGTTGTACCTAGCACACTTAACCCATGAAGGATCAAGGTCAGTAAAAGATTGGGCTTCATGAGCTCTGGTATTTATGGAACAATTTAGTCTTATTTTTAATCAAAAGGTATGAACCAGTAATATTATCCTCATGTGCATATCACTTCCTTTTTGACAATAGCTATTTGTGGTTTATTTAGGAAGAAATATTTTTGGCAGCCCAAAATATTTGGCAGCCCAGTGAGATGCATTAGAAATGCCCTATCAATCTTCAAAAAGTTTGTATATTCGTAACTAGAAATATGCATTTTATTAATAGCTCAGTAGTAAATATAGTGATTTGTTTATCCAAGGTTCATAGATACATGTAGAATTTTTTTTATCTTGGCTACATAAATGATGGATCATCTTTCTTCATAAATACTGTAAAGATGGAAACACCAATGTATGCTTATCATGCAGAAACTGTGTAATCATCTCAAATTATTCTGTAAAAGGTATTTCTCATAATAATAGTAGATACTGTCATGTTTTGGGGTGGGGTTTTTTTGGCCATGATGTTTTTTGAAGAAACAGGCATAAAACAGCAGCGAGTTTCTGTGTCTCTTGTCCTCATATTTATCCTAAACCACTTAGTTATGTCTTCCTGCTCCTTCCCCAAGACAAACCATTTCTGAAAGCCTGTGAGAGAAAGACCATGATGTCAGAATCAGTTAGTTGTACTCCATAAATTCTGGACAGGAATGGATTTAGGTGGTTAATTTGCCTGTTCCTTACTCACACCTCTTAACCGAGTTGTCTGTGTCAGGAAATCAATATTTTATATAGTTCATTGTGCATCACTTACAATGTGCTTTAACCATCCTTGTACATCTAGCACATGCTAGCACAGAAATAGTCTATTGAGAGGTTTGTCTCCCGTCCTCTGGGCGTGAAGCGTTTTATTTAATGAGCTCCAAGACTGCTAGAAATGCATGGCAGATTTACCAAAAGCAGTAAGAAAACCAGTTTACACTTGATGTTACTATTGAAATGTGTCCAAAGCAGGGAAAAATATTTTGCTTAATGTAATCAGATGTAGTATACAAAAGGTTAATTCAGAGAACTGCAGAAGCAGTCTGATTTTTCCACCTTTGCTGAAACAGGAAAATTATGAGGAAAGCATATGATAATTTATTCATCATGTGCTCAATTCTTGATTCAGTTTAAAGCTGAAAACACAGATGAAATACACCATTATAGCTACAATGAAGCTCTTACAGTATTTTATATGAAGTAAAAGTACAGATTTATTCCTGAAAGTGGGAGCAGAATAGAAAGTCATTGTTTGCTAGATAAATACCCTAACAAGTATATGACAGAATGAAGGTCCTTTTCTTCCTCTTTCTGCTGTCATTGTGAAGCTGAACTTCTTTGTTGCATGGGGTACAATCTCCCAATAGATAAGTGGAAACTGCCTCTCCCTAAACAAGTCTGCAGGTTTGTAGTTAAGGACTCTCCTTCTGTATGACAGATACAGCCTCATAGCCCCTTAAGTTGATCAAGCATTAGGCTCAAGTTTTTCACTTCAGGAGTGAGTAGACCAACTTCTACGTTAGTATAGAAACAGCTGCAGAGCAGCACTACCATCTTTGCTATTCTGTAAAAGAGTGCAGTTTTTCACAAAAGGTTGCAAAATCACCTGTCCTCAAAGAAAGTTGCTCATTTAGGATTTGCAGACTGAGAAAGAACTGAAATTCCTGGTGCAGCTGGAAGTTCAGATGGTTTTCCTCCGTCCTGAGAGCTTCCAGCTGTCTGGGTCTTGGCAAGACCTTGTGCTCTAATTCAGATCACAGTTCTATGGGGACTAAATTTTGCATGTTGTGTTGGCTGGTGGGTGCCAGCTTCACAGCTCCAGACCTGATGTCAGCAGAATGGAAGAAGCACAGCACATCTGTCATTGACTGGATTCAGTATTCGTTTTCTATTCTTTGACATTTGCACAGCTACATGTTAGAAGCACAAAAATTTCATTTTGGTCATCCTCACCTGTTTCTTTTTTTAACACTGTTTCTTTCAAAACACACTTCACAAGTATCCACAGATAAATGTGCCATTATAATAACAGGGATAGTCTTTATATTCCTCATTCCTTCCAGTGAAAATACTCCTACACACACAGGCTCACTATCCCAGAAAAAGTTTAACCCTCATTCTGAAAGTTTTAGTGGCCTCCCAAGTTCTACCATTGAACAGATTGGACAGAAATATACACTGCATTTCCTAGTTAGTAGCAGTTGGGGCAGGAAGCTCTCTCCCTGCTTTCTCCATGCAGCACTCAGACAAAGGAGTCATTTGGTTTTCTCGGTGTAACAGCAGAAGTAGAAAAGGGCAGGGCAGGGCAGGGCAGGGCAGGGCAGGGCAGGGAAGGGAAGGGAAGGGAAGGGAAGGGAAGGGAAGGGAAGGGAAGGGAAGGGAAGGGAAGGGAAGGGAAGGGAAGGGAACCCAGTAATATTTTATCAGCATGAGTCTACAGCCTTCCACTTGCTCCTTTCCCCTCTATTTTGTTATTGTTATTATTGTTTTCCATTGGACATTTCCACATTTCACTTGAATCTTTTCCATAAGTTGAACTCCACCATTCTTTCCCCCTGACCAGACATGACCTGCCCACACAAAAGCAGAATATGAAGAACCTCTGAGGTTGTTCGGCTGTGGAAGCTAAGTGAGGGACAACATCCTACTACACTGTGAGTGAAGAATCAGCACAAAATGGGAGGAGGAAGAAAGTCAGTTCATGCTCATCATATTTTTCCTTCCCCAACCCGCAAGCCAGAAGTACCTTCCACCATCAAAACTACTGTGTATGGTGGAATCCACTCAGTAGCAGGTCTCATGTTCCTAAAAATGGTGCTGCTAGTTTCAGGGCCCTGCAACAGTTAGCTTCACAAGCACATAGGTTATGGCAGTGCCCAGGAATCTCAAGCATGCACAGCTATGCTACGTAGAAACCCTACCCTAAACAAAAAACTCCAAAGAACTCAGGTCAAGTTTTGTTGGATTGGGCTTTTGATGGTAGTGTTTCTGCTTCCTTCCTTATTTTTTGCCCTCCCAGAAAATCTCTCATTTTCCATTCCTGTAACAGATGTTAGCTACCTGATACCAAAAAGCTGTAACTTGCTAAACATCCAGATGTTCTCATAACTGCTTCATCCCATTAATGTGTTTCACATAGCAATATATATCACCTTTATTGTAAGCACTGCTGTATTCTAGAAAATCCAATAAAAATAATCAGCAGAAACAGTCAGCAAGATTAACATCAAGGAGATGCCTGAAAGACAGATCACTTTGGAAAAAAAAAACCATACACTGAAAAGGTTTCCTTATTAGCCACTTTGAAATGTTAAATACATCAGTTCTCATATGAACCTGAGAAATGACAAAATGGATAAGTGTATCTAAAATGGAGGGTACAAAGCATGACCTGGCAATACAACAGAAAGGGTTACAGAAATAGTAAAAGCTGCTATAGAAAAGGGTGAAATTTGAAGAATGTCCTGTTGTCTAATATTCTGCAGGATTGAGGAGAATTTGAGACTCCACAGAAGTCACTCAAAAGACTACTGTCAGATCCTGAAATGGAAGCAATCATTCATTCACGAGTTTTCCTTCTAGACCTACTCTCCATGAAATTCAGATACCTGTTCCCCTGTAGTGATGCTGGGCTGCCATCTGGAGATGCCACCTCCAAAAGCACAGCTAAATCTTATTAGATGAGGCTTTCCTAGGTTTTTTGATTTATCTCCTGCTGCTGCTACTGTTGATCTCACAAAGTTACAGTTAAGACAAGAGGTAGGCATAAAATACAGAGCTTTTCATTCCCTGCAGTAAGAAAAAAATTAGACCTGCTTCCACATGCACTTATTCTAACAAGACCTGCTTTACTGTACCACACAGGGCTGCAGCAAAGAGCAGCAGGTGAGTGGTGACCAAATGCTGCTGCAGTCTGTGTATGAAAAGAATCAGAAAGCAACCCTCCCAAGTTATCGGACACTACTGGTATTCCAGCTGTTTTAAAAGCTTTAAATCAAAAACACTCCTCAAAGGTTCGAGGTCCAAGAAAGTTCATTTTGTATACACCCTAAGTTTCTGCACTTGCTAGTCACCACTGGTCTAAAAAATAGCGGGGATACTGCTGGGTTAGCTGAGCTAGCTAGATGTGAGGAGGAAATTCCTTGAAGAAGCAGTGCAAGTGCCATAAGTAATCACTCTGGCTACATCTCTAAGAGAACCCAGATGTATGAATTCATGTATTTATTAAAGGATGAAATAGATGTCTTGGAAAGAGGTAGAAATAAATGGGGGGAAATGGATTGTCTAATCACTAGGTAATACACAGGTCACATCAGAGCTGACAACAACCTTAGCTGCACTGTTTAAAACAAATAAATATATTAGTCATGCCAGGCTTACAGAAAAAAAAAATTACTGTTTCGTTTATAAAACAACTAGGAAATCAGTCAGAGCTCAAGCCACTGCACAGCTTTGACCATCCCTAATTCTCCCTGCCTTCCCTAGTTCTTTTTTTAAAAAAATAATATTTGGGTCAGACAAATTTCATCTTCTTTTATCAACGACAGCATGGGAAGGTGTGATGTGTTGACCCTGAATGGATGCTAGGTGCCTACCAAGCTGCTCTATCAGTCCCCTCCTCACCTGGACAGGTGAGAGAAAATATAACAAAAGGCTCGTGGCTGAGATAAGGGCAGGGAGAGATCACTCACCTATTACCATCACAGGCAAAACAGACTCAGCTCGGGGAAATTAATTTATTTCCAAGCAAATCAGAGTATGACAATGAGAAAGTAAAACCTAAATCTTAAAACACCTTCCCTCACTCCCGCTTCCTGGGTTTAACTTTACTTTATGATTTTCTCTACCTCCTTCTTTCAAGCAGCGCAGGGGGACGGGGAATGGGGGCTGTGGCCAGTTCATCACATGCAGTCTCTGCTGATCCTTCCTCCTCACAGTCCTTCCCTTTCCCAGCGTTGGGTTCCTCCCATGGGACACAGTCCTGCACTAACTTCTTCAATGTGAGTCCTTCCCACGGGCTGCAGTTCTTAATGAACTGCTCCAGTGTAGATCCTTTCCATGGGATGCAGTCTTTCAGGAACAGACTGCTCCAGCATGGATTCCCTATGAGGTGACACGACCTTCCAGTAGCCTACTTTGCCTGGTCTTTGCACAGGGTCACAACCTCCAGGCATCCCTCTGCTCTGGCATGAAGCTCTCCCCAGGCTGCAGGTGGATATCTGCTCCACCGTTGACCTCCATGGGCTGCAGGGGCACAACCTGCCTCACCATGGCTGTGGAGGAACCTCTGCTCCGGCGCCTGGAGCACCTACTGCCCCTCCTTCTGCACAGACCCAGGTTATCTTAAGGGCTGTTTCTCTCACTTATTCTCACACTTCAATCCAGCTGCAGGGTGTTGCATAGTTCTTTAATTTTCCCTTCTTAAATACATTATTACAGAGGTGCTATCACCATCACTGATGGGCTTGGCCTTGGCCAGCAGTGGGACCATCTTGGAGCCAGCTGGCATTGGTTCTGTCAGAGGGCATGTCATGAGGGCAGCTTCTAGCAGCTTCTCATGGAAGCCCCTCCTGTGGTCCCACCATCACTAAAACCTTGCCATGAAAACCCAGCAGAGAAGGGCTACTCTTTCACACAGGAGCCTGGGAACGTTCTGGTAGTTCCAGATATTTTCATACTTGCACCCAAAAGAACTATCCTCCTTGTGAAGACATGATTCTGAGCTGCTTCTCCTAACCTGAACAACCTTACCCCCTGTAAGGCTCCACTCTTGCAGGGACAAAACTAGATATTAAGTAGAACTTTTTCCCTACAACATTTTCGGATCTTCAGTACAATCTAATCTGAAGAATTCCTTTCATTTTGGACCATGTCTCCACACTCACAAAGTGTCTTGTATTGGTTTGTCCATACAATGTAACAGGGCAAAAAAAGCAGGAGAAGATTGACCTTTGTCAACATTGTGCTTAGTGCTAGGAAAAAGAAGATAGCAGAGAAAGGGTGCACAAAGGATGTTTTCTCTAGGACTCTCAAAATACTTTAATAGTAGGAAACTGAAATATTTCTTTTACTAAACACCAGCCAATGTGAACCTGCAAAACATTTAGGTATTCAGACAAATTGATCTGAACTCAGGCAAACCAACTCACCCCCTTCAAGATATGATTTATGCCCACTGTTTAACCTGCTCCTTCTTTTCTATTTGGGTAATTGAGAAATTGATTTCAATCAATCTTAGTCCTCTGGCAAAGGTCTACTCAAGAGTTATTCAAGCTAAAGAAAATATAAGGCTAATTATCTGTTTGTGAGCTAAGGTACTGCAATCAGAAAATCTATTTGACATCTGGAAGTATTTCACCTCTTCATATAAATATAGCATTGTCAAGAGCATGTGATAGAGAGGAACACTCTGACACTATTGCCCGTCACTGCATCTACACTTCCACATTCTTATGAATGACCTTGGTTAAGACTGCACAGTCCCTTGCAGGAGTAAACCTATGAGATGAATGAAGAAGTACACACTGGACAACTGGTTAGAGGGAAAGAGACAGAAAGGGAGGAATCCAATGAGATATTTCTAGTTATCTGGATTCTTCTCAACTGCATTTTCAGAAGAAGTATGTGTTGGGGATTATTGTTATTTGGGTTTCTTTGATTTGCAGCAAACCTGAGATGTCTCCACATCCAAAACAAAAATGTTTCTTTCATTTCTATCATGAATGCCACAAAAGGTGGTGACCAGGTTGTTGGTGATATAATGGAAGCAACAGCTCAAAGGTGAATGACTACAGGAATAGACCTGAATACGAAAAACAAAATTGGAGATTGGAACCAGAACCAACAATACCCAGGAAAATTTTTGCTGTCGAGGAGCAGCGTGAGACAGAATGACCTGCAGATTTAGCTCCTGAAAATTGCAACCATAAAGGTGCACTCTTTTTCCAGTCTTGACATTGAACACTGTTTCACTTCTGTAAACTGAAATGTTTGTCTGAACAAAGTTCAAAACATAAAACCAGTAACTATACTGAATGCTTGTTAGGGTACAGCCTTTTCAAAGTGTTCAGTCTGAAAGGTCACTCTGAACAGAATTGCTGTCCCAGGAAGAGCAGAACCCAATCCTTCAGCAAAATCAAAACTTCACCCACCATTTGTTACAGACCGCACTAAACCAACAGAGAAGAAAAGGTATGTTTGCTAGCACTAACATTGTGTGTAATGGCAGAAAATGGTAGATTTATTCCTGATTCACATAGAAACTGTCTGAGTCTGCACTCAGAGATGACAGGAAGGACCTAACACTAAGATTTGCTTTTGGTTGTTTTGTTAACCTTCCAAAAACTGAAAGAGCTCCCCTCCCATCCATCACAGGCCTATGGACTTGAAATGGAGAATATGATTTTGTGACAACACACTGTATAATGATTTGAATGAGCAAGGTTCCCTTTTTTACTTATTCTTCCTAAAGGAAGTAAAATAGTCAGGGTCAACAGCTACAGTTGACTCTAGGTTACCTTCACACCAGGTGGGATGAAAAAAAATGGGGATATGTTACCTGCCTACTCCTTACCTTTGCAGAAATGGAGAAGAGCTGGAATTGCAGATTAGGTTCCCCCCCAAAAAGCCATAATGGAGCAGAACTGGAATTGCAGATTAGGTTCCCCCCAAAAAAGCCATAATGGAGCAGGAATTTGAAGCACCAAAGTTGCACAATAATGTGATGCTGGAAAGACACTATTCTAAAATAAATAAGGAATTTGTAATGCTGAGAAACCACAATAAAAAACATGCAGAATGGCTATGCCAGACTAAATCATTGCATAAGCAATTTCTCAAGAGTCAACAGTTCTGGATTCTTTTCATACAGGTACCTCATTTTTAATTTCAAATCCAGAGGCAAACTCTCAAACCCATTTTGTTCTGGTGTATAAACAGGAGATGCAGTGTCCATGTAGCAGAAAACAAATGAACGTGTAAAGAACACATTTGTAGGTGCCTTTTTGTTACCGAAATCTCGGAATGAAGAACTTATCGACACCAATGTGATGTAGATAAGCAGACACTTCTTTATTAACGGCCGGGTGCGTGAGTGAGTCCTCTCACGATCAACGCACACCAGGTCTCAAAATCAGACACCATATATAGAACTTATTCATACATATTCATTAAGTATTCATGCATAACCATGATATTTCCCGTAAATCATTAACATATTCTCCTCCTATATCCGATTCTGCGCAGTAGAGCTTAGAAAGGTCTAGAAATGGGTCTAGGGTACGATTTGGGTAGGCGGTATATGAGTCGGTGGTTGCGATCTCCCCCTGCCGGAATTACCTTTTACTAAAGTTCACGATTTCTTGGCAGGCAACTACAAGCTGTTCCAGTCGACTCTCGCCAGTTTCCATTAATCTCATATTCTGACATTTCAATACACCTCTACATACAGAAGACTGGTCAAATACAAAAAAACCTTTCAAACCCTAAAGTTATTACCTAAGTTTTAACAATGGTTCTAGCCCCTTCTTCTAGCCTTGGTACAAGACGTAGAGAAGATCTCATAGCAGCTTTTACTGTGCAACTATAAGTTTCGTTAAAATATTTCTTACCCTTCTATTTTTCAATTTTATAAAATGATTTTATAAAATCAATTAATCAATCAAATAAAGTCAATCAATCTTAACTTATTAACAAATCGATAACATTTTCATATGTTATAAGTGACGTTATCACTGAAGCTGTCAAAATAGGCTTGCCAGTCATCCCAATTATTTAAGCATCTCCAGCACACTAAAAAAATAAAAGCGTTAGCTTGACTCAACTTAATTATACTGAAAAATATTAAAAATTGCTTAAAAAATCCCATTGTTTTAAAAGTCCCATGTTTTAATTAATGTACCTTTTTAAAAAAGCATGCTTAAAGTCACATTTCAAATCATATTAGAATACATTTTTGGATTACCAGCTGCAATACTTCTATGTCATGCTCAGCAGTGAAAGTGTGTTTGTACTTCGTATTAGGAATTGTCAGTTAATTGTTGTATGTTAACTATCTCTTTCTAAAATGTGATTTAGCTTTACCGTAAATACTGCACATTTGCTAACTCAGAGAGAACACACTCCCTTTACCTTCCCCTGCCACCTGGAAAGCTGCCTGGAAAACATGTTTCACAGCTTTTCCCAAAATGTTAAAAAAATCAACAAACTAAAACCAACAACAAAAACCTACAAAGAACTTTTTTTGACTAATAGACCACCTAAAATTCACAGAGCTGTGGAAAAGTTGGAATTGATCACATTAACAAATTACAATAAAGTGACAAACTCCATAGTGGCTATCCCCCATATTGTAGTATTACTGGATTTATTCAGCAGTATTTTCTTGTCATGTAAATATAATTTTTTTAAAGTTACTTCCTAACTGAACCTTACATGGCCATCAAATCCACAGTCCCATTCCCTTACTTAGGAATCAGCTTTCCAGTCTGAAAAACAAGCTTTAACATCTGTAAAAACAACTCTGGACACACAAAACCTGTATTTGAAGCATCTGAACTGCTTTTTTTCCTACTGATAGTAAAACACTGAACCCAAATGCACTTCCCAAATGTCTTAAGCCAGCTTCCTTTTCTTACAGATAGTTGTTCTCAAACTTGCTGCTTCCGTTCTCTCTGAAGCTCAAGTACTGAAAACTGAAGCCCAATTTTTCATTAATATGATACATAAGACACAATGGATTAGGAACTCCAGGCTTTAAGGTAGCTGAAAATAGGGATGCTGTTTGTAAACTGTCAGGTACTTCAAGGGATACAAAACTTGTTCATTGCTGAATCAATAGTTCCTTCCTTTCTCCCCTCATTTAATTAAATACTGTCTCAGTGTTCTCATTGACTCCTTGAGTCCTGATATCCCACTTGCTCAACACTCAGCACAGCCACATGCAACCTGTACAAGGTCTGGATCCGAGAGCTCTTCATTCTCACTGGGCACCAGCGTTTCCAGCTGTATATAAGGAATGAAGAATCAGATGTTCACCTTAAAACTGAGGCAAGACTTACAGGCCTCTCTTCCTATGGAGCTACAGAAGGGTGCCTTAAAAGTGAATAATCACATTGCCATGCCACACTTCATCCTGAAAGCACTTTCTCAGTCCAAATTTTTGTTGAAGCAACTCCCGTGTTCTTGACTACTCTTTTTCACAGTTTAGGCTATTCAACTGAAGCAGGTTGCTGTCATCCTTTATTCTAACAGATCTGCAACTTTTACAGTTCAACACCTTTTCCCACCTGGAAGAAAACGGACCCCAGTCTTTTTGGCTTTGCCTTCATATTTCTTTTTCTCAAAATTCATTCAGCACTCCTGCATTATACAGCTGCTTCCCTGTCAAGATTATACTATCTTGTAATGGTAATGCATACTCTCCTTCTGACTGTGGAATCTGCATTCTCTTTTTACTATTTATTGAAAATCTTTCATAATATTATGGTAATTTTTGCAGGCATTTTCATTTCTCTGACTACGTTAATAATTAATATTCTCTCACTTGCTCTTGTACACCTTTTCATCACCCTAACCGACAACTGAAACATCCACTGCCTTTTTCTTTAATCACATCATGAACCATCTTTTTGGGCCAGTATTATTATCTCATCTGTTTTCTCCTGATTTTACAAGGGATCTTACTTAATACCATTAAAACACTTGGAAACTAGATTTAGATGAGATATTTGAAAATAGTTTTAGATGAGATATTAGGAAGAAATTCTTCCCTGTTGAGGCACTGGAACAGGTTGCCCAGAGAAGTTGTGGATGACCCATCCCTGGCAGTGTTCAAGGCCAGGTTGGAGGGGGCTGAGAAACCTGGTCTAGTGGAAGGTGTCCCTGACCATGGCAGGAGGTTGGACTAGATGATCTTTAAGGTTCCTTCCAACCCAAACCATTCTACGAGTCTCTGATTCTGTGAAGAAACTATTGTGCTTAGTGGAGCTGATTAAAGAGATGCACTGTCCAGCACCTTAGCTGATTTATCTCAATGTGATGGTTGCCATGTTCTCTGACATTAATTTAGAGGTTCCTCCTCAGAACTGAAATATGGGTTTACAACATTAATATGATGCAGAAGCAATAATTGAAGAAAAACTGGTGTCCAGAAACCATCTTATCCTTGACTTGCTCCAACCTTTTCCTCTTTCAGGAAGACTCCCAGGAGAAAACCTCGAGTTTCCTCAAAGGCTGTTTACCCTGGCTTTCATCTATGCAAGTCAGGAGCAACCCATTCTGCATTCAGGAAGATAGACCACTGCCAATGTGATGTGGAAAAAAAAAAAAAAAAAAGAAAAAAGTCTCCCTTGCTGAAAATATTTTGAAGACAAATTTAAAAGATGAAATGTGGCATAAACTGCTCATATAAGATAAAGCAAGAGAGTGTTTCACTAGTGAACCTGCTGAACTGAGGCCTCCCTGTGTCACACAGGGAGGGAGGTTACACACAGTTTCTGGTCATGTCCCCACAAGCCCTGGAATAACCATAAAATTCGATGTGCTAATAAAGAGCTATGAGATTAAATAATAAAGAAAATGATATATCACTGCAAATGGATATTACTGCAAGCACTGCATGTGAGTGGACAGCAATTCATCACACAGGGCACGACTGGTTGCATATTGTCACTCTCTTTCTCATACATATTAAAATTAATATCCCTCATGAATTTTGATGGCTCTTTTCCATCACTGGTTTGGAATACACAATGCTTTTCCACCGACCACTTCAGAGCTGCCTGTCGGGGCCCCGGAGGCCGCAGCAGTGCCAGGTCTCCAGCCCAGCAGTAGCCCTGCCCGGCCCTGCCCGGCCCTGGCCACCCCTGGGCAGCACAGCGCCCGCTCCCCAGACCCGGGCACCTGAAGGGACAGCCGCACCAAAGCCCCGCCCCTCCTGCCCCCATTGGCCCCCAGCCAGCATGCCCCTCTCCCACTGGCGCTTGGCAGTATCACACAGGGAAGCCCCACCCACACAGTGCCCGCCCCCCAGCCACGGTGACACTAGGCCTCAAGATATGGCCTTGCAAGTGCTGCCACCTTCAGCCCCTCTTGGGTTCCTGGTGCCCCTGGGCAGGCCCTGCCCCGCTGCTACTATGGTGGGGCTGTGGCCGCAGTTCCACTGACAGAGGCCCAGCCAGGAGCTGAGCTGCCATTGCCGGGGCACAGGGTCAGGACCGGACCCTGTGCCACCTCTGTCCTCTGCCACCACACCCTGGCCAGGGTATCAGGAAGCTGAGAACAGAACAGCACTTAACTGTTGGGGCAGCAGAAATTATGGGACCCTTGGGCGTGCAAGCCCACAATGTGGTCCCCTGCCTGAACTGCCTCTCATCTGACGCATTTCACCCGATTGCCTGAGGCCTTCAGGCCTGCAGTCTGTCTTTACAGGCTGCATATTCTCGGTAAGAGTCAGGGCCTGAAGGTGTTTCTGCACAAATGCTGTACATTCCTCCATCTAAACCATCCAAACACCACAGCACAGCTTTTCCAATTATTAAATCCAGAGGGCTAGCAAATATTTTGGGCAGCAGGGACTTGCCATGAGCAGGGGGCAGGTTGCTCCAATATGAGCCAATGCCCCAGGCTCCTTTTCTCTCTGCAAACACAAGACAAAATGTTCTGACGTGAAGTGGTCCACCAGGCTTTACATTCTGGAGCTCAAACTGGTCACTCTTTGTCTTTTCTGGGGTATGGCAGGCTCCATGAGGAGGTGGGTTTTTAAAACATGCCCTCATTATCCTTGGAACTGCCTCTCCCCTCTCTAAAGAACTTGAGCAGTGAGTATGCAGCATGGCATGAATGATGCCAGGTTTACAGGCGGAGGCTCAGCTGAGATGAGTGTGTAGACAGCTGGAATAAGATTGACTAGATGTACAGGGATGTATTTTTGTGTTCTTTGTTCCCTGGTCAAAGGGATAGATTTCAGTCATCAAAAGCTTCAGATATACTTTCAAATAGCAAATCTGACAACCAGTTAAGCACCAGTCAGGCCATTCCTGCTGCCAGTTCAGTCACCCTAAATGGTGGGCGAGAACGGTTTTGGAAGAGCTGGGTCATCCATGGAAAACTAGAGAATCATGATCTTCACAGTAATGCTTACCTGTAAATGGGCCTCCCAAAAGGTGTCGAGATCTAAGTTGTACAGTCCAAAGGGAACTGGCAGCTGAAGTTGCTAAGCCACTGTCCATAATACTTCAAAAACTGTGGCAGACTGGTGAAGTTCCAAGTGACTGGAAAAGAGGAAACATAACCCCCATTTTTAAAAAGGTGAAAAAAAAAAAAGACATGGGGAACTACAGGTCTGTCAGTCTCACATCTGTGCCTGGCAACATCATGCAGCAGATCCTCCTGGAAGCTATGCTAAGGCACAGGGAAAATAAAGAGGTGACTTGTGACAGCCAGCATGACTTCATTAAGGGTGAATCATGCCTGATTAATCTGATGGCCTTCTACAACAGGGTTGCAGCATTGGTGGATAAGGGAAGAGTGACTGACATCATCTGCCTGGACTTGTGTAAAATGTTTCATACTGTCCTGCACAATATTCTTGTCTCTAAAATGGAGACACATGGATTTGACAGGTGGACCAACTTGGTGGATAAGGATGGTTGTACTGGATGGTTGTACTCAAAAAGTTGCAGTCAAAGGCTCAGTCTCCAGGTAGAGAGCCATGATGAGTGCTGTCCCTTAAGGTTCCATATTGGGATCAGTATTATTTAACATCTTTGCCAGGAACCTGGAAAGTGGGATTGAGTGCACCCTCAGCAAGTTCACAGGTAACACTAAGCTGAGTACTCCAGCTGACACTCTAGAGGGGAGGTGTGCCATCCAGTGGGACCTTGACAAGCTAGAGTTGGGCCCATGTGAATGTCTTGAAGTTCAACAAGGCCAAGTCTAAGGTCCTGCACCTGGGTTGGGGCAATCCCAAACATGGATACTGGCTGGGTGATGAGTGGATTGAGGGTAGCCCTGAGCAGAACGATTTGAGGGTGCTCTAGCAGCCCAGAAAACCACCTGTATATACACCTGGGCTGCATCAAAAGAAGTGTGGCCAGCAGGTTGAGTGAGGTAATTCTCCCCCTTTAGACAACTATCATGAGACACTCCTCTGGAGTACTGTGTTCAGTTCCGGTGACCAAACACAAGAAAGATGCTTAAGTGGGTCCAGAGGAGGGGCATGAAGATGATCAGAGGGCTGGAGCACCTCCTATATGAGGGCAGGCTGAGAGGATTGAGGTTATTTAGCACGGAGAAAAGAAGGCTCTGGGGAGACCTTATAGCAGCTTTCCAGTGCCTAAAGGGGGCCCATAGGAAAGATGGGGAGGGACTCTTTTTCAGGTAGTATAGTGACAGGACAGGGTGTAACCATCTTAAACTGAAAGATCTAGATGAGATAATAGGAAGAAATTCTTCCCTGTGAGGGTGGTGAGGCACTGGAACAGTTTGCCTAAAGAAACTGTGGATGCCCTGTCCCTAGAAGTGTTCAAGGCCAGTTTGGATGGGGCTTTGATCAACCTGGTCTAATGGAAGGTGTCTGATGGCAGAGGAGTTGGAACTCAAAGATCTTTAAGGTTCATTCCAACTCGAATCATTCTATGATTCTATGACTCCATGATCATCTGAAGGGATCACTAGGAAGACTCCTGGCATCCCTAAGGATTCGTGCCAGACAGATCCTTGAACATTTTGTGCTTCTCAGCTCTTCATCTGCCACATGAGGGCAGGAATACTTCTTTTTCAAACCTGTTTCTCTTGCCTCTTGCAGTGTGTAACCTCAGGTGATTACCTAGATGGTAGTAGCTGCTTCTTGTAAAGAAGTGTCAAGAGCAATGGAAAGCTGGTCTCACAGAACACTTGTAAGTTCCCATCCATTAACCTGTCATAATTGTGTCAAAAGTCTGAGCTCTCAATGTGTCTCTAGTTGATAGAAAGCGGATTGGTCTCCTCATTAAAAAAAGGAGTTGTTGGCAAGAGATTTTCGTGTGTGGACATCTTACACTGCAGTCCCCTTCACATGTGCCAGTTCATCATGGCGATGATATATGGATTAATTCCCTGTCAGATCTTTCCCATGCATAGCAGTTATAAGGACTTTTGCTTTTTGGTTTTGTTTTTGAGTGGGTTTTTTTGTTGTTGTTGTTGTTTGGTTTGGGATTTTTTTTCCCAAATTAAGGGAAAAAAGGAAAAAAACAGCTCCTCCTAAAGGAAAGAAGGAGCCAGATCTTTGACAACATCTCTGATCTGCCTGTGATGCTTTGTCCTGTATCTGGGACCTTCCTCCTAGGGCAGAACTGTGCAGTTGCCTATGTCTGCCCAAAGGATAAGGAACAGCAGAGTCTAATGCTGTTTCTCCTTTTATTGCAGCTCATAGTCTGTGAAAGGTCTCTAGCTGTATATGCTTCTTTGGTTAACCCTTCCCAGGAATTAAATCTGTGGTTTAAGCAGTCTCTGCTGGACATTCAGCCTAGCTTATGCTATGAGCATTGGGGAGTGCAAGATTTGAATGTGGAGACTTGACCACACTTCATTTCCCACTGGAAAGGAGGAGTACTGCCTTCATGGAAGTGAGCAGAGTTTGCCAGTCCAAAAGGAATGCAAGGCAAAATCAGACTCCTCCCAATGTAATCTACTTAGAGTTACAGCTAGATCCCAGCTCAATGAAAGCACAGTCTGCCTCTTCATCCAAATTTGCTTCTGTCTCTGGGCGAACTCTTTCTTCAGCGATGTAACTGTTGTTCCACCCCTGCCTACACATCCTACAGGATCTCCTGGCTGTATTGTATGCAGGAGGACCATCATCTGAGGAGGTCTTTGAACTAGCTGCCAGTAAGAAAGTGTGCCAGGACCTGAATGAGGCCCTCAACAAAGGAGGGGATGGTGACCTCCAAAGCCTATATACTTACTGGCAGAGACCTTGAAGACCAGTTCTTATGACTTCCAACTGTGATAGCTCCTTACTAACCTGCAGGCTCACTTCAGGAACTAGATTTGACCTACCTGGGACTCCAAGCTAAAAGCAGAAGGGAGACAAACTGCCTGTTTCAGATGTAGAAATGTTTGGCATTTTTATTGTCTGTCTGTTTCTCTTGTACTGCATCTGATTTGTCATGTGCCTACGGGAAACATTTTATTTTCTTCCTCTGCATCCTCCTCAGTGAGGCTCACTGAGTGTGAGAAGGAGAGCAGAGGGCAGAGAAGATCTTGATTCTGTTAGGAAATCCATGCTAGTTTACCTGGCATGTACCCCAGAAGCTCCTTGTTCTGTCAGTGTTGATGAGTACCTGTGAGAGTAGGTGGAAGACCTGCCTCCTTGTGAGCCAGCGGCACAGGGGTGCTCCCTCTGGACTCAGCAGCAGAGCTTGAAGCCTCATCTGAAGCTCTTGGCAGTACAAGACTTCCTTTGAAACATCCCCTCAAAAATTCTGTGAGTTGACCTCTATGAGAAAGAGATGCTAGCTTTGGAGAAGCCAAGCAAGCAGGGCAAATTAGAAGGATTGAAAGAGTAAGCCTTGCACGCAATCCCACTGTTATGGAGTGACTGGTAAGAGCGCTGGGATTTCCCTGCATGTTGACAGCCTCATTTAAAAGCTCATCATTTCTCTTCGTTAGCTCTTCCTGCTGCACAGTTGGATGTGGAAAGAAGGTAACAGGAAAATATTTCTCTGTTCAGAAGACTTCTTTAAGTCCTTTGAGATTGCTTCATTCTCATACATCTGATGACTCTCACAAGAAGGGGACAGAGGTTGCAGTACCTTGGTGAAGGTAGTCACTCTGCTGTGGATCAGGCATGGAAATGAGAAACACCACCATGCTTCATAATTGAAAAGCAGGAGACTTGAAAGCTGAGTTAGAATACCATGGAAACTACACAACCCAACCACAAGCTTTCATGTGCCTTAGAAAAACCTCCAGTGAAACGTTACAGGATTTATTGAAGTTGTTGATCTAGTCAATGACAGGATTCTGCAATGCTGACCTGTTGGTCCAGAACTTAAAATTAACCTCATGCTGAGCTGCCTTTGGGGATTTTTGAATGGCATTTCTGCTATGTCACTGAAAAAAGTGCACACTTTTCTTTTTTTTTCTTTTTTTTTTTTTTTTTTAGTGGTAGCATAATTCCTGTAAATTTAATGAAATGCATTTCTATACAGAAGCGGCAGCCACTGAATTGATGCACTGGTGTCATACCACATTTATGTTCCCCTAGAGTGGCTGACAATTGCATAGAGCAAATCTGTTCCTCCTCAAGCAGTTGCTTTCTCTGCTCCACCACATCATCCAAAACTCTTCAACCAGCAGGATGAATTCCAGTAATCTTGCCATCTGCACTGGACTAAATATAATGACTCCATCAAGGACAGCTCCCACTGTATGTGCTGATGAAGACGAATGTCAAGGTACACTGAATTTACCAATCAGCTACACCCTTCTGGGTCGATCAGAACATTCCTGTTGAGAGGTACCTTGCTGTGTCTTCTGTTGACCCCTTGTGGAGGAGTTTCGTGCGAAAGCAAATGCATGGCTGCAAGGGCAGGAATGGAAAAGTCTCTTTTTCATCCCATTGTGGGTTGATGTGTGCAGGTGAAGGTGCTGGTAGAGTTTGTGATTAACAACTGAACTGAGATATGTGGGAAGGAGATGGCTTGACTTTTTAGTCTATTGGCTGAAGAATTATCAGCACACATGGAGAGCTCCAGAGATGGGAGGATGAATTAAGGATTGCCACAAAGCAAGGCTGCTCATCTATATTCTTTAATTTGTAACTGTGGTGACTCTGAAAATGCAGACAGCTTCTGAGTGCTCAAAACATTAAAGCAGAAGTCAGAACATGGATGTGAGCAGAAACAGAGCCCAGATCACTGGTCTGCCTCTCCCTGGTAGCCCCCAGTGCAGCTGTGATGGGACTGTGGTATGAATGAGTCCATTAGACAGGCTACACTTCGCCACACTTGCCCTTTTGCCTCATGCTGCATTAATACTTTCTGTTATATCTGACAAGGGCCAGCAATTTTGTTTCACAGCACAATTGCTTTTTTCATCCTCCTTTCTTCTTGCTAAGCTGTTGAGAGGTACTGTGATCAAGATTCCTTTACCTCTGCTTCCCTGACTCCTAGTCTCAAGTGCTGGACTTCGACATGGAAGTCGAATTCTAGAGCCCTTCTAGAAGTCATGAAAGAAGAGCTTGCCCACCTGCAGGCAAATGAGGAACTGCCTAATGCGGAGTTTGCTGAGGTACATTTCCAAGAAAATCATGGGAGGCAATCCTGATTGGAGAGAGGGCACTAGGTACAAGTACCTAAGAGCGAAATGGGTCTGTCTTATTGCTTGCCAGAAGAGAGACACTCATTTTCAGCACTAGAAGGAAAGACCTGAAGTAGTCTGACTAGCCTTAAAAGGCCCTGCTAAATCTGACACCCTTTAGAGCAGCCTGGATCTTTCCTGCTACATTCTCCATTTGGCCACCATGCCGCATCACAGATCAGGAGTGTTTCTCCAGAGACCCTGTTGGTCAGTCACCTGATCAAGAGAACAAACCTGGCAGCATTTTTGTTTTCTACCTGGTACCATCAAACACCCATTAATAAGGTAACTGAGCCATTTTTCTTGCCACAGCTCTTAAATGAATCCTCACAGTGCTTTAAAGCAAAAAAAGCACTCTCCTGTTTAACGCAGAAAGTCTTGAACATACACTTATACATCTCAAGATTTCTGGATATTATGGTACCCACGAACAGTAAGAAGAATAGACAAGTATTAGTCCCCATTCATCAGCCTTATACATTTGTTCTTTTAATCTTTTCTTGTATGGAATGGCATAGAAAAATGAGAATGCTGAAACATTTAGATAGTTCTGGACCAACATCATCTCAGCCCAAGGCTAACCATCTGCTTTATCTGTAACCCCAGTAAAGTAATGTGCCACTAGATCAGTACATGCTAAGATAGCAGAGAAGAGCTTATTTTTACCAGTCATGATATGATTGCTTTGCAGACTTACTGAAAAGAAAAAGGGGATTTCCTTTTATTCTCTTGGGGTTTGTTACTGTATGTGACTACTACCATGACTTGAAACAAATCAGTCTCTTTCTGTATAATTGTATCTAGGTGAAAATAAATAAATAAAAGGAAACTGAGATGTGACTTGTGAGAATTGCAAATGTTTCCAATTCTTTAGTGGAACATGATATGGCACTTTGAAGCTTTGCTTATTGCTGAAAAGGTATTTGGTCAGATGTACTTACAGGAGACTTACCTAAGAGCGAGAATGACTGTGGATCATCAACCAAACGCAGACTTGAGGGTTTTTGGTTGCTTTGGCTTTATGTTGGTTTTGTTTTTTAATATTATCCAAAACAGAAGTGGTTGACTACAAGATTTATTTTTTTTTCTACTTCTACTTTGTCATTTATTTCCTGGATAACTTGGTTAGAAACTGTTGAATTACTGTAATCACATAGGCTATATGTTAATTTCTACTCTGATTTTTTTTAAAAAAGATAATGAGTACACACATTTCATAACTCAGAAATCTTGGATATTAAAAAGTCCAGAAGTCTGTAGAAGAATTCAAAGTAGGTAGGTCACTTACGATTTTCATCTCCTATTAAAGATGCTGTACAGGAAAGCTGCACTGGCACTTATCTGATATTATTACCTAAAGATACATATGTATATACATAACATATCTGTAGAGGAGAAAGCATTTTTAGTAATACTTAGAAAGATGAGCTCCTGATTTCATTATATATTATGTATTACAATAGCAAGTTTAAAAATCAAAACCAGAAGAGTTTATTTGTGGCCCAGCACTGGACCTCAACACTGTAGCCTTTCAGCAGAGAACAAGTGGGAGTAAAGAGGAAAGGTGCAAAAGTGGGAATTCTTTGCCCTGTAGAGAGAATAGTGAAGCGGACCCTCCTCCACAGAGACTTCAGGGCTGTACCACACCCTTGTTCCCCCTTGTCACCACCTTTGCTCTTGGGCACAGAGCCTTGTGGCAGAGTGTTCATTGGAGTCAGTATTGCTAGGGAACTGTCAATTCACTGGGGAGGCCCATGGGCAGCACTGTATGCTGTGGAGTGGGAAGGCTCATGCATGGTTTAGAGCCAAACTGAAGTCCTTGCTCATGGGTATGGACCAATTAATCCCTTTCAATCCATGGCTTTCTTTGGTCTGGGGCCGTGGGTGTGCACTGCTTCTGCATCAGTGGCTTTCTGTCTCCCTGTCAAGGGAACCATAAAACCAGGTCCAGAAACATCAGCCAAAATCCTTCCAGGCCCCAATACAGTCTGCAGGGAAGGTCTGTGCCTACACATCTTGCAGGTGACAGAGCCAGGCTCTACCTACCCCAGAAGAGGTTCCACCTGTCAATGAGAGGAGCTAGATATTTTTACATTCTCCATTTCAGACCATCCTGCTGCCAATGACACCAGCATAACTTCAGCTCCCAAAAACACCTGTCAATTAGAAATCACCAACCTGCAAAACAAAAGGGGGGAAAAGAGGTACCTCCAGGTGGTGGTGGACACCTCTGTCATGGCCCTTTTCCCCATGGGCCATGGACTGAACCTAGTCAGTCAGCTTTTGCATTGGAGTGATCCCATGATGATGATTTGGGGAGGGAATGGGAAGAGTTAGAATGAAGAGTCCTCTGGCCTGCAGTTCATGTAGGAAATGGGCACTGTTCAGAGCACTGCCACAGCCAGAGCCCCAAAAAGTCTCCCCTTTGGCAATGTTTTTCTGTACCTCTGTTAACCGTGGGCTCTTTGGAGATGATGAGTTAGGAATAACTCTACAGTGCAGCTCTGTCACATACTTCAGTTCCAGGCATTCAGGTACAATCAAGGACCTAGAGGGAACTGGGAGGCTTGAACACAGGCCAGCATTGCTGCCTTCTTTGTAGCCTTGAACAGTTCCTTCCACCAGGAGAGGACCAGAAACCCTTCCAGCCCCAGCAGACAGATGTCCCAGCTCTGCGAGCTGTGCAGGAAGCTGCTACCCTGGGGACCCCTCTTGGTGTGGCAAGTCTTTCCCAGTTGCTCCAGGAGAGGCCCAATGTCAGGGCAGTGCTTCTGGGGGTGCTTGGGGACAGAATCAGACACAATTGCATCAGGGACATTAGTGAAATCTTCCATGTGGAATCATAGTTGCGTGCGGATTGTGCAGGGAGCTCTGGAGATGCAGAGGCATTGCTTCCTTCAGTAGTATGGGAAGCAGAGGAAGAGGAAGGCATCAGGCTGGATGAGGGATCATCCTGACGTGTGAGCTCAGGACCTGGGCATAGCTCACAGCTCCATTTTTCCCACTGAAAGCCCTGAAGGAGGAACTGCTAAGAGTTGTCTCCAGAATTCTCTGCTTCTGAGGCAGATGCTTTAGCCAGACACAAGAACCTCTCTCACAGGGGCTGAATGGAGCAAGAGACATCTGCAGAGGGCAGCCAGAGTCTTTCCCTTCCTCCTCCAATCTGTCTCCACATCCCATTCCTCCTTCAACAACCATCTCCTCCAGTGGACACAAAGGCACTAGGCCTGGGGAAGCAGGGTCTCAGGAAAACACCCTCAGTACTCAGCCTGCCTCTGTTCTGTTCATGCATTGCAGCAGACCTGGGCTTCTCTGCAACCCTCTGGAGCTGGTGATAAGAGTTGTGCCCACAGTCAAAGCATATATTCAGGCTCAGGCTGAATGTGCAGTTTCTGAGGTTCAAGTTTCACATTGACTTTCGGGTTTTCATGTTTGCAATGGAGTTTCATAGGTCTCTTTTTCTTTCCTAGTCAATTTTCTTTTTTTTTTCTTTCTTTCTTTCTTCCTTTCTTCTTTTATTCCTTCCTACCTTCCTTCCTTCCTTCCTTTTTCTTTCTTTCTTCCTTCATTCATTTATTTATTCCTTTCTTTCTTTCTTCCTTTTTTCTCTTTCTTCTTTCCTTTCTTCCTTCCTGCCTGCCTTCCTTCCTTCCTTCCACCCAACACTCCCATTATTTTATTAGTGATTCCGGTATGTCAGGTCTCTGACCACAGAGGTGTGCCCTCAGCCCTGCACAGCTATTCCAGGGCTGTATCTGACCCTGGGTCCCCTCACCACACCTGATCTTGATCTCACCCACAGGCTGACATGTCAGCCTGGGCTCAGTCTGCCCCTGTCCCCAGGAAGGTGTCGGCTGCTGGGAGCTGGGGCTGCCCCAGCCTGCCCTGCCAGCTGCCCCTCAGCTGCCCTGTTCTCTGGTGGGGCAGTGAGATGGTCCTGGCTGCCAGGTCCTGTCCCCAGCAGCCTTCTGGACCCTTCAGTGACCTGGTAAAAGGACTAGGAAAAGCATTAAAATACATGCCTGAAAACTGGAAAAAAAAAAAAAAAATAGCTTAGGTGTCTGGGTGTGTAACTGCACTTTGTGGTTTTGCACTGGCAAGATTTCAGCAACGTGAGGTGGTGAGGGAGTAAGATGTAAGCCTTTATTTAGCAAATAGTTCCTCCTGAGACTCAACGGTGCTCAAAGGGCATAGGGCATGTTATTTACTGTTAACAAATGTGACTATAGGTCATTTTTAAATAGCTGGCCTGCTGCAAATTATTAAAGAAAGGGAACAAAGACAGTGCTGTCCTTGACTTCACCTACTGGTCAATTTTCTGGCATAGAAACAATAGTCTCAGTCTTGGAAGTCCAGTTATTTTACATCTAAGCAATTAAAAACACTTTAGCCAAAACGCTAAACCACACCAAAGATACTAGTGCCAAGTTTTAAGAAGATGGCATTCTGAGCTGAAGCTGGTGAGCAGTTAACTTGAATTTTTCAGTGAAATAAGGATTTCATCAAGTATCTGAAGTATGACCTGGGAATGGGAGAAATCCTAGAAGGTCTTGTTTTTTCTGTCTTCCATTTTTCTAGATTCAGTCAAGGCTGTGCAAATAAGGACCCAAATTGAAGTCAGTGTAACAGTGCTGCTCATCAGTGAGCTATTGTCAGGAGAAAGGAGAACTCATCAAAGACGCATTTTGTTCATTGAGGGGATGACTCATTTACCTCAATCTACTAGCACAGATGTTTTAGCATACCTGTCATCCCTTAGGTGATCCATCTACCTGAAGGCCTTAGCTGCCTGAACCTTCATTTCTGTGATTTGTGGGTTTGGTTTTTTTTTAAATACGTTTGGAAGCAAAACCCCATTAAAAAGAAATATATAAAATATCTGCAACCCATCAGAAGTAATTTCTCAAATGTGGTGTTTTCATGGGCACTTATTATGAATGGCCATGATAAAACTACATAGACAGTGGACACTAGAATACTAATAGCAAAGTCTGGGACTTGATATTAGATATTAGTTTATTTTTATTAAAATGAAGTTTCATCTCAAGTCAGTAATTATTTTAAAAAGGTTAGTGCTGGCTTAGTTTTATTCCCTCAACATATAAAAGATTTCAAGTGCTTTATTATAGTGTAGCTATAAATCTAACAACAGGTAGTGAAGTGAAAGGTGCTCTGGCTGAGAGTGGCTTTTATACTCAAAGAAAATTGGAGACAAGATAGCTAAAATAGGGGTTTTTTCCTGGCAGCATGGCTGTGTGTGATACACAGTGATGCCTCATGGAGCCAGTGAACCCGTTATCAGACTGAAGATGAGGGAACCCCATATAATTACACAGTTTACTACAAGCCTCTCTAAACTTGGAAACAAAGGACTCCGATATCCAGTAAAATCCATAGTTCCAAAATTTTTTTGTGTTTTGATGTGTTTTGATGAGTAAAGTTTCAACTTGTATTTATTTGAAACAGTCTGACCTTCACCAAATTCATTTATCTCTCACCCCTCAGTTAAAATGGTGGTAAGGAAACTTATATGCTTGGTGAGATGCTTTGAAACCAAATACAAAACCCCAGTTGTAGTGGGGCATAGTTAGAATTCAACACAAAGCAGAAAAGGCAGGATTCTTCCCTCATAATGCTCCTGGAGGTTCCAGAAGTCCTGTGGGAAATCTCAGTAAAGACTTCAAGATGATTTCTTGCTCACAGGATTTCAAACCCTGGCTTTTTTGAGCTTCATTCCTTCACAGAAGAACAAAGGCTTATCTGCCTCTGAGGCCAAGGCCTGTGGTACACGCAAGCACACATACCAAACCTTTCGTTCAAAAGCATATCAACATCTGCTTTTGGAAGAAAGGTTCACATGTGTACACTTGCACACAAGTATATCTGTCTTTTGCCATCTACATGAGTGTGAGCACTATGTAGAAATGCAACTGAAATTTTTCAGTCACATATTTTAGTAATCTGTTCAACCATTCTGACTCATTCTTCCATTCAAAACCATCAGAGATTGCTTCACAGACACCCAAACTATTTTTAAAACCATTTAAAGGTCAGGGTTCTCCTTAGCAAAAATGGGGTTTTGAACTTTGGATACCAAGAAGTAATCTGATTTGTCAGAAGATTAGAATACTTTCTTTAGGATGATGAATGAGTTGCTGGATGCAGCCATTGAGCGTTTTTCTCCCAAGTATTACTTAGCTTATGAGGATCCTAATTCTAAGATGTTAGATTTTTCAATACAGTAGGACTTGGAAAAATCAATTAAGATTAGGATGTTTTGCACCAAGATATTCTTTGCTAGAGAAATACACTGACAGATTTTAACAATCCAGCAAAGATATTAAATGAATTTACTTTTTCATAGCTTAGCTTAAGCAAAGATGCAGAAACTTTCACAGAAGTACATAAATGCCAGCTTAAGCAGTCCAAGGTGTAAAAGTACATAAATGTCAGTTATCCTAAGAAGTGCTAGCATATTGTAAGCCATGACAAATCACAACAAAGTATGATGGAACACCTAGAGACACAGAAAAATCTTGTCAGAAGCCAGTAACAGAGCTAGTAATGGAAATCTGTGTTCATTTACAATAAAAAGCTTTGCTTCGTACACAAAGTAGTTCATACTTTCCTTGAGCTCAAGGTGTGCAAGGAGGTCATAGCTGAGAAAACTTTTTACTATAAAAGAAAAGGTAGGAAGCTAAATACAAGCATCCATCTGAAAACATACCAATCTCTCTAAGAAGGCAACATGGCCTATATTAGCACGACAGACAAATAACTGAGGTCTCCAGAAGGTTTACCAAAAATATAAGCAATTCATGTCAGTCTTCTCGCTTTCAGTGCTTGATTTTAAGTAGGTCATGTTTTTTACAACCTTTCACTTCAGTCCAAATAAAAATGTTCTTCACAAGGCACTGTGGGATAAAAGCTCCAATTTTCCCCTCTGTTCATTATTTTCTATCTATACATTCAAATGAGAGATTATTTGCAGGGATGATATATGTTCATATAGCAATTCTCAGTTGCAAAGCTGTATTTTGCAATAACTAGCTGCTTATGTATAACTTTTTCTTTTATCTATCTTAATTGACATTATATTGACCAAATTGGTTTATACCACAAAAGTATAAAACCACTCCCCAATGCAGGGAATAACTTTTATGTTCTTAAGGTTTGTGAAGTTCAAAATCAAAATAGCTAAGATAAAATCTTTCTTCTAACAATCTCAACTGATAAGATTGTTAATTAATACTAATTAACTTCCTACATAGAAACTATGTTTTCTTCTTTCCCTTTCTACAGGTTTAATTACAAACTTGCACAAAAAATCTATCATTGTCCTCATTTTACATGTCTAACAGTGGTTCCAAAGTGTGCCAGTATTTAAAATACACTGGCCTTCAGACAGCACACACACAAATCAGAGATGAATGGCTGAGAGAAATGAGCAGGTAGAAGCAGCAGACAGATGGCAGAGGGGAAGGAGGGAAGGAACTGGAAGGAAAAGTGGAAAACTATTTTTCATAGTGCCCAGATACGGGGGTAAACCAAACCCTGCTAGTGAATCAGTTGTTCAGAACACAAACAATAGTAGGTAATCCAAGTGTTATTATACTTACCTAAATAAGGTACAAGAGGACATCTATTCTGCAGAATGCAGAGAAAGAAATAAGTTGAACCAAAGAGGAAAGCTTGCTCAGTCACTACAAATACTAACAATGAGGTTTTATTTTATTAAGCCAAAATCATCATACATTTTTTAATGACTAGGACCTCTGTAGTGAAGCAGAATTTAGACATACTCATGCTAGATGTAGAAGCAGTAATTTGGATTCTCATGGTCTGGGATTCAGCACAATATAACTTCATTGTTAAAAATCCCTTACAGTCACAACTTCCATAAATCTGAACAAATCAGTTTATTTTCTATCCCCAAGCTGAAAGAAAATGTGTGCTTGGCACTTCCTTAAAAAATAAAATCAAGAAAATAAATCTCACATTATTCTTTTGTATGTTCACAATTAAGTAGCTTGTTCAAAGCCCACTTCAGAACTGCCCCACTACTTTGCAGTACAGGTGCACTGCTGGAACACTGTCATTTTTAGTAAGCTCATTGGCTTTGATGCAATCTTCTCTAGTGCTATAATATAATTTATAATGAGATCTCAGATGACACAAAAAATACTAAACTAAAGCCAGATAGCATAGTGTCTACCTACAGGCAGTGTGTCGTGGTTTAACCCGTTGGCAACCCAGCACCCAGCATCACGCACCCACTTGCTCACTCCCCCTCCCACAGAGGGGTGACGAGGAGAATTGGAGAGGAATGTAAAACTCAAGAGCTGAGATAAGAACAATTTAATAGATAAAGCAAAAGCCAGGCACCCAAGCAAAGCAGAGCAAGGAATCCATTCACCACTCCCACCAGCAGGCAGGTGTTCGGCCATCCCCAGGGAAGCCGGGCTCCATCATGTGTAACGGTTACTCGGGAAGCCAAATGCCACAACGCTGGATGCCCCCCCTTCCTTCTTCTTCCCCCAGTTTATATACTCAGCATGGCGTCATATGGTATGGAATATCCCTTTGGCTAGTTCGGGTCACCTGCCCTGGCCGTGTCCCCTCCCAGTTTCCCGTGCCCCTCCAGCCCTCTCGCTGGCAGGGCCCAAGGAACTGAAAAGTCCCTGACTTAGTATAAACATCACCCAGCACCAACCAAAGCCATCAGTGTGCTGTCAGCATTGTTCTCACACCAAATCCAAACCACAGCACTGCACCAGCTGCCAAGGACAAAATTAACCCTATCCCAGTTGAAACCATGACACAGTGAAAAATACGTAAGCACATGCACACATACATACATACACATGCATACTGTAGACACCTATAGATTTCAATCCTGATCCACATATCACATGATCACATGCAGGTTTACACTGGTAGGAATCCATAGTCTTGTGCCTTTGAGTGAAGTAATCTAAGATTTTAAAAGTGCTAGAAGTGTGCAGACATCACTTCATTCTTTTGTGTGGTTTGGTTTTTTGGGGTTTTTTTTGCCTCTCCTGGAAATAAAACAGAACAAAACCACTGAACAGTATTCCAGTATTGGAAGAACATTAGGACACTTGAAATAACATTAAAGCAGCTATTCAGAATGAGTCTGGGGGAAGCAAACCAGTACCCTTGGAAGCTTTGTAGTATATACTTCCAGACCAAATCCTGTAGACATTTTGAGCTGTAAGATAAGATATACGTAGTCTACATACAGGAAAGTCAATAACTTGATAGGACGGAATTGATAGGCAGAATGGTCCAGGATAGTTTCATGATACAAAAAGACTGAATAAAAAAGCCCAGGATAATTTAAAAGGTGCCTAATTTAGGCCTGTCTTCATAGCACTATTTAGAAATATTTATACTGTTATCTGTCTTTAGAAAAGAGGGGAAAAAAAAAAGGAGAACATATGATGCTGATCAGGAATACTCTCAAGAAGATTCATCAAGAGCAAATTTGGTAGAACAATTTATCTTCAGAGTTTATCATAGCTCTGCAAAAACTGAGGTTTCCTTTTAAAATAATAAGGAAGAAGATGTATCACTTTTTTCTATATATATTTTTGTATATATATGTATTTTTATAGATATGTTTGTGAAGGCCTTTGGATCAATAACTATACACCCACACACCATAGAAACCTCAGGGACAAGAAACTGAATGTTTAAAAGCAATCGTGAAGCCAATTTTCAGAGATCTTAAAGACATAAAGCCAAACAGGAGGAGTATCTGCAATATTGTGTGCCTGTAACTACAGTTAGTGAACATTAATAATAGTTTTGCTGCATTTTTTTCCCATTCTGCATTCCTCTGTCTCAGCCTCTGTGTTGGAAAACCCCCACTATTTTTATCTTCTTTTGACTTAGTCCACAATGGAAGAGGAGAACACAGTTTCCAAGGATCTGGAAAATTGTTTCTTGAAGAAATAAATTGAGATCTGGGGTCCTAATACATAGTATTTTGGAATAAGGCTGGTACAAACAAAAGAAAAGAGAAGAAAAAAAAAAATAAAAAAAATAGTTTCCTGAATGAGATGAAGCTGGGGAGATAAAGGAATATAATTTCTGGTACCTATCCTATGATTATTTTATATCCTGACAGAAAGACAAGATCTGTCCCAGAAAAAAGTGATCTCAAAGTAAGAAACTCCCTTTGCAGAAAGGACTGGTGCTGTCACAGAGTGCTCTGGAGTATTACAGCCTCACAAAGGAGGAGCTGGAAACCAGGCTGCTTTCATTATCTTTTGTAGGTCTTGTTAGTGCTAGAGAAAAATATTTATATTCACACATGTTCACAGAAAGAAGAGTACTTAGCTTATATCTGTCAATGCTATGCAGCATTCTTCAGAGACAGATTAAGGTCTGCTGACTTGAGCTTCATGAATGATTACACCATTTCAAAACACATGAACGCAGACATCAAAGCAGAGTCATCAGGAGAAGAGGATGTACCACCATCTGTAGGGAAGCCTGAAAGGCAATCAGATGGAACAAGATAACTAAAAAGAGATAAAGTTGGGTTGGGAATAACCAACCACTGAGCACTCTGAAAAATGAAATAGAATGAGATAAAATAGAAGCTCAATATGGTGCTTCAACATTAAGAGAGAATTTATTTTTCCTACAGGACAGTATGACATTCCCAGATTACTTATTTCACACACAAACATAAAGTTGTATCATTTCTCCCTTTTTTTCCCCCTGTTGTTCTCCAGTTAGACTTACAGAATCAGAGATTAATTTAGGTAGGAAGGGACCCTTGGGGGTCACCTATTCCAACTGGCTGCTCATGGCACAGACAGTCAGATCAGATGATTCACAGCCTTGTTGAGTTTTGAGTATCTCTAAGAATGGAGACTCCATAGCCCCTCTAGGCACCTTTTAACTGTTCAGCCATGCTCACACCGAAAAAGATTTTCCTTATATCTTATTGGAAATTCCCATGTCATTACTTGTGTCCATTGCTTCACTATACACAGTGTCACAAGAGAAACAAACACTAGCATTTTCAGATGAGGAGGTTACACATCAGAACTGAACCTTTGTAGGACCTGAAGTTTGCTGATCCTGTGTTGGCGCAGAAGGAAAAAAAGAGTGATATTTTTAGTCCTGAACAGAGATAATTAAAAGGAGGACATGAAATTTCTAGAAGACTTGTATTTCTCCTTTGAACTCTTACTCTTATGTGGCTGCCTGATGATACCTTCAGCAGTTGCTCTCTACTTCAGCTATGTGTATGAGCTGGTGTAGAAAGAACACCACTTATTCCTAACCTTGGCAATGGCACTGCAAGGATTTCTACTAAAACTGTTGTTGAGTTTCAACTGAACAATGATACATTTCAAAAAGTATTATTTGATTAAAATACAGGAAAATGCCACATGAAAGGAGATATATGTACTTTTTTTTGTTACCGTTTATCTACAACATACATGCTGACTGGCAATTTAGCCCTGATAAATATGTTTATACAGCAAACCACTGCAGCTTAAATAGCTCATTTTGCAGACTCTGTGGGTGGAATCACGTTGGATGTGTGTAAGTGGTTTTAATAAAATTACAGAAACATAAACTGCCAACACAAATGCAGTTTCAGAGAAGCAGTTTATCTGCTGGCTTTGTGGTTTTTTGTTTTGTTTTGTTTTTTTTCCAACATGCAAAGCAAGGAAGATAGAGCTTGCTGATATTGATCTCAATGCCCAGTCATAAAAAATTAAAAGTTATCTGTCAGTAAAAGAGAAAAGAATGTTTTCCATTTTGCTTAGAGAGCTCTTGAGTGCTTTTGTGAATGCAATTTACAGCATTAATAAAATCCTCTTGCAAATATTATTTTATTGTTCTTGTTTCTTTTTCTTCTGTGATTTAATAAAATATTCTGTAGTGCTTACTTGACTTTCCTGCCCTTAGATATGCTGGAATATTTAACTACAAGTTTGCATATGCATGTCACTGAGTCCAGGACACCTGTACCCCAACTGTTTTTGGACTATAGCAAAGTGGACTCCACGGAAGTTTCTCCTTTGCTTCATTGTCCTTGGAAGCGGGATGAAGGGGAAGTAACCCTCCACAAGCATGGTGAGTGGGACCTGGACATCTCTCTGAGCAGGCTACTGAGTTGGGTAAAAGAAGGGTTTACTTATTTTTTTCTATTTTTAACAGCTCATTTTAAGAAATGTCTGTTTCAGTGAAAAGACTCCTTTGCACACAATGAAGAAGGTGACTGTCTAGAGGGTGATGCTGTTTCCAAAGAAGAGGCAGAAATGCCTTGATCTCAAGAGGTTAATGCCTGTATCTTATGTTGTATTGGAGATCCACGCTAGTTAACTGTGAAACCACTGACAGTGAAGTTGGAAATTAAAATCATGTCTACTGACTGTAAAATCACCCCTTTTAGGAGAGCAGCAGGCTTCAAACACCTTCTGGGAAGGTCCACAAGAAGCCATCACTTCATACTGTATGCGTAAACCCATCACTTAAACAATACATTCAAACAGACCAAGAAGGGGGATAACCACTTTGTGAAAGAAAGCACTGTGATATTGCATTGGCAGATGCGTCAACACAACTTCCATGGGATGGTAGGAACAAAATAAGAGTTCCATGGAAACCACAATCCCTTAAAGCCTACTTTTGTCCTAAAAGCCTACTGTCCCTTTCAGTGCCACTCAGCAGTAGTACTTTTTATATCCTCTTTGAGGCTAAAATGAAGAGCAAAGCTTTCTAAGTTGTTCTGCTTCTTTACTTCCCATCCCGCCTTTACATGTCCGTTGCCCTCTCGCTTGTGCATTTTGGTATCTCCTCTCTCCCCAGTAAAATACAAACTCCATAGTAGCCTAAGAAGTCAATGTTCTCTCAGATGTTTTCACGAATACTTAACAAGCATCAGCTGTCTCCCTGGCACAGTAGCGCGCTGCCTTCAGAAATGTAACAGTAATGGCAACACTCCCCACCCCCGTGAATCCAGAAGCTGTTCTCCGTCCTCGGTGGTGGTTTCAGGAGAATTTAAAATTTACAGACACCAGAGCACTGCCATCTAGTGCTAATCCTTAGATATGAGAGGGAAGTTCTGCAACTGCAAAGGTTCGCGCTGCTGGAGCTGTGGTGGCCACACCGCGTGAAAGTAACTCAGAACCACAATTGCAGCTGGAAGTTGAAAACTGCTGATGTAATTTGGTATACGTAGAGATTGGAATGCTTTGACCAGCAGAGGAAAGCTCCTGCAATACAGACCTGCAGACTGTATGGGTATGAATATCAGAGGACGGTTGGCACGCCACACAGCCATCAGATAATTACAATTGCAGCACAGAGAACCGAACTTGGAGCCAAACATTGGGGAGCCTGTTTGTCTGTGGACACAGTGGTTTGCTTTAATAAGCATTTAAAATTGCCTGAGATTCCATACCCAGCTCTGCATCAGGGATGATGTCACCATGAGTACTAACCAGCAATCAGCTGGCTGTGCTGAGCTGTTTGACCAGTGTGCTTTTTTAGCTTATTGTAGATGTAAAGCAAGCTTATTGCTAAGCACCTAGGCCTGCCCTCACGCAGGCTTTTTGGCTTGGTGATCAAAGTGTAACTCCTCCAGGCAGGGTGATTTTCTTCCCCTAGTTTTACCTTCCCAGACTCTCAAGATTATCTTATTTTTGTCATATTTGATGGATTTGCTAAATACTTCCTTTAGCTGCCAATATGTAGCAGAAGTGGTGTAGAAATCAAGCTGATTACAGCCTTTTGGGGAGGCAGCTTACTAAATGCAGATAACAATGTCATTCTCAACTCCAACACTAATTAAAAGCTGAACTATGGTGTGACAGGGTCAGACAATCGGCTGATGTAAACCAGCTGGGGAGGTCTGGATGTGCAATCTGATGAACTCAGGGGCACACTGTAGAATAAGCAACCATCATGATGACATACCCTACATATTATTTCATTTCATTTAAGCCATAAGCCTAAGAACCCTTTCCTTACTTTGCGTGTATACAATCACTTGTAGTAGAAAATATTTTTTGTCTGTTTCATAGTCTAAATGATGGTGTACCTCTTCATTTTTATTAAATGTTCTATTAAAGCAAAAAGGCTAGCATATGAAAAAGTAGATATCTATTAATGCTTTAGAAATTTATCACCAAAGTCTTATTACAGAAGTACCCATATAAAGCACCACACAGTTCAAGATGAAGCTCTGCAAAACCACAGACTGGCATCTCAGTTGGTTGGCAATTCCAGCTAAGCTGATTTGTTTCTGACTGTTGTGACAGCACCATCCATATTCTGCAGCGATGTTATTTGCAAGAAGTCTGGTCTGTTTTTTCAGACATTCACAACTACTTGGGAAAGCTGTGCAAACGGTTTTAGGTCAGCATTCAGACTCACTGATAAGGGGTAGGAGGGAGGATGGTAATTGCCAAAGATATCAGATGATTGTTTTATCCAAAGGACCAAACAGAGGGCAGTGCCCACTATCTAGGGGCAGTGCAGATAACCCGCACTTATATTTCATGTGCACTAGTGTTGCACAGGCATGGAATAGCCTGTTATGGTAAAATTCCTTTACATACTCAGCATTGCAAGAACTTGACAGGAAACATACCATATTGCTAAAAACTGGTCAAGTACCAGCTTTCTATTGTTTTTAAGACTGTTACCCTGGTCAGCTGTATGATATACGTGAATATAAAGCCAACTTGCTTTGGGGAAGGTAGCATTATTCATTCTTTCCACAGGAATTTAATATTGCTCAGAGCTTTAGTTTGCATGAAGGTCTTGCTTTGATTGCTGTTTCTGACACTCTCATGAGACTGGTATTAGTAGTAGGGGGGAGACCTGTGATCCCATGGTAGCAACTACAAGCCAGCAGATTATCTCACATATCCCATGACCACTGCGTTTAGCCAGCTGAAAGCCACCACAATGATGCTTTCACCTTTGTGACAGTAACCTCCTACAGTAACTTCTGGATCACTGGTAAACTTCTAATGCTGTGGGTCAGCCACAAGTCATTTCACTGGTAAACATAAAGTAAAATTTGGGCCACTAATTTCTGCTTCTGTAATATCATTGTAGTTAGCCAGTTTTCCTTGATACTGTATCTTGTGTCTTCAAAATGCTGTAAAGGCATGGGAACAGTCCTCTAATATCCAACAGGCACCCATCCAGCCTAAGATGGAGTTCAGATGGATTATTTCTTGAGAGCCACTGCAAATCACTCCTTATTTCACCTTTACACTATGCTTATCCTGAGTCAGCATGACATGATACCCTATTCTGTCTAGGCTTCGTGTATTTTCTCTTGTACCCCATTGCTACCTTGCAAGGACTGTCAGCTCGGACAGTCTTAACGCAGTTCTGCTGGGACCTGTGGATGGATAAGAAAGCCCTGCAGTGCCAAAGTAAGCCACTCTATTCATTGCTCCACCTTCTCACAAACCTTAAGTGCTCAAGTGCACCCATAGTCTACCTGCCTACTGGGGCTTATTTAAGGGCCAGTAAGATCAGAGCTTTTACCCTGCTTGGTTGTCTCACTCACTCACTCACTCAGATATCACACACATACACAATTATCTGCGGCCAGTCAGCATTCACAACTTAAGCTTTTTTTGTTGTTGTTGTAGTCGTTTTGCCTACCACATTTGGGTTTTGCTTACATCAGTGGTTTTTGTTTGCATCACAGCAAGCTCTAGTAATCCCACTCAAAGTAAGGTAGGACAGCTCTTATAAGTCTTGCTCTTTCACTCCAAAAGCTCAGGGTACAAACACATGTATCAGAGAACTGGGAGAAAGGAGCTAAGGCAGAGATTTTTGGAGACATGCTTGAATGCACAGACAAATTCTGGTTTTAACAGGAAATCAAAACCATTTCTCAATTCAACAACTGGTTTACTACAAGCAGGTTATTTGCTGCATTTCCACATGCACGTTGAACCTTACATTAAATACAAATGCAGTTCTAAATGCCACAAAATTTCCTGGGGACCACAAACAAGATCAGACATGTAACTGTTGCTACCATGTTAAACTTTCAGGCATTTGCCTTTCAAATTGCTTCTGCTGTGTTTTTCATTGTCAGTTGAAGAAGCACCATAATTTAAACCCTGATGTTCAGCACACTACATTAGCCTCTTAGAAAAGTAACGTGAGGTGAACAAGTTAGGATATTCCCCAAATTCAGCCGCTTCCCATCATCAGCAGCAGTCATTCTTGAATTGTGGTAATTTGGAAAAGACTTTGCAGAGTGTGACTGTGGAGCATACAGGTACATAGCACACTCTTACAGATAAAATAGTAAAGAAGTTCCTTCTTCACTGTATTGCTAGTTTCCTAAGTAACCTCAGGCAAGTCATTTATTCTGGATGTTCCTTGGCTTTTCAGTATATACAACCGGAAAAATACAAATACATAAATACCAGCTTCTTTTCTAAAAGCATCAACAGACACAAAAGGGAAAAAAACAATCACCCATATAAAGGGATTTACCACTCAGTAGTACTCTGGTCTGGGGAGAACTGGTCACAGTTTTGGTCTAGTGACTCCTAAGGCTGCTATATTTGGATGGAAATATTTCTTCTGAGAGAAGACCACAGTGTCTAAATGGCATTTGTAAGTCTTACCTGGTCTTTTCAACCCACTCCCAGATGACAGGTCCCTTCTTACATGGTCCAGCAGGACCCAATGTCCCCATATCAGTGCTGAATTCACAACATGTCCTGTAGCACATGAAAAACACTCACTTCCAGAGCCACTCTTGAGGGTTACAATTCACTTTTCTGGCAAGTGGCAGCCAAGTAACACACAAGCTCTGTAGAAAATATCTCTAAAAGGCATTCTTACACTTGACTATGAGGTAAAAATAAGGTAAAGTATGCAGAATGTGTATTTTCCTCTGTGTACCACATTTTCCTGACCTACCTACCCAGTCCTGTTTCTGACAGATGAATCTCTTACACAAAACAAGCACCTTATTTTAGTCCTAGAGACCTCTGCCTTGATCTAAGCATATGCCTGAGGGATATGTGGGGCCAGCATGTTGAACGTGCTGGAGTGACAGCAGCATTGCTCATCTGTCAGACCACAGGGCGTGGAGGAAAATAACATCACTACCTTTTATATGATTAATGTATTTCCATGCATTAATGCTATGGTTACAGTATTTTGGTCAAAGTCTGTCCATTTAGTTGGAAGGGAAAATTACCTGTCCTGATTGCTTAGATCTAACATGCATCCCAGTATCCAAAGCATCCCAGTGCTTCATCACATTTAAATTAATTAAATTATTTCACAGTTCTACTGATGTGGAGAATTAGTATCTTGAATGTAGAGGGCAAACTCAGTTTGAGGAGAGGATTTGAATATTTGATTCCAGTAAGTCTCCAGCTTAAAAGCTGTTCATTGCAGAAGGAACTGTACTTTCCAAGCTTCTTTCACAGATCATCATATCCATTTTACAGAACAGGCAGCTGATAAAAGAAGACTCATTCAGAGAGGTCTTATGAATTCAGGTTTCTTTCTAACTTCTCTCTCAAAGACATATATTTTTGTTTTTCTTTTCATTATATGGGCAGGAACTATGCCATTCTATTTCAATTACAGGTTCTTGCTCTCAATTTTCCTATCAAAATTTTAGGATACTATAGCAACAAAGAATAATTAGGTTTCTAAAAACACCATAAGGTTTCCCATTATATTGTAAATATCAATTACCCTCAAGACCAAATTTGACTGCAGCATTCCTGTAGCATTTGGATGAGAAATCTGGATTTCCAAACCTATTCATCTGAAACTGTTTTTACAGATCACTGCTCACTTATGAACTGTAGAGAAGTACAACTCCCAGTAAAATTGATAGAATTTATATTTGTTGCCTTTCATTCTTCTCTACATGACGTAAGTTAACCTGGTTTATGCCACACAGCATTCCCTGGACAACAAGCCATCAATTGGTAACTTCTGTAGAATTAAAAGATACAGATTACAGAAGAGATGATGAAAATGCCAGGAAAATACTAGCTGCAGCATATATTCCCAAGTCTTAAATGGGTAACAGTTATGGGAATACACAGGGAAATCTTGTCCCATTTTAACTTCTGTGTTCTACAGCTTTCATGAGTATATCAGTTCCTTAGTATGTGCTCAGGGGGGAGTCCCTCTCTCCCTCTCCCCCAGGTTAAATGTTGTCATAGTTACATTCACCTTTCATAAAGAGTAGTTTTCCCCATCTGCATCCCCATTTCTGCAACAGGACTAATATAGAAAACAACATGTGTATCTATCCTACAGACCTGAGCTACAGAAGGAATCACTGAACATCATTAGTAAATCATGGAAAGCTCCAAATTTGCCTACAGCTTCTTTTAGTAAAAGAAAACAATGTTTACATCTAACAGATGACTGAATAATAACAAAAAAGGAAGAAAAAGCATGAGCCAAATCAAAATAAAAAATAAATATATTAAAAATTATAGTCTAGTATATTATGTTACATTATGTTATATTATATTACATTGTATTAGATGTAATATTCTGTCAAATCAATATATACAGAAAAGGCTTACATACTTCCTCTTTTTGTCCAGATTTTGAAAGTACTCAAACTAAGCAGAAGCAGCATTTTAAAAACTGCATACTTACATTGAGTCTTGGACCAGTCAGTTAAAGAGTTAAAACTAAACTTACCAAAATGGCATAAACTCTTTATTATACAAGACAACATGAAATACAGTTTCCTTGTGACGAACTATAAAATATATTTTCTGCCTGGATTCAGATGCTTTTATCCTGTCAATATTATTTGAATCACAGTAAGTGCAACAATTGAGGTTTCTATTATGCAACATCATTTTAGCACACCGGCAAAATGGATCTGGGTTTGAAGAAATTATAACCCATTTTAATGTAACAGATGATCCATCAAAACTAAACAAGGAGTGGTGGAGGAGCAGAAGACAATAATAAATGCTTGAAATCTGTGATGCTTCATTGTGTTAAACCAAGCAGTTCATACCTACTTTTAAAAGAGCTAAATACCTGTTGGTTTTTTGTAGCTTTAGATACACATCAGCAGCTGTGTGATTGTGCTCTGCATCTCCGCAGACTCGCTCTAGTAAGACTGCAATTCTTTACAATACAAGAAGGAAAAAATATGAGACATGCCTGTTTAAAACTTCCTACACTAGCCTCATTTGACTAAAAATAGTCTCTTCTAGTGCAACTTAGCTACAAAGGCAAAAAGGAAAGCAGAAGCCCCAGGTCACCTAGTCCCTAAGAAATCCCAGAGGTAGAGAAATGAGAGAGCAGGCTTGGGTGGAGACAATTGTGGTGCAGTGGAACAAAGGGAAAATATGTGGAAAAATGCCATGGGCAGGCCTGAAGCACAGTTTTGCATGAATTGTACTTGAAAAACATTTCTATGAAAAAGACTCTAAAAGCATGAAGTGGAAGTTTTCAGCTGTAATAATGGCTGTTGAGGCCATTTTACTCCAGTTTGAATGTGCTTCAGGTGAGAAGTTGCTTTAGTGCAAGGTAAAAGGTCCCCTTCAGGACCTGCAGAGCAAAGGTCAGAGTATAGGAAAGAGAAAAGTAGTCAAGGGATCATTGGAACTTGAAATGTTATTCTCATTCTCCACCTCATCATCCCACCAGCACATCAACATCTTTTTCTCTCAGCAGCTCAGTGTAGAGTTTGGATCAGTCTTTATTAGAAAAAAAACAACTCTTCCTCACTCACTGTTCTTGGAAAGGTCAGTTTGCAACAAGTATAAAGAAGGCAAAAATGGTTTCAGGAACTATATGCAGTTTGAGCTGTCTTTAAAATGCTGGGAAGTTTGATTTGAAAACTGTGATGGAGATAGCACGGGAAAGTTAATAGGTAACTGCTGAGCACTTTTTGATCACATCGGGACTGAAAAATTTGAACACAGAGCAAACTAGGGAGGGAGAAGAGAAGAAAGAATATGTGTCTTTGATCGTAATTGATTTTTTTCAGAAGCTAGAGGGTGTGCTCATTGTGTTAAGGGAAATAGAGCCAGATCCAAGAGCCTGACAGAGGCAAGGCTGATGCAGCTCCATGCCCCCAGGTCTGATCAGCAGCAAGACCAAGCATGCCTTTTGCACACGAATGCACATATATACCACATGTGCCAGCCACCCAGATCAGCACAGGCAAACACGAAGAGCAGTCACCCAAATCCAAACAGCTCCAGTGGCTTCATTCTGCTCCCCTCTCTGGCTGAGCAGGATGGACATCTACTAATGGGGAACATGTCTGTGTGTTCATAGATATAAGGTGGACACCCTACCCCTCCCCCAGCATCTGGGCTCAGATACACCTTGATCTCAGTCTTGATGGGTTTCATGGCCAAACCATGGGGCTGAGGCTGGGAGGGGCCTGGACAAGTTGTGCCTTCTTCTGAGTCCATAATTTGGGTTCTTAGTAGCCATTGTGCTCCTCTGCAGGTGTAGAGACCTTTTGTCACATAACCTAACAGGCTTTGCCACATTCATTGCATGATGTAGAGGGTCTCTGTGGCAAGGTTTTGGTAGGGGGTGGGGTGTGGGGGGTGTCATAGGGGCAACTTCTGTGAGAAGCTGATAGAAGTTGCCCCCATGTCTGACAGAACCAGTGCCAGCCAGCTCCAAGACAGACCCACCACTGGGCCAGGCCAAGCCCATCAGCGATGGTCATAGTGCCTCTGTGATAACATAGTTAAGAAGGAAAATAAAATCTGCACAACAATTGCAGCAGAAGAAAGAAGTGAAACTATGTGAGCGCAGCCGCCCTGCAGGCACCCAGGGCAGTGCAGGAGGAGGGGCAGGGGGGGCTCCAGGCGCCGGAGCAGAGGTTCCCCCCAGCCCGTGGTGAAGCCCGTGGTGAGATGGGCTGTGCCCCTCAGCCCATGGAAGTCCATGGTGGAGCAGATATCCACCTGCAGCCCATGGAGGACCCCACACCAGAGCACAGGGATGCCCCAAAGAGGCTGTGACCCTGTGCAAAGCCCAGGATGGAGCAGGATCCCAGCAGAATCTGTGGCCCTGCGGGGGACCCACACTGGAACAGCCTGTGCCTGAAGGACTGCACCCCATGGAAGGGCCCCATGCTAAAGCAGTTTATGAAGAACTGCAGCCAGTGGGAAAGACTCACTTTGGAGAAGGTCATGGAGGACTGTCTCCTGTGGGAAGGACCCCACGATGGAGCAGGGGAAGAGTGTGAGGAGGAAAGAGCAGTAGAGACAACATGTGATGAACTGACCACAGCCCCCATTCCCTGGTGCATGGTGGGAAGAGATAAAGAAATTGGGAGTGAAGTTTAACACAGGAAGAAGGGAGGAGTGGGGAGAAAGTGGTTTTTTAAGTTTTGGCTTAATTCTTATTATCCTACTTTGATGTGATTGGTAATAATTTAAACTAATGTCCCCAATTCAAGTCTGTTTTGCCCATGATGGTAATTGCTGAGTGACCTCCCTGTCCTTATCTTGACCCACAAGCCTTTCCTTATATTTTCTCTCCCTTGTCTGGTCTAAGAAAGGAGTGATAAAGCAGCTTCGGTGGACACCTGGCATCCAGCCAGGGTCGAAACATCACACATGAGTAAGAAAAGATACAGCATTTACATCTAAAGTAAGTGATCCTTGTTTCCTCGATGCCCACACACACACACCCCACCCCCTCCACCCTCCCCCAGCAGCAATTTCAGAGTGAAGCAGTAGAAACTGCAAAGTTTATTTTCTGTTGTTGCTGAATTGCTCAGTTTTGTTTAAACCTTTAGGTTTGTTTGCAGAATTAGCTATGTGCTATCCAGTGACTGGGGATGGGTTTTTAAAGTGAATGAGGTGGGATAGATTGCAAAAGATTAGCTGTCCAGAAGGCTATTATAATCCTTTGTGCATCAGATGCTGCTCGAAAGCTAGCTTAGAATGATAACTGCTGATAGTAAGTCAATCAAGTTCTCTGCGTTAAAAATTTGAAGTTGCAGTCTGTTTCTGGGCAGAAATCTACCTCAGCAGTTGTCCAGCACTTAGCAGCCCTTGCTGGCACCTGCATGGTTCGCAGACGTGTGATCAGCCTCTTGTTCCTGCAGACGGAGGAGTCTCTGTGGGTGTGCACAAGAATTACAAAGAAGGCAGCTTGCAGTAAATGACTGTGGAGCTCTCCTGGCTGTGATTACTGTGCCTCTCTCAAGCACATTCACAGTTGTAAAAGTTGAAAATGCAGCAGAGGAAAAAGCAGCAGTACGAGAGTACTATTTGCTAAGCAATGAAAGTGTAATTATTCCTTGGTAGATGAACTAGTAATGGGAGCTGGCCGTGTTTGTGGAAGAGAACATGGATGAAATTCTAGGAAAATGAAGCATTGGGAAAGAAAAAGAAGAAAGGTCACTGTGCTGAGAAAGGGAATTATGCAAATAATTAATTCTTTATTTATTCAAATATTTGAATGAGCAGTTGTCAGAAATCTGAATTTCAAGATTAGACTGCAAAAGCCACTTTTCATCACAACACAAAATGTGTAAATATTTTCATGCTTTTTCTAGCTGAGGAAGGTTTGGGTGGGTTTTTTGTTGGCTTCTTAAGACCATGTTCATCTTATCTTTCACTCTGCTGATATTCTCTGACCTCTCCACTAACTCAAAACAGCAAGTGTGGTAGTCCTGAACATTCAGACTTCTGCTGTTTCTCTTAACCAACAGTGCCTTGCTTGTAGACAGTTACCAAAACAGCTGAGGAAAACCTGCCCAGTGCACATTTGCATGAAAGATCCTTTGGGCATATCTTTTCAGTTTGTCATATTTTACAGTAACTGTAAAACAGATGTCATTGAGCAGTAACTAATTCAAATAGCTGGTAGCTATCAGGGGGAATCATTCTTTGAATTAGTCATTATAATGACTTCAACACAAAGAAAGATAAATTGGGACCTTCTTCATCAGCCACCTGTTCAGGTAAGCTTAGGAAAAAATATTTGTATTACTATGAAAGGTCATGGAGATGGTCATCAACAGTAGTTTAAATCCGTCACCTCATAATACAGATATTTACAAGAAGTAAAACTAAGTGTCTACTTCTTCTTCCGATTTAGTGTATTAGGTAACAGCAGCTTCGAACTGCTTACCACACCTCCTTGTTCGACTGAAGCCACATTATTAAAAAATTATGTGTCCCAAGTACACTGGCATATGCTATACAGTGAAGGGGTTTAGAAGACTTTCTGTGAAGTTATGCAATTTGAAAAAAGAGAGAAATTATCAAGATGCTGTTATGGGGTGTTAGGAGCATGTCCACCTATTCCAGCTGCTTCAGCTCAGGTATCCCCCCTGACCAACCACTGGAGCCAAACCCGGTGCCTCGGGGACCTGGGGCCTCTGCCCAGGCTGCAGGACATGGCTGCTGCTTTCTTGGTTGCGAGTTCAAATGGCAACTTGCCAGCTGGTCCAGCTCAATGCTTGCTGCGTAACACAGCACTCACAGACTCATCCTAGCTGGTCCAGTTTGATGTGTAATAACAAGTACACACACGCAGTCCCTACACACACAAGGACTGACGAAGATACAGATGGTCACCTCCAGCACAGGCTGTGACATGTGGTCTCATTCCAGCTGCCAGTGCTGATCCCCTCACTTGCCTCATTCTTGCTGGTCACCTTCCCCGGCAGCTGATATTTGGGACACACACCTTTCCTGCCCCATGGCTGGATTCAAAGGCCCCCACTCACTGTCATAGCTGACACCATGGGCCAGGGGACCAACATGTGGTCTGACTTCAGGAGCTGGCATCCCATGCCCTCATACATGGAAGTCTCACCAGTAGCTGGTACTTGGCCCATGTAGCACACACACACAGGATAGAGAGTGAGATTACACAGAGGGCTAGTTTAAAAAAAAAGATATAAGATAAAGATATAAAATGGGATAGGCTTTGGTGGCCAGGCGCAGGGCTCAGCCAGACACGCGTACTGACCAGCCCATTTTACAAACAAGCCACCCCTTTTATTCCTTTCCTGCCTACCCCTGCCTTGTTGCTCCCTGCTCCCCTTCCCCTCCCTGCACATCCACCATGGGTTTGTACAGCTCTGTCAGTTCCCACATCCCTCCCAGTCCTGGTTTACAGTCTTATCTGTTGCAAAGTCCAGGTTGATCTTCTTGGAGGTGGCACCTGTAATTTCTTGATAGCCCATCAACTAGTGTGAGTGGCAGGGTTTGTTACTTGTAATTTTCTCCATGTTTGTTTTGTCAGGTCTGTGTCTCTACATATTTTGTCTCTGGCTTCAGCCTTCTTATCATCCCTTGTTGCATTTAAAAAGATCCTTGCCCAGGTATCCTTAAAGGAGCACGTGCTCTCCTCCCACATGTCCATACAGATTCTTCCCTGAATAGAGGAAAGTTATTGATGTACTTTGCTCTTTAAAGAATTTAATTCATTAAGTGAACACACATCAACAAAAAAACAAAAAAAAAAAAAAAAAAAAAAGAGAGAGAGAGAAAAAGGAAAAAAGAGAAAAGAAATCAATTCCTTTTTCTTTTGTAATTCTTTAGAATGTATAGCAGAGATAAACTCCCCTTTCTCTGCCAAATCTAGCCTCTTGTTATAACTTCTGTTACACTGAATAACTATGAAAAACTCAGTTATTAGTGCTTACAATGTGAATACACAAGAGACATAAGAAGTCTGACTCTTCTTTGGGAATTATGGGGCAGGGTGGCAAGGCAATCTTCCAGTACAATTTGTGCTATGATATAAATGACCATTAGCACATTACAAAGGCAGATAGGTATTTGGTTTTAAGTATTTTCCCTTTTGCCCAAGTAATATGTCCTATTTGCTGTTCTCCTCCTTAGCACAGTGTTGTTTCAGTTTGTTTCCATCGCTTGAAGGTATCATGGCAAATAAAGTCAAGCAAATAAAGATAAAGGAGGAACTTTACGTTAACCAAGTCTGCTATGTTTTTAACTGGAGTTGCCATCATGCTGCCATACAAGCATAAATTTCTCCCAGACCCAGTGATCCAACATCAGGCAGCAGATTCCTGGTTTCTCTGGTACATTACCTGAAAACTGCATCTGCAGAACTACAGATCAAAGTTAATCCACATACGAAGTGGAAAAATCCTGTTCAGTAGAGAAAATAATGGAAACAGAACTGCTCCCTGTTGCACAAAGCGAATATGTTTATTACATAGGAAGTTCAGTATTTCGCATTTTTTACAAGCTTATCCACTGGAGAGGGAAGGAGAGAGATTTTGGGGGTCTGCTTATTTCTACACTGAATTGGTGAGGAGAATAATAAAAATTAATAGTTAACATACTGATGTAACTTCCATAATTTCCTACTACACCTTCATCTCTCAGAAAGTAGCAAATTTACAGTGAAAATACAGAAAGATAACATCAATATCTGCTAAAAAAAAATAATGTATGTCCCAGATAAAAGAGCTGAGCACCCTATTGACAATTATGGATGTCACAATTTCCATTAAACTCTGCAGGAGCAGCAGAGGGAACATTCATTCAATCAGTTTGCTCTGTGGTACTTGCTTTACTTCAGGAGTCAGTACTAAGTAGGCAGATATATTCAAGAAATAGAATTTTTAAAAGCTTCAGATTGGAGTAACTAATTTCTTTATCACACTTGGGGAAAATAGATTTTAAATCCTCTTTTTTTAACATACAATATATAAATGCAAAAGCACACAAGTTGTCTCAGAAGTCAAAACTAACTTGGTGTAATACTGCTATAGTATTGTAGTTGCACCTGAAATATTCTAGATAATAATGAGAACAGTTTTCAGGGAGAGATAATAAACCTATTTCAACAGCTCAGAAATGAAAAACTCAAAGAACAGGAACTTTTGAGAAGGAATTGACTACAAAGCTGCAAAATGCAGAAAGAACTGGTTCTTCTGCCAGTAGATGAAACTTAGCTACAGCAAGGCACTTACATCCCAGAGTATCGTCTCTGTGGGAACCACCTATGACACTTAAAAATTCATATCCTAGTTTATTCGTCACAAACATACTCATGTAGATAAGCCCTGAGGTTACTTTCACAAAGCCAGAGTAAATTCTATATTTAGAAAAAGGCCTTAAGCATACAAATGAAAGAACAGATTTTCAAGCATCCAGCTGCTCCTGTTGTAAACAACAAATCCTGGGGTTTTTTCCAAATCCAGTCAATGAGAATTTCAAAGGCTCCCAATAAGTTTGTGTTCTCTCAGCAGCGGCTGGTCTCATCTGTTCTACACTAATCTTAACAAATATGTCCTTGTCATTTGCCTATCCAGTATGAAGTTATTACATTTTTTGCAAAATGTCCCCAAGCCATGGAAGTAAGAAAATTGAATCGTATTAACCTTATTTGAGAAAAATAGTGTTCTTTCTTTAAAATGAAAAAAGTAGGAAATATACATCAATAAAAGTGAGAGATAAAAATCCAATGTTAAACAGAGAATACTTCATTTGTAGTGTAATGTATTTAACCCAGCAGGTTACAGTTATGATAATTTCCATCTGACATCATAGAAGAAAACTATTTAGTGAAGATAGAAATATTGGATAAGAAAATGAGGATAAGACAAACTGCCTTAGTATTTTTTCTAAGTTTCTTCTAGGTGGGGTATTTTTTCTAAGTTTCTTCAAATTTTTGCTATCAGCAGAGCTGCAGAAGAAATTATCAGAAGGCTTGTAGAAAAGGTATTGCAACTATTTATGCTTTGATATTAAATAGACGTATAGTGCAGAAAGCTGAATACAGAAAGCTTGGTGGAAATGTTTTAGGAAAAGTGTCACTAATGAAATGTGCTAGTTTCCAAGTTTATGGAAATGCTTAGTATCCAAGAATATGATCGGTTTCCGAGAATGAAGGGAAAACTTATACAGTCAAAATGGCTCTGATTTCTGCTAGAAGACAGAAAACAGACTGGCAAAGTCAGAACAGATGTCAGCTGTCTTTTACTTTGCGTTTAAAATTGTCTAGCAAGTACCTGATGACAGTAAATGTTTTATTCCTCCCAACAAGAAATTTTGGCATAACCTTTTTTGCTTCATATATCAAGCTGCAGCCTCTATATAAAGTAGAACATATATTCAAGGCAGTGTGCATGCAGTCTAGGCCGCTAAAGCCCTGCTTACCCACAGCTTTACCCCCTTCAGAAGAAGTTATGTCAGTCAGAGCATCTCTTGCCCTTGGGTGACAACAGAATTTCTGTCTTGCACATTCTTACTGTTTTAGTACAAGTAAAACCAAAGGTCTTACTTTGCATTTCTGAACAATTAGCCTTATTGCATAACTTGACTCATAATTCAATCCGATGCTCTTTGACAGTTTTGCTATATGTATATAACTGGACATTAATTGTAACAATCTAACTTATGAAGTCTAAAAAAATCTAACTACTAGAGGAACTTAAAGCTCTAATAGAAACGTCACCTGGCAAATAAAAAGCAAGCACAGCACATAAATTTAAAAAGTTATTTATTTAAATTGTAAGTCTTGATGTCTAATTATCCACTGCAAAACTGAAGCACAGGACAAGAGAATTCAATTATATCAAAATAAATGTGAATTCTAGTAGAATGCTAATGACCACTCTGTTTCTTGACAGCACACTCTGACAGTACCAAACACTCAAAGCTTCATGCTAATGAAACGGTGTTTATCGCCAGTGTCCTATGGCAGCATTCTTGTCAAGTGCTATGTCTAAACAGGAAATTAAAGTTTCACGGAACAAGACGATTTAGTGGGACTAGTCATTTGTCCTAATCTCAGCATCAGAAAAACAGATCTAATTAACCTAATCTAATCTAGCCTAGTGATAAACCAACCATACTCTAAGTGGTGTGGAGATATTCCAATTAATTCATTTTTTGAGTTTGTTTAGGCAATTAGAAATAATTCTACAAATTAGACTGATGACAAAAAGTATGCTGTTCAGTACTGTATTTCTGAAATGCAAACTGATGACTGTTTGGCTAGCTTCATAAGGATTTTCCTCCTCAAAATGGATGGTCATTAAAGTCAGAAGAGTCCCAGAAGAAAGAATGGCAGAACATCAGATCATCACTACTCCAAATCTTTCCAGTAGTGGTAGCAGGTAAGCAAAACTGGCAATATATTAAGTGTGTTCATATAATATGTAATATTAGCACATTCCACACGATTTTATCATTGCCTGGTGTGTGTTTACAAATCAGCTCCAGACAAATGCAAAATCCTGCCATAAACTTTAATCCCAGACCAAATGTGTCTGTCTTTCTGAACTACACCGGTCCACCCTAGGCCACTTTTTAGAAAAACTAATTAATTCTGTTGGTGAAAACCCAGAAATAACATTTTTTCTCTGTAGTTACATAAACTGATACTGCATAAGGCAGACACTTTGCCTCATTAAAAACATGATCCTCAGTTACGACATTTACTGTCACAGAATAATTAGATTGAAATGGAAATACAAAGATCATCTGGCCAATCTTTTTGCATAAGGCAAATTCAGCAGTATTGATTTAATTTGTGACTGATGTTTGTCCAAGTTACAAACTCCATATCATCCTCAGACCATTTATTTGAGTGCTTGATTATCTACCATTAGGAAAGCTGTCCTAATGCACAATTTAAATCTCTGTCTTTTTTTCTACAGCTGACAATTCTTATCCTATCATTCACATGCATGGAAGACAGATCATTTCTTTTCTGCTTGAGAAAATTCTTCTGTTAGTCAGTGAAGTATCTATGTTTCCACTCTTCTTTGGATGCAAAGCATTCAATTTTTCCTTCTAGGTCACATTTACTGTACATCTGAAAATTATTTGTGTCCCCTGAATTCTCTTATTTGGTTCATAAATTTCTTGGAGAGCAACACCTAAAATTGAGTGCTTTTTCTCATAGAGCAGTTTATTAATTCAGCAGCTCCTGCTTAGATGCACCATAATGGCATATGCCAGCTTCCTGTGTGAATGATAAGCATCTTCCATGCCACATTCTTTTACACAGGAGTAGGGATATGAAGTTGCTAATAGTTCAGCATGACTAAGACTTGCTAAGGAAAATAGGAAGGAAAAAGAAGCTGATAATGAACATAATTTGATTTTTCCTTTAAGAAGTGAGGACTTTATCATGAGCATAACAACTTGAATGAAAACAGTTATTTTTTCAAGGCAAGGTAGGTATTATTAGGGCATTTTTCTAACATACACCCAACCATGCTTTCATCCATTCTAAAAGGAATCTTGTCTGCTGGAAAAGGGAAGCATTTAACCTTAAGGAAAAAAGACTTTAGAAAAGGAATTACTGGGTGGGAGATTGTGACCAAAAAGTATCATTGCAGATGAAAGTAAATAATTGGATTAATAAGAATGATGTTGCACATCTGTACTGCACACTAGTTTTATGGAAAACTAGAGCAAATTTAACATTATTTCAATGCCTTACAGTTTTCTGCCTGCAATTTTACTTAGAGTAACAATGGCTGGGGTAAAGAGAGCGGGAATATGTGGAGGTTTCCACTGTCCCATTATAAATAACAGTTCCAGTTAAAATGCTAAACCCTTTACTAACCTCAATATCAAGCAGTAGCTAATATAAATGTAATTTCTGCAATTACCTTTGCATGCAGCAAAAGTGGTAACCTTAATACATGTATTGCAATTTAGACTCTGCCAAGGCTTTTGTCAAGTTATCTAGATACCTAAAGTAGTTTATAATCAGTTATTTTAAAAATCATTAGTACTACAGAATGGGTATTCATTGATATTTTACTTTGGTCTTTAACTGTTTTATGGAAAAATAGAATGAGCTACAATAAATCAATACAAACAAGATATAGTTACAATTGTTACTCAGATTTTTTCCACCCAGTATCAGGAAACCCAACTGAGGTTTGAATAATTAAAGAGATTGCAGTGAGAGACCCTAAATATTATTTTCTTGTCAGTAGTAGAGAGCTCAGATGAAATATATGGACTCTGTTCAAATTACTACTTTGGCTGAAATTATTCGCTTAGTTCTCATTAGGTATGGAAGAACAATCATCAATATTTTGGTAACTGATCCAAGTGTGATAAAGAGGCACAATTCACATTTTTTGATCCAATCCCTCAAAGTGACAGAAACAAAAAACCAAGTTTCAAGGCTGAAAAGAAGCTTAGCAACGTAATCCATGTATATGAGGTATTTAAAAAATTTAGAGGCATACCCATAGAAAGTAAGAGCAACTGCTAAAGGAAATAAAAATATCTATTTATTTCAATTGTTTCAGCATCATGAAGTTCATCCAGGAGTAATAGGACTGCTCTGAGTTAGCATTAGCACAGATCATGCTCAGCTGCTTCTTTTTCTTTTACTCAGATGTGATTTGGGGATAAATTAGAAAATGATCCCTGGCAGAAACTAGTTTCTATACTTACTTATTTATTTTGTATTATTTCTTACTCCGTGAAGACTTTCAAGATCATACTTCAGGGATTTCTTTTTATGTATTTTGTGCTCCTTTTGCATACTGAGCAATTGATACCAGACTTAACAGCACTTCATCTACCAGTAAACATCACTGAATTATTTTTCACTTGACTGAATGCAAACACACACACAAACACGTTTCAGTAAAAATATAATAATTCTTCACATAGAGACTTTTGAGTCAGCTTTCTAGTAACAGGCCATGTCCATGTAGAGAAGCCTGTGGGAGATGCTTTCTGTGCAACAGAAAGCAACTAGGGATGACTGAACAGTACAATTCTGGTTTTTGGCTACCCAAAGAACATCCTCAAATTAGTCTCTAATCCTTCTGATCATCACTGTAGCAGTTAACACTGCCTAATATTTGTCCGTGGCACATGTAGTATCTGCTGTCATGGAATTTGTGCCTTTGCACTCTGATTTGGAAAGTTCAGAGGGAGAAATGAAACCCTTTCAGCAGCAGTCAAGAAGTGATCATCATCTGTTGTCCACAGTAAGCAGCAGAAAGCATTCTTGCATGTGATGATGGAAAAATGCCTATCAAGGAGATAAAAACACACTGTGCTACTAAAAAGTCTAGCATGTTGTTTAAATCAGATGCTCATTAAATTTAGGCATGAAAACCAGCCCAAAGATGTATGAGAAAATGTTTTTTCATGCTTTGATAGGATGTGGGACAGTTTTGCTCCACACACTGTTACAAGCATTCACCTGCCCAAGATGCCAGTATTGTATTTTAATTCTTGCTTTTCCAGTCATTAGCTGCATGTGACAAAGCATCAAAACGGGGGTAATGTTATGCTTTCTGAATGAGAATCACTGAGTATGCTAACTTAATTAATTTTATTACCTGATTGGCTTGCAAGGAGGAAAGAAAAAGACAGAATAACACACTAGCTGATGAGTGCAATGCTTAGCCACCCAAGTAGAAATTCAAGGAGCCACTGGATTTATTTAAGTTTAAATTAATCCGTGCAATGCTCAGTTTATTTCCTTAAGCAAACAAAATATGCCTTGTCATCATTGCAAAGGTCTCTCACTACAGAAGTCTTCTGAACTCTTCCCCAATATTAGTTTCAGATAATTCTTTTTTTTTTTCTAAAAAAAAAAAAAAAAAAAAAAAAAAAAAAGGAAAAATGAAGTCTATGCAATTACGTCTCAGACAAAATTCAAAGGAAAATTTTTTTCAGGCATAATTTTGGTCAATATGATGTACAAGAGTGAAAATATTAGCTGCACAGGCATGTTTGGAGCAAGCACATGAAAGAACTTTCTGTAACTGATGACTTGCTCCTCTCCACTTACACACTTTTCACACTTACACACAATGATTTGTAATCATTGTACAATGTTTGGACTGAAAAAATACTAACTTATTTCCTCTAATTTAAAGCTTAAAGAAATCTGAAGTATAAATGTTACAAGACTAAACTGACCTTCTTACAAGCTATAGCCCCACCAATGTCACTGAAAGCCAAATAACATCAAGACATTTTTACGCATGAAACAGAGTACCACAATTAGAATGTATTGGGCATCTGAATTAGAGTGAAAACACTAACAAAAGGAGCAGGACAATAACAGGATAGTGAAGTGAAAGTAAGAGAGAACTGATAGACAAAAACCAAACAGCACTCTCAGTGTCTTGAGAAGAAGAGAAACAGCTGAGCTTTTGCAAGCTCGTATTCAACAACCAGTCTAGAGCATGCCTACAGAGGTAGACTTTACAAGGTAAATAGAATTATAGCTAAGAAAATCCGCAAAGCCTTTAAATGGGTATTTGTTAATCTTAATGGAATACAGACAATTAAACTTTATTGTCTCATAAACCTCCAAGCCTATCTCCCTTTTGTGAGTTCCTTACGCTGCTTTCACAGTTATTGCAAATACACCATTTATAGCTGTCCCTGAGAAGGAAATTTAAACAATGTATTAACTTATGTACATCAATTACCTTATATAACTAAGTAATTACACAATTATTGATTAGTCAGCTAACTCTACTATGAAAAATACTTCCTTTATGTTAATGGATTTAGGTCACCTGTGTCTGGATTCACTGCTCTGAGGAAATATGCAGGTTATATCCACATGCTTTAATTATTTTCTTCCAATCCTGATGCCAACCTGTGAGTAAATATTTAATGTTAGGAGCATTTACCTGTATGGCCAGTTTTGTTTCCATTAATACAAAAGAAAAACACTTCTTGTTTATTTACCTTCTTCAGGATTTTTTTTTCTTCTTTTCAGTGGAGTTTTATCTTGAAAAGTCTACTCAACTAATTTACTCTTCATCTTAATTTTACACTGCAACTTGGTGCCAGACTGAGCAGTGTTATCTAAAAGCAAACTCTGACGATCATTTTTTATCTGCTAAAATCTCCCAAAAGTGTCTTATACTTACGTATTTTGAGTTATCTGCATTTATTCAAGATACTTTAAGTACTTATCCAAGAAAGGCTTTCACCTTTCCTGGTGTTACCCAGGGATGAACTTAACCTATCACCTTTAGAACAAGAGTCTCAGTATCCCCACGGGAAGCTGAGCCACCACTCTCTTCCCTGTTCCTTCTTCCCACCACACATCCACATGGCCACAGTCTGAGCTACAGTTTCAGTTATTCCAGCCAACACAAATCTCAGTTGAAGATATGATGCTTCACCTGATCTGTACACGACTCTTTATGTGACCCAGAGCCTGTGACTATTAAAGACTTGGCTGCAATGCAAAGGCCGTTAACCATCTAAATGGATGGAGGCAGAGCAAACCTTTTAATGAGTCTGAAATAAGGGTCAAATTTATAGTATGACTTGAAATAACAGCTTCATTTATTTCAAAAAAGTAACTTAGGAGCTGTAATTATTTATTTTCAAAAATCTCATTTTATAGTTCATAAAAATTGGAGTTTGAAAATTGTTTACTTGAGAACGATTAACAGAACTGTAATTTTCATCTACTGTTTATTATTCATGAGGATTAGCTATTTAACAGCTAAGTAAAAAAGCATGATGCAGCGCTTATAGTTCTGAGAAAGTAGCCATGGCAAGTCACAGATGTTGCTACGCAGTGGCACAATCTTTTATAAGTGAGATAACCCCAGTTCAGATACAGTGTGACATGCTCCTAACTGCTGCTGTTGCTGAGAAAGTGACAAGCTCAAAATCTCAAATGCTATGAATTTCTGGAGCTCTGTGTATAAAGCATGCGTTTCTCCTTTAAAAGTCACAAAGTTCCAGATGATAATTATGGAGAAAGTGTTATGTCAACAAAGAAAGATTTTGAAAATTCTAATAATATATATATTACTGAGACAGTTTTTCCTCTTAAGGAAAACTGAGGGATTTATAAAGCAATGCCCATGTAAATGACAGATATAGATTTTACAAGACAGTCCTGAAAGGTCATTGTTTTGCTACCAGACAATATAAAAGAATATATAAATACCAGTGGCAAAGAGATATGGTGTAGCAAAACAATCATTGCCAATTTTCCTCAGATTTGTATTAGTTTCATATCAATTAATTGCCCACAATACCAAATTCTAAGGAAAAAAATTGCCAAACCAGCTCTTCAGCAGTCTCATCTGAATTAAATCTGGCACTGTGTAGATCTCAGAGCTCAGAAAAAGTCCAGCAATTTAAATATATAGATTGCTTAGTTTACATGCCGTTGTTAAAAACACACTAGCCTGAAACAGCCAATACCATTCATATGCTGCCTTTCTATAATGCTACACAAACAATGTGAGTGTTATATTACTACTGGCAAGCAGCCAGGCATTTTTACATAAATAAGCAAAAATTACATTTGAAACACCCCAGCAGAACAATACTCATTTAGATGAAACAAGAAAAAGACTCCTGAAGCTACAACTACCTTTTTTGTCTTATGATTTAAACTTGTTACGTGTCTTAGGAGTATTAACGCTAAAAACCATCAAAGTGTAACTTGGAAAAAATTAGAGCTCATGCTCATATTTTAAGAATAAATGAAGGTTTTGCCTCTGTACCACAGGTGATCAAACTAAAGACTATAAATATGTATACACAGAAAAATTCTAAATAATATCAATAAAGCATTTCAGTGCTATTTGTGTCTCAAGAAAAGAAACCACAAGTTTTCATTTCAGTTGAAATGCAGCACATTCAGAGCCAATAACAAATTCTTTCCAAACAATCTGTCATTAGAATATCAAATTTACTGCCACAATAAACTACTGAGGCCAAACAATTGGCTGACCGAAATATAGTAATCTGTTCGTAGCACTGTCCTACAGACTTATCTTTCAAATGATTGATCTCAGGTTATATCCAATACAGCAGTTCCAAAAACATCGATGCCTGTTTTCCAGTCTAGATTCTCACTTCTTAAAACTTGTTGAATCCATTGTAACAGCCTGCTATTGGCTCCTGTATTGATGAGTAAGGTCCAAACATATACTCTTTAAAAGATGTTCTTTCCTCAGAGGCATCTAGGCTAGTTACAGGTTCTTATCGACTAGTTAATATTCTTTCTCCTTTTGGCTATCTCTTCACAGGTCTGAATTTGTTTCATCACATTATCTGCTGGAATAAATGTATTTCAGAACATAAGAAAGAACACAGAAGAAGATCCCAGATCTCTCTCTTTCATGAGCAACCAATCTGTTTATAAACATTGTCCAAAAAGTCTCACCTCTGAGCAAGGTGCCTTGAATCTGGATTTTGTTGACAGCATGGGCATATATAGCAACACGGATCACCTTGGATGTGTTGTGTTAGGAGTAATATCTTCACATTATGAGTCTGAAACATAGCAAGTCTACTGAGCATTTACAATTATATTTGGTGAAGAAGCCAGACTATTTTCAGGTGACAAGTTAATAAATATGGAAACTATGGCTAATTGTCACTTCACATGTGAATTTCAAGTCTCAGAACTATAAGCGCTGCGTCATGCTTTTTTACTTAGCTGTTAAATAGCTAATCCTCATGAATAATAAACAGTAGATGAAAATTACAGTTCTGTTAAACATTATCAAGTAAAAAATCTCAAAAGTTCATGCGTTATTTAAGTTTGCATCTTGGACCTCTTACATTCTTACAAGGTTTCTAAAACGACCAAGCTGATGCAAACAAGGAACAGAAAACCAACAGACCCAGTGCCTGTAAACGCGAACACATTGAGATCACACAAGCAGTGCAGTTCTGCCATCTGGACCAGCAGAGTAGGTGTCACATTTGCCAAAGTGTAAAACAAATTATGAAGATGCTAATTCACACTGGTGTAGTAGACATAAAGTCTTCCGTAGAGCATTACAAACTCACACAGCGTTGCTTTTTCATTTGGACTTCTGATTGAGCTGAGAGCTATGAATAGCCCATCAGCATTTAACCAAAGAAATCTTGAACCAATACAGAATTTCAGATGCTGAAGAATACAAGTTATTCCAGCTGAGACTGACATTAACTTACATTCAGTCTTTTTCTCCTGATTGGCCCTTTTTCTGATGGCAGAACACATCAGAGCTTTGTATATTTATTAAGCTACTTAGGTCAGTTCAGAGAGCGGCCATGGTTCCTTAAGTATAAATGCTTACCTATAAAACCAGGGACTTGGTCCAAAGTTAGATGAGTCTATGGGGATCTTTGCATTAACTGCAATCATCTATGATTCACACAAAATGATTTCTCTAAACTGCAGGACAGAATGGAAACAATGAAAAAGAAGTAGCTAAACACCTGTGTATGCACTATAATCTATAGCAGGTGAAAGGCTGAAGTTACTGGTCTATTTCAATTACAAAATTGAAAAAATCAAAGGAAGTTTATTTGTTTGTTTATTTATTTTCACAGTACTGACATAAAATCAAGTGTCAGATAACATTCCCTGTCCACAAATGTTTGTGGACATTTCTGGGTGGATACTTGTAGAGTTTTGAGGTAGGCTTCGGTCTTTCTGACTAAAATTAACAGTCATTTTATCACAAACAATGTTTGACCTATGCAAAGTGTGTTGTGAGACACATCCACCATCCATTAAAATGGCTCTTTCCCCCTCAGTAACGTATCGTGATCATTGATCTTAGCATCCTGTTTCAAGAACTGTAGCTCTAGGCTTTGATGGCTTAAACTTCTTGAGACCTTGATCTTTCTTCAAGTACTTCAAGAAATATTCCTTTCTCTGAATGTCCTCTCTTATTGAGAGGTGAAGTTCCAGTCCAGCTCCTGTTGAAGTCAATAAGAATCTGTTCAGTGATTTATTTTTTAGATTTGGAATACTTCCTGAGAATCCTGTAAACCAAAACGTTGCACAAGACCTCTAACTTAGGTGTGTGTGATGAGCACAGCAGTTGTTGTTCTTTCTCTCTCTGTGTAGAGTTAATCATGATTTCATATAAAAAGAAAAAAATAAATTAAATAATTGCTTAATAAATCTCTGATATTTGCTCACCCGCACATCCCTACTGAAGTCAACAAGAAAGCGAGCCAGTACTAGTGCAGTAAAATTCAGTTTTAAGGTCATATATTATTTGCCTGTTCGTGTGTAGCTAAATTACTCTAAAATTAATTTCACTGAAAAGCAAGAGAAATAAGTGTCTGAAACCTGGAACACCATAGCAGTCATTAAAATAATTGTGTTTTAACAATGAACCACAGCCTGACATCGGTAGGCTATGGCTAGATTAAGTAAAAGAAGCCCCTCAAAAGCATCTGACACTTACTACACAAGTCACTAACACTAACCTATAGCACTAGTAAGCAAGTTGAAGTCAGTCCATAACCAACGATAGGACTTCCACGCTAAGAAAACAGAGGTAGAGAGGCTTGTATAGAAGAACACCCAGGTGACTGTTTAACCGGTTCTATGTCACAATCAGAAGCAAAACTCCCCAAGGGGTCTACTTTTATATAAACTGTGCTTTCTGTGTTTTGAGAGCACTCTTTAAGAATTTGCTTCAGAAGTGAAAACAAATTTGTTTGGGTTTGCCTAGATGAAGACACTTGAATTTTCTTAGCAGCATGGGTTATCTTCCTGAAAAGCCTCAGTGATTCTTTCACGCAAGCTATAACATTTCTTAAGGCAATCCCAACTCTCCTACTGTTATTTATAAATGAGAACATGTTTGGTTGATTATTCAGAAGTTCTGGAAATTATGTGTCATTTCTATCATCATGGGAACATCTTGGCAGGGAAAAGGACTTTCCATGCCAACAAATAAACATTTACCAGTATGAAAGACAGGTTATACAATTGGGGACAAAAAAAAAAAAAAAAAAAGCAAGTGCTTTTTAAGGGGGGGATGGGGGGAACGGGACATGACAGACATGACACATGAGATGACACCCAATAAAAAAATACCGAACACTAAAGCTTTAAAACAAAAGAAATGCTAATACTTCACAATTTACAAATGCAAGATTTTCACATAGATTGCAAATTATTGTTTTATTTCATGGCTGTCTTGGGTGGCCACTCTAGATTTTTTAAAATAATGGAAAATAAATTTAAAGCAGATGAACTTGTATTTAAAGATTCATTTTTACTTGCCAGAACTTGAAATGTGAACACATTTTGACCTAGGTGAGCTCAGCTGGTTAAAAATCCTTTAAATGTGGTTGGTTTTATACACTTCCAGTAAAACTGGGGGAGGAGAATTTGATGCACTCCTCAGAGAGAAGCTGGAGCCATTTTTGAATGGAGTGTTTGTTGAAACCTGGGCAGAGGTAGGTGTCGCCATCTCCCAGAAGGTCTCTGGATAGTGGACTGTTCTTATTTTCAGCACAAAACAACAGAGCACCAAAAGGAGAGAAGAAACTTATGAAGGTCTGAATGTGCAGAAGGCAGTTTTTAGAAGGTGAAACCTGAGGGTGAGAGAAGACTCTGGGCTCCAGGGATGTCAGGCTGAGGAAGTGAACATATTTGTTCCGTATCCTTGGGGAACGCGTTAACCACCAGGCTCTTGGTTCAATAAGGAACCTGATTGTAGCAGTACAATTTATCCTGACAAATTTCATGCTTCATTTTCCTGATTTTAAAATAAGAACACTCCTAATATATTTTTATGATTTCCAAGATGGTTAGTCATTTTTCTTTTTCTAGCCAAAAATATTCAGAAGCATATTTGCACATCCTTTCAGATGTTCCAGAACTGTTGAGTCCTTTGATAAATAAAAAATAATTTTATTGGAACAGGAAGAGCTAGATAAGACAAATTCTTGTGTATTGTCTCAGAGCTGCTGCCTACAAATATTTGAGCATATTTTTAACATGAGTAGTGTGACTAATTCTGTTTATAGCAACAGAATTATATGCTGTAGAAAAGTTGAGCACAGAGTGAATAAATATCAAACTAAACCCAGAAATTTCCAGAGAAAGCATTCTTTCTCAGTGGGAAACCTGGACTGCCTTCCACAAAGTGTGAGGAAGGAAAGGAGGCAAGGAGAATTAAATGAATTTCTTAATCTTGTAAAACATCCTCTTCTTGCAGGATTTTTCTCATAAATGTTTCTACTGACCCCATGGACTCCTCTGCATGGAGAGATCTTCAATCATTGAGATAATTAGTTTGAAGTTTTGAATTGGGGAAAGTGGATGGATGAAGTCTGTGGGTGACACAACATTCCCCCTTAAAAGCTAGATTCTCACAGGCCCATAATTAGCTTGTTTGCCTCTGAAATATGTAATTTTGGATGATTCTGTTACGCCAAAGCTCTTAGAGCCCCAGCAGACATTTATTAATTCAGCGTACAAAGCATCTAGAACTAAATCGCACGTACACTGGTTTACATAGGTGTTTTCTTAACAGTATCCATTTGCTTTTAGTAACACTAGAAGGAGATGGTACAGTCTGGTACAGAAGTGCAGAAGAGTCTGAAGGGAAAGGTGTCCTGCCATCTGTAATATCAGTGCAGAAGGACAGAAAATAAAGTATCTAAAAAAACCAACCCAAAACCAAAACCAACCAAACAAACAAAAAAACCCCACGACCAATAAAAAAGGATCTCATGTTGAAATAAGCGCTTATCAGATACATAGGCAACTAGGTCACACATTAACTCATTAAACTCATTTTATCTACGCATATTGTGGTAGTAGCCTAGCAGTTCACTTTCCTGGATGTACACAACTGGGAGCATGAACTGGTCTTATGGAATTGACAAGACAGCTGCAGAGAAGAGATAAAGACGTGTGACCATTTTAATTTGGTATTGCCTGCCCACACACCAGTGTGACAAAATTGTACCGGATTGTGGGAAACAATCAGTCATCAGCAATGACTATATATATCTACACTGGTACCTTAACAGACACCTGTACCAGATCAAGCTCATAAGGAGAAGGTCAGGCCTTGTTTCTTGTCGAAACATTACACAGATAAGCAGATTTACAACAGGAGCACAACTGACAAGGTATGTGTCAGGTGGCTGAAGACTGGCTGACAGTCAGACACAGGGACTGAAGCATTCCTGTTTATTCCTTGAATCAGTCAACACTCGTTTTCTGCACTTTAAACTGAAAACTCACTCACACGTCCAGAGTTTGTGATCTCTGATATTTTTCCATTTCCAAAAAAGAGAATTGCTTTATGCAACTAAAAACCAAAGGACATACTGCAGACTATTGAAGAAAAATAGGTGCCTGGACTGCAGTGTAGACATTGCCTGTGCGTGTACAGCTCCCAGCACTGTCCAGAAATTTTAGGGAGGAGCAACAGTACTGCTGAACGTACAGCAGTTGGATGAATTTAAGACACCAATTACAGTCAAGACAGACTAAGAAAAAAGCATACAGAGGCAAAACATTAGTGAGAATATTGTAATATAGCTTAAAGAATACTTTATTGAGGGGTTCTGATTTGACTGCTCATACAAAGCAATCTTTTAGGCAAAAGAAAAAAGATATGCATACTCTACCAAATATACCTCAATGCACCACCCAGCATTACACTGCAAACATTCTAAGTCAGATTTTTTTTACAGGATTTGAATACTGTTTTTTAAAACATTGCTTAAAATGCAGCATAGTATGTGAGGAAAGGAATAAAGAATAGATTACAAAAGGTTTTGTTCTTTAACAGCATCCTTCAGAGGTAGTAACACAAAAAGCTTTGTACCAAAAGAATCTGTCATGAACTGAAGACAAAAGGAAAACTTCAAGGCAAGGTCTGGGAAGGAGAAAACAGCTCGGACTAGGACAGATTTCTCTGCAGAGTTACTGAGTTCAGGTCGTACTCTAAACCTCTAAATGTTAAACCTCTGGGGCTGCCAGCAAAATCAGTGAAAGTTCATGTTGCCCCATAGCCTCTCAGACTGCACATCTCACAGCTGTTGGACAATTGATAATTATAATAGCTAAGAGATTATTGGTTTCAATCCATTGATTTTTCCCTTTAATTTTCAAATACTTATCTCCGTCCCCTCCTGGATGACACCAAGGTTCAGGGGTTTGTAACAACAACAGCTCTTATTTGGCTGGTGAATCTGATCCAAATCCAAGAAAATTCCAGCTGAAAGCTGAGAAATGAAGAAGCTGAATGCCATCTGTCATAAGACATATAGAAGCATATCTGAATCAAGAGGTCTTGGTACTCGGATGAGGCCTCTTGAGGCTTTGAATGTTTGGTAGGTGGAAAACTCTAGTTTTCTACAAGAGTATAGTTGCTGTAGGGTAAAATAATACAAAGGAACTCTAGTACTACTTCATGGACTGTTTCTTTTTAAGCCATTTTTGATGCTGGTTGCATAGCAGGACTTTCACAGCTCCATGACAACCCATGTCATCTCACACTGAAATCACCCTCCCACTCCTCCCCCACATTTCTGGGTGCCTGGGACTGCCCACTGGATTCATCAGTCTCAGAGATTGTGTACCAGCACACTTTAAAAACATTTTGTCTTGCCCCTGGACCTGACCAATCTTCAAGGTAATCTCTTTTCTATAGAGGCTTTTTGTCCTTTGCAAGTAGGTAAAAGAACTTCAAATCTGACACCTGAATATGGAACAAACCAGCATCTGCCTTCCCAAATCACGTTTGGGCTGACATCAGTGTACGTGAAATCAGAAACGCTGATCATTCAATTCCACTTTCTCTAAAATCAATCCCCTCCCATCTATGGTGATCAAGGTTCTGACAGTTCCTCCCGCAGACTTGCACTGGGCATTCGTTACAGAGTAAAGCAAAGAGAAGGACAGAGAGCTTCCAACAGAAAGGCCAGAGTGGGTTAGGTAGGACAGAAAAAGAGATGACAAGGTCCCTGCAAAGAATTTAACATTTCTGTCTAACTTGATGGAGACTGGTAAGACCTTCAGCTTCTTCAGGTGTTGGCTCACACTGAGAATCTAAGTATTTACAAGCAAAACCACTTGCTTTTGCCTCAGTCTATAGGTTTATTGTTATCACTGAAAGCCACCCAATGACTGATTTTTACCAATGACCATTTGCAGCTTATGAAACATAGAAAGCATGCTTTGTTCCCCCTCTCACTGCCAGCAAACTGACCCCATGCTGAAGGGTCTCTGAACAAGCTGTGCAGACTGGCCTCAAGGAGGAGGACAAAAAAATGCCATTGCTGCCTGGTGGGAAGTGGAACAGATTACTGAGGGCAAACATTTGCAGGCTATTTCACAGAACACCGGAGCAGTTATAATGATCAAAAGCCAGGAGTATGCAGAGAGACAGACAGCAGTGGGGCTGGCTTGCAGGGGAGGCAGACATAATTTAGGTGTGAGAAATTAGAAAGCTACTGAAACAAAAGCTTGGAAATGCATAAAGGATTCATAGTAGCAATTATAAACCATGTAAGGAAAGCTTAAATAGCAGCATGCAGAAAGTAATATTAGAAATATGTACATATTGAAAGAGTCAGAAAGGAAAAAATGTTACAGAAAAGAAAATCTTCTCCTGGAACTACAGAAAGACTATCTACATTATATTGAAAAAATAAGTCTTACTATCCCCAGCACATTACACAGAACCACTGGTTTATCCTTCTCTGTGCTCTTCTTGTGCTTCTTTAATAAAGTAGGTTGTTTGGGGGGGTTGTTTTGAAATAGCTAATGGAAATATTTGAATGTGAGAGACAATATTTGAAAACAGAGAAGGGGAAGAAATTAAGCATTTGATACATAATGTCATCTTTATCTTAGAGATGAGAAAACAGAGGCATAGAGAGGTAAAATGTAGTGTCTGCAGTTCTATACCAAGTCCATGAAATAATGGGGGGGGGGGGGGGGGATGGGGGGAATTATCTTTTAAGTTTTTGAAAGCACATGAGTTTTTGAAAGCACATGTGGTGACTAAACCAGAAGCTTGTTGTCAGAAGCAGATCCTTTTTCAGATATAACACATCTTAAGACACACAGTATTAAGTACTCTCTCCATTAATTCAGTGGCACATTAATTTGGAAATTCCAGAAAACAGGAATCTTAGCAACCAAAACAGTCTCTCTGCTTTGCAAAGTTTTTTGCAAGTTAAAGAACTAAGTCTGTTCATCTGAGTGTTGCTTTCAAAACTGACATTGGAAAGATAATAGCCTGTCCAGTCTTCCCCTTTACTGACACCTGTCGTTTGCCATACAACTAGCAACGTGTACATTTGAGGTTCTGCTGTCCTCAGCCATAGCTTCTTGCAGTTTCCATTGGACCATTATTTTATACACAATATAATATAGACATATATAATTTATAATGTCTATTCTGTAGACAATAAGACATAACATTAAAAATGCATAGTGCAGCTTGCCCATATTATGTCATTGTTCTGACATTACAGAAAACATGGGACATATTTGGAAAGTGGGTTGCTTCCTTCGCCTAATATAGGTATCCTTAATTAATTAGTAAGTTTGTTTCTTTGTAATAAGGGGATTTCTACAGAAGCACAAGCAGCATTCAAGATGCACAGTCTCTCTCAGGAGGTACCGGGACTCATTTTCTCCTGCTCCTAAAAGAAGACCTTATGCTTTTCAGCTCCATATTCTGCCAGACGTTTTAAAGCAAACAAAGAAAATAAACCTTAAAGCACCACCATATATCACTGCTAGTTGATGGATTGAATTTTGAATGTATAGAGTGGAGCTAGCATTCCAATTGCATTCAAAGTCAATGAGCACTGAGGGCCAAATTCTGGTCTGAGTATTTCCTCCAAATTGCACGCAATTACCACTTCCTAAGTTTTTCTTTCTATAGCTGTAGTATAGTATCGGCAATACTTTTTCCCAAGATACATTTTTTTGTATTTTCCAGCCTAGAATCTCATTTAACCTTCCATTTAGATATCTTATTCCATTAGGTTAACTGTTTATTATTTCTTCATTCTTATTGATGTTCATAAGTTTCCCGATTTATTATGTCCAGTGGATTTGATTAACATGTTTTTTGCTCCAAGTGAGAAGACAAGCTTGTGTAAATGAATGGTATTTCTCTCCTTATTTCAGTGCAGCTATCCAACTGTCCCTAGAAAACTGTTAATTGAAACTAGAAGTGAGCAATTGACTACAGTACCCAGTGCACACAATCCCTACAATTATATTCTGATCATAAACCTTCAAAACGAGCTGTCAGTCCTCACAAAATGTTCATGCACTATCTCCTTAGAATTATAGTGAATTAGTATTTTCTGCAAGAAGTCTTAATTTGCTTTAAATGTATACAACTATGATATGTTTCAGTGAAGCTGTACCAGTAGACAGTTCAGCTGGGTCAGTCAAATGCTATTCTAAACTGTAGTCATCAGGAAATCATCTCAAAGGCATTATTGGTTTTAAGAATATACATCTTTTGATATTCAGGAAAATAGAACTGTTAGGGTCAAAACGAAGATTATTTTGTGCATGAAATAAATGCACAATTGAATCTGGATTGAAAGCAGTATCTGCCTCTGAAAGCATTTCCTGTCTAGATCTGAAGTTGTTTTCCACAAGGATGTTAACAAAGTTCAAAATGAGCTAAAAGAAAATTGTGGTAATAACTATGGTCTTAGTATTTATTAAGACCAATATTACTGTCTCTAGATCATGATTATCTGACAAATACTTAAAGAGCTGACAGATGAACACTCTTAGTTTCCACAGCTTGGAGGCTTTAGTAATCTTTTTATTCAGAACATGAAGCCATTTGCTTTATCAGTTAGCCGCAGACAGAAGCTAGCATTCATAGAAATTCTAAAAAAAATTCCCAAAATTATAAGTGTTAAACCTACTTAGATTGGCCAACATGTTATAAACTGAGCCAGCGTGTTTCAGTGATTGCCATAAGGACTGCCAAAACTGCTCCCAGAATTGCACCTTGTGAAGCATCCTATCCAATTCTGCAATATTTGTTTGCTTTAGTTTCCCCCATAAGCCAGTAGGATCTCTCCCAGGATCAAAAAACATAGTGCAGAGTTCAAGTAGATATTTTACACACCAAAAAAAAGTTTGCAGAATGCTAGATTTTAACTTGTATCAGAGGATAAACATCTACCACAGGTGTTTCTAGGAGTGGTTCTGTTCTCTTTAAAGGCAAATTGTGCAATACACAATGAAATTATAAGTCTACTTACCAGACAGAAGAGAAATTTATGCAGCAAATCTTATTTTCAAAACAGCCATTTTGAGACTGTAGTTTCCTCTTTGTCAAAGCCAAGTGGGTAGAAAGGCAAAAGGTCAGCATGTCCTACGGAAAGGAAACCAAACAATGAGGAGTGCTTTAAGTGAGAAAATGATCACAGAGACGTGTATTTGTGAACACTGGTCTCATCTCTCATGTTTATTCATCCCTCAAGGAACGTTCTTGATCTCAATATAACAATCAACCTTGAAAAGCCTTCCTGGGGGTGGGATGGGTGTGGTGGGAAGTAAGTCTCCAGATTGCTGTTTCTTGAGCTAGTAAATCCTGTGTTGGGTTAGTCATGGAGGGTGAAAGACCTCAGCATCAAGAAACCTCATTGTTGTTCCCTTCCTTGAGGAACATTGGTCAAAAAAGACAACAGACAGCAGAGGCAGAGGCAGAGCTCTAGAGATGAAGGGAAAGGGAAGGTGGAAAGGGAATGCAATGTGCAACACTCAGCAATTGCTATTGGGCCCACAGAAACCAGAATTATTGTGCATGTTATTCAGCACATCCCCTGACAACTTATCTATGATCTAAAGGACAACGGACTTATGGCTACAATAGGATAACTCATTTACTTATGCAGAAGTTAGGGTAAACTTTAGCTCTCACCTTAACATATGTGCAATTAACATTCTCTCTCTGCCAAACTATTTCCTATTTCTGCAAGTCTGAGGCTGCATTCTCCTTTATTGAACAAAGTATTACACACATGGAGTTTCTTTCATTCAGGATTCTCCTATTTGTGGCTCATCAAATCTTAAATGAAAGCAAAAAAAATACCTTGAGGAGCTTCAGGAAATACAATTGTCTCACAGGGGGTCCTGCTTCATGCCACCTTCTCCGGATGGTAGGTTCTGAGAACATGAACAAGTTGAACATTAACATTGAACTTAAGCCAATTAGATCTCCAGCCTTGCTTGCTAGACAACTTTCAAGCCCTGAAAGAGCCATGCAGGCTCACAAGCATCCTATTGGGCTCCTACATTATTCAATACTTTTTCTATTCAGTCAGGATTTGCTAATATGAAATCTTCTCAACTTTAAAACTACTCCTAATTTGACAATGAATCCAGGCTAAGCCTGCGAGTTACTTTAACTGAAACAGCACCATGTGATTTCAAATACACCAGTGCACGAGCTGTGAGTGTGCACCTACCTGCAAAGGACAACATAGCCATACCTTCTGTCAAAAAAAAAATTGAAAAAAGAAAATGCAGCTGCATTTCATGCTTATTGGTGTAAAAATCACTGCCTCCCATGGGATGAATAAGTCCCAGTGCAAAGCTTTATCCCAAAAATTAAGAAATTGGGTAAAAAGGGAAAAGGATTTTGAAGGAAGACCCTGTGATCGAAGGGGAAGGAGAAAAATAAAATGAAACTGTGATAGGACACTGGAGAAAATGTGACATATTGAGGGCATGGGGAGCAGGAAGAGCATTGAACAGTCATGGTTTCCAGGAGGGAAAATGAGGAGCAAAGGGAGAACCTCCAGAGGAGCATTGCTACTAGGGGAAGGCCAGCAGTCCTCAGAGGGAAGCACTGGGAAGAGATCAGATTCCATTGGTCTATTGTTTTTATCCGATTAATTACTGTGTTTATTAAATCAGTTTTGTTAGTCGAGGAAGAAAGGTAAGCCCAACCCTTGTCATTCCCAGCATGAATTTCAGGCATGTCACTGTCAGTGGCCACTGTCAGGTTTGGGGCTGAGTGTCTGAATGAGAGTGGCAGAGAGGGAAGCAGGAACAGTTCCCTTCTCCCCCGGGAGGGGTGGATGTATGTCTTTCCTTGTGCTCCCCCTCAGCATCCTGGGGGCTTGCCTGAATATACCAGCCTGCAGCAATGCGCAGCCAGTCAAAACCAAAAGAGTCATCCCCTGATGACATACACACACTCTTATGCATCAGCAGTTCCTAGCAAAAATAGGAAGAGGGATCTGGGAATTTGTTGAGTCAAGGTGTTGATTATTTATTTATATATTTATTTTAAACAATAACCTCCTGTGGCCTAACCAGGGGCTGCATGTTGTTACTTTAGATACGGATTTTTACTTCTGTGCTTCCACCTGTGCTTAACCATATTTGCTCAAAAAAAAGGATCTAGGGACAAGTACAAATGATCAAGAACCACCCGTGTCTATGTAGGAATTATAGGGGTGTACAGAGACTGTGGGCCTTTATAGAAAAGTCTTCAAAACCCTTTGCCGTAAGTAACAGAATGCACAAGAGAACAAGTAAAAAAAGAAAATCATTTTGATTACTGGTACCTTGTTCATGCACAAAAAACTGCAAAGTTAGGAATGATGGGATTTTTTTTTTTTCCACCATAGGATTCCCTAGTGAAGCAGAGCTGTACATTTATATGTGCATATATGATGAAGTACCACATTACACTGGGCCACAGGGAAAAAAAAAATCAGGAACAGCAAAGACTTTCATTGAGGCAAATACAGTAGAACAGTATATATGTGTAGTATAGCACTAGGCTGCTTACAATTCAGACTGTGGAAAACCAACACTAGTACAGAGACTTATTTTTATCAGCTGAGACTTGACTTTAAATATATGTGGGGTAGAAAGAAGTCCTTCCAAGACAATCTTTTAATAATAATCACATTTAGAAACCACTGAACTTTCTTTTATGTTTTGCAGTTAACACATCAGAGTTTCATTGTAGCCGATTGTGCAACTAAAAAAGGGAGAAACGAAATGAAGATATACATGTAATAACTACATTTTCTCAATGGTAAAATAGTTCATGTTAAAGATGTAATATATTTGAATGTAGAAATAGTAGTTCTTGTGAGTATTTTTGCTGCAAAAGTTTAACCATACTATTGGTGACCAAAATATGAAAAGTTTTATGTTTATTTGGGACCAAAGAACACAGAAAAAATGAGTGAAGCCATTTTTCAGTAGTCTTTACTACAACAAAACATAGCAAAGGATATATATTTGCACAGTTCTGAACTATGAACATGAGTAAGTTTCCTGTTCAAAACCAAGTCACTTTTTCTCAGCTGAATTTAAGTTAGAGTTAGAAGGGATTTACTAGCTTTCAGGGAAAGAGGAGAAAATTCTTTTCTCAAGAGATTATGAGTGTGCTTATAAATAAAATGTCGCAGTGCAGCGTGGATGGTGTGGCAATGGGTCAGGCTGTGTGGGCCAGGGAGCTCTCCCTTCCCGTTTCCCATTCTGGAAGAATCTTCACCTCTTTTGACTGAAGTATTGTTTCCATTTTGCACATTTATTCTAATGATATTTACATTAGCATGGAGTGGGGAAACAGAAAACATGTGTTGTAAGTAGGAGTGCATCTTTTTGAAATACAAATCCATTCACGTTAGCTGTCTAGAGTAGTTTGTCCTGTACCCCCAATAAAATCAGCTAGATTTCTCAGCTAGACTGTATCCGCTGCTCCTACCAGAAAATTTAGCTTAAAGCCTAGACATTGTTACAGAGAATAAGCATTTCTATATGTAGATCTAGCAAGTATGACCATTTGTCAAGATCATACCAAGTATGACACAATGACAATAAAGTTTAAAAAGAAGAAAGGTCAGAAATTACAATTCAAATAATAGCCACTTTGCTTTTCAGAAAGATTAAACTTCCATTTATTTTAGGCAGAGTTGTGGTTGTTCTTTGTCTCTGTTGCCAAAATTGTGAAGCTGAAACAGAGCAGCTGAATAGTTCAGGGCTCTGAATTCAGGCTTACTTCATGCCAGTTGTGAGAGGATGTGAAATGTTCATGGAAGTATTCTGCAAGGTAGCTGAGTGACCAAAGGAAAGTTTTCTGACTGAAACAGCAGGACAAAGTAAATGAACCAGAACCAAACCTCACTTACTGGAGAGAGTTCAGAAAAGATTTTCTGACTTGAGAAGTTACAGCACCAGGGTTGCCACTGTCAGTAAGATATACTGGTAATGCTTGGGTAGGAAATGAGCAAAGCAGTAACGAAACTTCAGCACTGGTTCTTTGTCAATATCCTAAACAAAAAGCTTTATAGTGGCTTGTCCATTGCAGCTGTGTCATTACAAATTACAGCATGAGAATGCGCTTACATAGTTACTGATCAGCTGGAAAAAACACAAGTGTTTTACTTTCTGTTGGTAGGTTAAAAGGATTTTTTTAGTTATGGAGCTTTTTAAGCAATACAGCTGCCACATAACTCAGCTGTTTGTATTCCCAGACCTTGCACTAGGGCACTGAATTCATTTGTTTACTAGGTTTTGTTCAGCATGTTGTTTGCAGGATTACACAATGCACATCATGCAGTATTTGGGCCATTGACTGAGGCAGTGCTTTTGGATACAAAAGGAAAAATTCAGAATGAAGTGAAACAGAGCTTTTGCAGTAAAACTGCCACCAATTAAGTCATTTCTCTAAATAGCAATCACAGTGTCAAACCATCTCACTCATACAGTAAGATGGTAAGAAATAACCACTAACGGTTACACAACCGCTACTGAGTCTGCACATGCAGATGTATGTTATCATAAGGAGATTGCATGACTTGGAAAAATTAGGAGATATAGACACAGAAAGAAAAGGAGAAAAATTAAGTAGAGACACATTTAATTGAGAGATTGCTATAGAAGTGTGAGTTGTGCAGTGAAAAATCTTTTCAAGTATGGCTTTATCAGTGCTTTGCATGCGGAGGAAAGCCATCTGACCGAAGTCAGCTGTGGTTGCTGCTGTGTTTCAGGCAACTATGAAGGAGTGAGTTTCAGGAAAGAAGTGTATTACTAAAGCTAGATAGTTGCAGACTGATCACTAGCAAATGCTGATCTTGGAAACGTGTTATTATAAGGTAGATTTCCACCTCTGGAACTTGAAGCTGCGGCCCTCCTATTGGAAGCAGCAGTAGGCTGTTGTCTTGAAATAGCCAAACCATGATGGTGGATAATGGTAAGGAGTGTTACTCCTGAGAAAGGATTTTAGACATAAGACAGAAAGGAAAGCCTTCAAGTGGAGCAGAATGAATAATTTAGTGGCAGCCATGCTCTTGGGATGAAGAACCATGAAAAGTGTGGCCTTACATTATTGTAAAAATCCAGTTTGAAATTACAGAGGTCAGGTTATACTGTTCACCCAAAGATATTGATTGCTCAAGCCAAATCCTCCCACTGCTTTAAGTGAGGAATGTATTGTGCTGAACTATATAAGAGAAAACCCCATGCACAAGCATGAACAAATATGCTGGGACTTGACCTGCAGCTGGCTCTGGAGGCACTAAGCAATTTCTTGAGCAAAATCTCTATGTGATAGAGAAACAGCTTTTGCTATGAGCACATTGTAATGATGATCCTCAAAACATTTTACAGGTTTTGATGGTCTGTTTAATGCATTTGTAACTTCATTGCATTACATTTCCAATTTTCTAAATGGATTTAAATTTGCCGTTCAACAGCAGAGCACATCAAAAAGTAAAACAGAGCAAAACCCCCTCCCCCGCCCAAAGGAAAACCTTCTGGGATTTCTATAACATCCTTCCATTTTCAACAAATCCAACTAACTAATATTAACAGAAATTATAAGGCTCCAGAATAGGCCTAGGACAAGCATTTAGGTGGTGTAGAAATGAAGACTACATGTGAAAATTTGTTCTTTTTATACTGCTTTCTTACAATATATCAAACAATTCTTTCTGTGTTCAGAAAACCAAAAAGAGCTTAGCTTTTTGGTTTACTGCATTAGTTTAGAATTCAAGATTCTTGAGACTTTATGTCTTTTTCTAGGCACGGTTGCATCCCCCCTTTCGATCTTGATTATGAATGAAATTGGAACCAATGAAATAACGTGGCTGGGTATGAGTAAAAATCCTTTCTACATATGAGAATCATCAACCAAACATAGTAGGTGTAAATTTTTTTTTTTAAAAAAAGGACATAGAAAACAATGACCATTGGATTATGTCACACTGTGTTTAATAGCTTAATTGCCACTTATATAAGCACTCAGCAATGGAAAATGTTCAGCCAGTCAGCCACAGCCTAAGCTCTTCCCAAGTAACAGGTATTCCTGTTTAGTACACATAGCTTCTTGAGACTATTACTCACCTTCTTACTGAATGTCTGTCTTGTCATCATCTGTGTTTCTTAGATTCCAAAAAATCAAGACCTGAATCACTTTTTTTGAAACTCAAAAATGTTGTCTAAGTTTGCAAGAGATCGCTAAAGTAATTTTCTACATTTATCCCATAGTTGTTACATCTTTATATGGAAATTACAGGTAATTATTATTTCAGGTTTTTTTCTTTTGATCTAAAACACTAAAATATGAGAAAGTTCAAAAAGAAAAGGGACATCACATCCAACAGAGCATAGGTGTGGGAAAAAGATTCTAATTTCCTTACTGTCCCAAAAATGTACCTCACATTGACATTCTTAAAGTCAAAGCTGACCATATATATTGCTATTTTTTGCATCTTCCAAAAGCCATTACTGAAGATGAGACATAAGCTCATTTTTTATAGTAAAATATGTAATTAAAAATAGGAGAAATAAATAGAGAGAGAATAAGACATCACCTACACCTAAATCTTAAACCTTGTGAATGCATAAGTAGTTACCTGGACAAAAGAACTACTTGTTTTATTAAAGTTATACTCTCACCAAAGGAATTTTCTGACTCAGAATGCTAAGACATACCAATATCTCATCTTAGAAATAGAGACAGAAATAAAAATGTAGAGTCCCCTTAAGTAGTTTTACCTCAGCCTTTTTCTTATTCTGTTAAGATGCTGAAAAATTCATGTTGCAACATGATTGTAATTCTATCTTGCATGAGACTACAGTAATTTGGTAACCTTGACATATTAAATCTTTTTTAAAAGTTTGAAATATTCAAAGAAAACTCCTAGCATTATTATGCTAATTATCATCCTGAGTCTAAGAGTCAATATTTCTCAAGTTCATCAGTAATGATAATCACCAAACATAAGTATCAGTGCAACTGCCTGAGGGACTATCTGGGACTTGGGCTCACTTGTTACCTTACACTTAATTTTCGTATAGCACCCCTCATCCGTGATTTATGCATTGTACTTCCTTTCTAGAAAGGAACAGCAGAGCAGGGAAGACTTGTAGGTATTTAACCAAGAAAAGTCTTTTTCAAATGGGACAGTGAAAAAAGCTTTCTGGAGGAGCAGAAAACGCATGATGTCCAGTTTGATGAGCAATGATTAACCATAAAATTAATTTGTTTCAGCTTTCTATAACATTCCCTGATTTCAGGTGACAAAATATGAATTATGAGGTGCAGAAAAACTGATTTTGTGCCATGATTCAAAGAGTTGCTGTGTCTGGGCTTCATGCTGAGATGAGACACAGGTAGGCATCAGTCTTTCCTCCCCGCATGTTACTCTCTAGTGGAAGGGAGACTGTGGTTGGCAGGCAAGAAGATTGCTGAGGGATTCATGCTAGGACATCACAAGGTCCACCCTTCTTGGGTGGCTTTTAATTCCCATAACTGCTACAGTACTAGACTGTCAAGATGCAGAGTCAGTCTACTATGGGATCCTGAAAATAGGAAGGCTCTCTAATCTTACATAAGGCGTTTAATTTTTTTAAGGGAGCCAGGCACTTATTTGGATAGATAGATAAAACGATGTAAGGTAAGATAAGCTAATGCCAATTATGCCTTCTGCTCATGCTCCAGCTGTCTGAGAGCAAAGAAGGTCAAGAGAATCCATCAGAGCCTTTACTACAGAAAACACAGGTCAAAAAAAATCTACCTATTAGACTCAAATGACAAAGACAGGAATGTTAGAGACACAACGTATCAGTTAAGATTGCCTTTAAAGCCGTTTGGATGCAGTAAATTCAAGCTACAGAAATATTATAGCTAGCAATTTGCATGCATCTGGTCTAGCAGCATGTAAGTGCTACTGTCCCAAAGTGATCCCCAGTATACTCAAGATGCTTCACCCAAAGGTGACACAGAAAGGCTAACTGCTCCCCATCAGCAACAGTTCTTTGTCATCTTTAATTCTAACCAATTATCTAGCTAGTAAGTGGTTCAGTACAACAAAAAAGAAAAAAAAAAAAAAACAGGGCTGTGTTTAGCCTACTGCCCAGCCTGTGTTCCATCAGACACTGTAAAAGTAGATGAAAATGGCACTGGAGTTCAAAGAAGTAGTTAATCTGAAACAGTCCCTCTGTAATGAGTCCTTCCTACCAAAAAGCTCTTAGAGTTAAGCACCCAAATGATGAATCACCAGAAACTGGGTGCCTTATTCCCTTGATTTATTTTATTTTATTTTTTCTTTACCTAAAACTTTAAAATGTCATCTTACCTGCAGCTTTCAGCAGAGCAATTTTTTAATAAATCTTTATAAATTACGTTTATATTGCTCTAATTAATTTAAGCACTATAAGAGTTACTTTTTCAGAAAGCTCTTTTGGCAGCCAATTTAACAAAACATGGAGGGAAAAAAAGGAAGAAATCCTAGATAAGTGTAAATTTAAGCAGATGTGAAGTGCACAATTTTGTTCATTAGCATAATAAAGTCAGCATTAAATGTCAACCACAAATGTTTTTTACCTAATAAAAACATATTATGCCAGAATAATTAAACAAATTAAGTTTAACATAACTTAAATTCTCACAGTTAAGGTCAAATTAACAAATCAATGGACTTCTAGAGAAAATGGCAGCTTTATTTATTGCTTGAATAAAGTTTTGTTATACATAGTGATATTTGCCTCCGTAGTATCTTAAATGATTTGTGATCTTCCTTCTTGTAATGGCTATGTGTTAGTTAAATGTGAGCTTTGCAGATCTTCTGTGTGATGCTGAATCTAAGCAGAAGAGAACACTGACAGGTCAGACCATGTCATGCTCAACAACAAAATTAGTAGTAAATAATGATATGACCTTTAAAACACTGTTCTAGCTGTCAACAAAATGGGTGCATGGGTTCTCCCCTCAAACTCCTCTAACAGCTGTAGGAAGATTCATGACAAAACAAATGGATATGAATAAATATCACAAGCTACTTTTATATTAAATGTGAATTGCTTTCTATTCCAGTGCAAGTTGATTTGCTGTGATAAAGCTCAACTATTTGCGCACAAAATTCAATTCCATTTGACAGATCTCAGAGAAAAAGAAACCCAAATCTTTATAAACATGTATTTTCTTTTGATAAAGATCATTTGAGAATGTGAGGCTATGTCACCTAATGTTATACCTGGAGTAGCAAGCATCCTGCAGTAATAGCGTTGTTTACTGCTTCAGGTGCACAGCCAAGACAAGAAGCTATACTATTCCTTTGTCTTTCATAAGGCAGTGAAGCAGAAGCTATAATTTGTCTCCCAGAAAAACAACATTCACAACGTTGGTTCAAACAGAAAGGTCAAATTATGGTAATAAATACACACAATATTATAATGTTGTAATATTTAAAACAGACCTTGGAATCAAATCCACCACCATCCAACTGACTGTTCACATATGGTAATGCAGTCTCACTTACTTATTTGAAGCTACAGCAGCAGGTCACAAGCGCAAAGGATGCTATATGTGCCATATTGTATACAGATGCCTACATTTGGAAAGGCAAGTAATTTCACAGGGTTTTGGTATCCCCATCTGGAGAAGAGAGCTTCTGCAGCTTACCTTCATACTCGGTTTCCTAATTTAAGCCAAGTCAGAAGAGAGTGTGTGTATATCGTGCAGCATTTCCTAGGGTAGCAGTTTCTGTAAGTGATCTCGGTTTGGATTCCCATAGCCTAGTATACTCAAAACAAATTACTGGTTTTCAAAATCCATTTTGAAAGCACAATTCCACTTGCTTTTACAATAAGGCAATCTAGTTTTGCAAAGAAAATGCAGTGCACAGGTTTTCTTATGTCCTGTAGACGCCTAATTTCTGGTTCCTGCATTCCCATTCTTGGGTCAGTATTGTTTATTTACCGAGTTTCATGCTACTGAGAAGAACAATTTCTCATAATGAGGATGCATTTTTCTCTTGATCTTCTGAAGAGAGTTGAAACATATATACACTGGTGTGTGTATATATGTTTCTAGGAATTGGAAAGAGCAAGGCAGAATTCTTTGCTGTCATTGAACAATACATTGGTTTTGCTTGAAATGTTATTCTGACATCTGTACTAATCATATCACAAACCCTTTTTAGAACAAAACCTTTTTAGAACAACCTTTTTTAAAAACAGAAATGTACTGTATTTCTGATACACACAGATTCCAAACCTATCACCATTGCATTACTTGGTTTCAGCACAGAAAATAATTATTACAGATAAAAAATGCTTCAACTATTCATGGCTAGAAGAAATAATTTTCTGTGATTACTTTCTTGTAATATAATTTTTACTGAAAAGAAAAATATTTGTTTTGAGGGGGTAAGTCTCTTTGTTTGCTAGCTTCACACGACCTTATTATCTCTGGGTATATTTTCTTCCAACCTGAATTCAGGATATTTACTATTCCACATAGAATTTTTTTTGACATACACTCCATGCAATTTGTCCAGGTTACAGAATGAATTAAATTGATGTTCACTCTGAATAACATCAAATGTATTCTCTATGTATGAGAATTTCAGTCAGTCACTCCAAGTACAGACTTCACTTTAGCTTTTCCAGAGGCCTAGGTTAATTCGGAAACCATTGCCATGTTCATAATCATGTTTTGTTTTTTAACTCTCTTGTACATCTCCCCACTTCAGATTATCAGAGTTTATTGAAAAATATTATCTACAAATAACTAAATAAAGACAATTCCTGTGTTGGTGGTAGATGCTATACACTGTAATATGTCAATATTTTCATCTAAATTCCTCTGATTGTCAGCATTGCTAGGTGGAGTTAGCAAAGGAGTGAAGTAGATCTTGTACAAATAAAGCACAAGACTGTTCCTGGACCAAAGTCTAAAAAGATGTTACAAGAACATTTTTTTGATGTTTAAAATAAGGATTAAGTTCAAATATCCCATACCTGAAGTTCATTAGAATTTTGGCAAAAAAATGTGCCATTGAAAGAAATTTTCGTAAAATGTTTTAATTGGAAAACAGAGCATTGAAGTATCTTGACTTATCCATATTTTCAATGTATTTTTTAAAAATATTTAAATTTGAAATGTATCTATAAATGTTTAAAACTTAAAATTAAGTGAAACTATAATAAAAGTAATTTTTTCCTTTTCTTCTTTTTTAACCGAAAATATGGGTGAGAAGGAATCATTTCACAACTTAGAGATTTTTCTCTCCTTTTCATAATGAGCATAATACAGGTTATTCCTACATATCCATTTGCCTTCCACTGGAGTAGAGACAAAATAAAAGGGGAACAATATGACATTTTCTTCATTTCATTGATACTTATTTCTTATATACAAAAAACAACACTAGAAACCCTTGTGAATTACCAGCTACTATTCCCAGCAAGATCCCAAGACATTTAATTGCTAAAACATGAGTAGTTCTAGAGGATGTAGTTCATATGGTAAAAGAAAAACAGAAAGAGATTTGTTGGTCTTACCATTGATACTCCCATTATTCTCATGTCTGTTTCTCTCCCATTAAAATTACTGAGAACATTGTGACCAAAATTCTATAAAACTCTATGAAAATGGAAAAGTTTGTTGTGTGAAATCACCAGAAAAAGACCTAGAAAATTCCATGGTCCTTTGGGTCCCTGTGCATCAGGCCACTAATGAACAAGGGAAAGGCATCTTCTGAGTTTTATTTCAAACTGTTTCCAATACTATTTTGGTATTCCTGAGGTTCACCAGAGCAAGTCCTTTGTCAGTCACCTGAACCTGCAAGGGAATCTAATGTCCAAGTAAGACAATGGTGACATCAGGAATTAATAAGATACCTCACTGACTGCATCAGTGTCCTATTGTATCCTGTAAGTGTGGCTGGGATAGAGTTAATTTTCTTCACAGCAGCTACCATGGGGCCATGTTGTGGATTTGTGCTGGAAACAGCGCTGGTAACTCAGGGATGTCTTTGTTGCTGCTGAGAAACGCTTACACAGAGCCAAGGGCTTTCCTGCTTCTCCCCCCACCCCACCAGCGAGGAGGCCGGGGGGGCACAAGGAGCTGGGAGGGGACACAGCCGGGACAGCTGACCCCAGCTGACCCAGGGGATGTGCCAGGCCACGTGGCGTCATGCTCAGCATATAAAGCTGGGGGAAGGAGGAGGAAGTGGAGCATGTTTGGAGTGATGGTGTTTGTCTTCCCAGGTATCCATTATGTGTGATGGAGCCCGGCTTCCCTGGGGATGGCCGAACACCTGCCTGCCCGTGGGGAGTGGTGAATGGATTCCTTGCTCTGCTTTGCTTGGGTGTGTGGTTTTTGCTTTGCTTATTAAACTGTCTTTATCTCAGCCCATGGGTTTTCTCACTTTTATTCTTCCAGTTCTCTCCTCCATACCCCTGGGGGGCAGAGAGCAAGTGGCTGTGTGGGGCTCAGTTGACAGTTGAAGTTAAACCATGACAGTAATACAGTCCTTCCATTGCATTATATGAGTTTCTTTAGGTTTCTGAAGTAAATTTACTAGTTTCTGCTACCTTGTCTTAGCCAGTTAATGCCATGTCATGACTTTCCATACTGGGAATACTGATAAGCCAATCTGATGGATCTTAAAGAAAATACTTTCTCAAAGAGGCACACTGAACCTCAAAACTTATTTCTGTATAGATGGATTTTGTATAATATGTCAGAAAAAGACTGTGAGGTAGACAAAACAGTAGTGAGGGTGTAGGTGAAACTTTCATCACCTCAATCCTTTTTGGGGGTTACTTCTTTCGGGGAAATAAGTCTCATTTCATAATTTGATTTTGCAGAAGGTCTTGAATATGTTACAGCCATTTCTAGAGGTGGGGTTATGATGACTCCAAAATAATAACTGATTCATAGACAAAGATAAAACTGGGTTCTATTATCATGCCTGATAATAAAATATCTCAGCAGTATAGGCTGTCCAAACAAGATTCTACCAGAAAAAAGTTCACAGGTCAACACATATGGAAGTTTGCAGCTACTTTCTCTATGAAATACTAATCATCAATATGTGTCACACTGAAAACAAGAAAAAAAATACTGTTTTATTTTCTTTTTAGCTGTAAATCTTTAAGCTGTGGTTACAAGGACAGGTCTGTGTTCCCTTGCTAAATCATCAGCAAGGCAAACAAATGCCAAATCCTGCATCTGGGGAGGCACAAAACCAGGCACTAGTACATGCTGGGGGCTACCCAACTGAAAAGCAGCTTTGTAGAAAAGGATCTGGGGGTTGTGGTCGACACCAAGTTGAGTGTGAGCCAGTAATGTCTCTATGCTGCAAAGACAGCTAACAGTACCCTGGGCCACAGCAGGACAGGTGTTGCTAGCAGGTTGATGAAGGTGACCTTTCTCATCTGCTCAGCCCTGGTGAGGCTACACTCAGAGTGCTGGGTCCGTTTCTCAGCTCCTCAGTACAACACAGACATGGACATACCGAGGCAGTGAAGTGCCACAAAGATGATGAAGGGACTGGAGCATCTCTCATATGAGGAGAGGCTGAAAGAGATGGGAGCATTGAACCTGGAGAACAGAAGACTCAGGGGCATCTTTTCCACTTGTATAAATATCTGATGGGAAAATGTAAAGGAGATAGAACCAAACTCTCTTCTCAGTGGTGCCCAGTGACAGGAGAGAAGGCAATGGGCACAAACTGAAGAAAAACAGAGTTTTTCACTTTGTGATCAAAGTCTGGAGCGCATAGCCCTAAGAGGCTGGGGAAGCCTATACTCTTCAAAATCTGACTGGACGTTGTTCTGAGCACCTGCTTTAGCTGATAATTTATTTGAAAAGCACATGAATTTTATCACTTTCAGACTGGTCCACCATGCACTGGGCAGCCTCAGAACCCAGGTGGTAGCTGATGATCCTGTCCTGTAAAAAAATCCACAAGAACAATGTACAAATCAATACACAACCATTTTTCTACAGAGAGAACATACTTAGTAACATGTACAGTGACAGCAAGTGTTTTTTGCAGGACACACAGTTATATTATGAGTGCACCCTCAGCAAGTTGCTGATGATACATAACTGCAAGGAGTGGCTGGTGGACCAGCAGGCTGCGCTGCCATCCAGCGAGACCTGGACAGGCCAGAGAGTTGGGTGGAGAGAAACATAATGAAGTTCAGCAAAGGCAAGTGTAAGAGGAACACACCTACATTGCACCTTAGGAGAAACAAACCCATACACCAGTACAGGCTGGGGTTGACCTGTTCGAAGGCAGCTCTGCAGAGAAGGACCTGGGAGTCCTGGTGGACAGCAAGTTGCCCGTGGGCCAGCAGTGTGCCCTGGTGGCGAGGAAGGCCAATGGGATCCTGGGGGGCATTGGGAGGAGCAGGGGGTTGGACTCTGGATGATCTCCAGAGGCCCTTTCCAACCCTGTCCATTCTGTGATTCTGTGATTCTGTGTAAGTAAAGGAGGTAATACGGTGTTTCAGCCTTCTTCGTGCCTGTAAGACCTCTGGATGGCAGAGCCGTACAATTTCTGTGAGGTTCCTCCACTCTGACAAAAGTCAAGCTCCAGAATCCAGAGGGAACATTATGTCCTTCCCACTAGCCTGACTTTGCACCCCTAGAAACTTCATTTGGTATATATTTGCTACATGATCCCTGCAGCATCTATATAGCACAACTAGTTGCTGTGAACCCCAGGCATAAGAAGAAGCCTCTAAACATTATTTCATATATAAAAATATACACTTCTTTTCTACATCCAAATATCCTTCTTTTCCTGAAAAACATAGTTTATTCTTTGTAATGGCAGTAGGAAGACATTTTCTATGTTAGATGACTAACACATAGTGACAGAAAATACGTAAACTCCACTGATGCGAAATACATGCTGAAGATATTTTTGTAACTGTAATAAATCCAGAAAAGTTGGAGAAAGTTGCATTGTGCATAAAAAGAATTTCCTTTTTATGATTTTTTTACTATTAGCTTCCAAAACAAGATGTTTGTCCTCATAAAAGTGGCTGTAGCATCATTTGTTTTCCTATGCCTCAGCCAAAAGGAGATGAAATTTGCCACATGCCTCAAAGGGTTACGTTGTTTTGTTGTTGGCTTTTTGGTGTATTCTTCTTGGTTTGGATTTGTCCTGATTTTTTCTCAGAGAAAATAAGTCAAAGCACAGCTAATATAAATTTTCATCTATAGATTCACAAAATACAAAATATATAGACAGCAGGTGAAAGCTTACATATATTGGTCAGTTTTTCATAGAGCATGAAAGGACATTTACTCCTACAAACTAAAGGTGAAGATTTTGTAACCCAGATGCTAAAAATCAGTTCCTGATCTGTATTTCAACATTTACCATAAAGTCCAGACTTCCAGAAGTGTCAGTCAGCAGCTCCTCTTATTTTCTGCATGGTCAATACATTTGAAAACCAGATTTTGTTTTTTATGCCCTGCATGAGTATTTAAAAATCTTACTTTAAAAACTGAAGAAGAGTAATCTAGGACAAACTTTTTCTTTTTTCTTTTTTTCCCCCCACTAAGGGGAAATAAAATTGCACACGGGCAAGACAAAACTGATCTGTCAGGATAGGAGGTATTGTACCCTCTATTTGTAATGCTAATTTGGCCATGGACTTTTTCATGTGATTCTCTGAAATTCGTGAATCCTGTCTGGAACTTGCAGGGTTGTTTCAGTGCTTCTTAATTCTTTGAGAATTTCTAGTCTAGTTATTTCTAACTTGCCAAACTCCAACAATCTGTGGGAGTTAACTCACAGGATCACAGAATGGTTGAGGTTCCAGGTGACTTTTGGAGGTCACCCTCTCAAAGCCAGATGCTCAAACAGTGTTACCTACAGATTGTTGCCTAGGACCATACACAGTTGGCTTTTGAATCTGTCCAATAATGGAGACTCTACAACCACTCTGGGAAACCTGACACACTAAAAGCATTTTATGAAGAACTTGTAGATCAATGGTGTCTGGGGAGAGAAGGAAATTCTGAATACGACGCATAGGGACAAGCCTTTGCATCTAAAACAATGAGTATTGGACTAAACTGTAGTTTAATTATGAAGTCTGCATTACTAAGTATAATGTGTGTCTTTCTCCATTGACCTTTCCCCAGTTGAACACGTATTAAACATACTTGCACTGAGCCAAAGTTACCATCCAATCGGAACAGTTAACTGTCAACTACTGAACATGTTCTCCCTGTCTGTACCCTCTGTGACCAGAAGCTGAAAGCTCTGTGAAGCCAGGTTTCACTATCTTTTGCAAGCACAGATATCCTGGAGAAGATGCATTCAAACAGTTCCTTGCAGCATTTTGTAAGCTGTATTTCAGACACACTTGACCACAGTATGTCAAATATGTATTCACTCAATTAAATTCTTTCTGATTCTTAAGATGGCCTAAAATTTCATATTTTTCTTTTTATCTAGAGACAAAAAAAGATCCAGAAATCTGATATTTAGATTTATTCATATGATCTTCCAGTTTTGAGTTCATTACTATTGATGAAGTAGAAGATTAACCTATAAACCAAGAGCTTTCAAATGGACAAAACCTGTCATTGCTCCCAAGGGCAATTTTTGAGTGTGTAATTTATTGATCAGTAAAGCTATATGAAATCCTTTCAATGAAGAAAATGAACAGAAAATCATGGTTTGGTATTTTTGTAGGAAAAAAAAAACCAAACCAATAAACATTTGGTTTATTTAATATTTTTTGCCCTTTTGTGGAGAGGAAAAAAAAAAAAAAAAAAAACCAAACAAAAAACCCACATACTTTTATTTGAGATTTTCCTCATTTTTTTCCTCCAAAAGTAAGGCCAGATTTTTTTTTAGAAAAATTCTCATTTGCAGTAATTCCAGAGGAGAAAGGCACAAGCTTTACTGATTAAAAAAATAACTTTTCTTGGAAGATAAAGACAGCTAAATTTTCGTATCTTTCCTTGCTAATAATGGCTTGTCTTTCCTGGGAGGCTGCATCATGGCAGATAAATACTTTAATGAGAATGGTTTCTGATTTTATCACAGGCAAATCCTCAACAAAGGTAAGTGTTTGCAAATACATATTCTCTTGTTAACTGGCCTATTCTTCAGCCCTATAGTTGTCTTGAAGATAGACAAAATTTACAAGGCAGTAAACACAAAAGCCCAGTTTCTCTGCAGAATTTTTTTTCACAGTAGGGAAGAATGTGTCAAGAACAGGTCTCTGGTGAGTCTCCCTAAATCAGAGGATCAGCTCAAATATCAGCTCAAATGTTTTTAGAGAAGAAATTAATGTCTACACTGAAATCTTGCTTAACACAAACTACAGAACCTTACATCAATTTCTGCAGAAATTGTAGGAGCTTCTGTCTTAAACATGACTTATATTTTAGACCAGGGGTCCCCAAACTGTTTAACCAGGGGCCGGCGCGGATGCAGCGGCAGGCAGCCATCTGCGGCTGCTTGGTTTCCCCCCCCCCAAACCCCGGCGGGGGTGGGGGGGGGGGGGTGGGAGGGGGGGCAGAGGGGTCTGTAAATACCGGGGGCCAGACTGAGGACCCTGGGGGGTCATATCTGGCCCGCAGGCCATAGTTTGAGGACTGTTTTAGAGGAAGTAAAAATCCATCTGAGGGGAAATTTACTGATTTCTTACATTACCTCTCTAAAACGTATCTATCTTCAGGTTGGAAGGCCTTATCATTTTTTGCCTGTAAAAATGGAAGTTCTATAATAGCTGAAAATCTAGGTACAGGCAGAAAGTATATTTTGGATTCTGTCCTTATATCACAACAGTAATGGGAAAAAAAAATTAAAATCAGTAAAGAATAAGCAGATTTTGCCTAATAGGAATTTACTTTCATCTAAGTCTACTAGGACAGCAAAATAATTCTTGCATTTTTCTACCACACCATTGACAGCAGTCAGGCCCTTGATATTATCTGGCTAATGGTGCAGGTTGAGGTATTTCGGTATTTTAGCGTGTGGTGGGGTGGGTGTTTTTAAGCAGAAGATACAACAGTCTGGAATCTCACAAGAAACTGGAGGAAAGCAGGGCTCCATTACACTCTGTGGAACAGTCCAGTTCAGATGGTAATTCACAGGTTACCAATTCCTGACAAAAAAAAAAAAAAAAGGAGAGAAAAGAAATACAACCATCAAAAGCTAGAGGCATCGAGGGAGAAACATGTGTAGAGTAGAAAGGGAACAGGTAACACCCCATGGTAGTAGGTAAGAAGTGATTACTGCATCTTGCTGTAAAAATTATTTTAATGATGACAGAAGTAAGAAAGCAGAAGCTGATTTTTATACTTTCTTCTGCCTTGTCCAGCCATCTACATACCTGTGTCAAATGCAAAGTGCAACATGAGACTTTTTGAAATGAGTGGTAATTAGCAGAAATGCATACTCACACAAGATGCCCGGGTCCTAGCTAGGTGCCCAGCACTTTAGCTTTCAGTGGGTTCTTCTCTGCTAGCCATGACAAGCCACTGCACCCTTCAAAATGCTGGGCACTCTGCCAGCTGCGGTGCAGCTTCACATGTGAGTCTGAGTTTCGCTCTCCAGTGTCAAACTTGACCTTCTGAAATGTTCATCCATTTCAAAAAGCAAGATATTGGTGATTTTGGAAACTTTGCTCTTACCATAAACTTCAGTGGGGAAAAAAATGGATCAGTTATGCTTTCCAGTGCGCCTACTTACATGCCACACTAGATTAAGCTAAGCTGTATAACATTTACATCTTAATACATTGTAGCCATTTTCTATTTATGATTGTGTCGTAAATTTTCATTGCTGTTGATTTTATTACATGCAGGTTGAACTGAGTTCAGATGAACAGTCCTATTTACCTGGAAAAATGTGAGAGCTTTAGCAATCAATTCCAGTAAAAAACGTTGAAGTTCTGAAATAAAATTCAAATGTCATTCTCCTGCTCTTTCAGAAAGCCTCTGTTCTTGATACAAAACATCCAATTAAAAATTGTGTTCTTTTGCTTTTAAACCTGACACTTTCAAAAGATGATCCACAATGGACCAATAATTTGAATAACCACAGGAGATATGGAGATGTACTTCACATAAAAAAAAATCCCATGATACTTCTTATTTCTTTATGGTTTTACAGAACTGAAGTTTCAGGGTTTTATTGCGTGTAAACTACGTTCTCTTGTTCTGTTAACATGTTTCAATGCATATGGCGTTCTGAACACCTTCTGGTCACATATCTCTATTTTTATAGTAGATATAGTAGATAGTCCTGCTGTCCAGATGTAAATTGTCTTGGTTTAAATAACCTGATCTTTTGCCTAATACAACTTCTTTTTTTATTAAATAGCCTGGATTCCTATATTTTTTCCTTATATTCATTTTATTTTATAGTCAATTGACTGATTTAAAAAACATTCTTGGAAAGTAAAAGGAATTCACACTTGAGTGAAATGTAAATCAACTCTCTCTTTGCTCTTAAAAATGGACTTATACAGTTTTTTCTACATGAAAAATCTCTTTAGAGTAGAAGACTGATAAATTAATACAAGATTGAAGCTATTTGGTGCATAGGCCCCTCCCCACTCCCTTTTCCTTTGCAAAATATGGACGCTGTGCATTTTAGCATGTACACAACTCCATCTACAGGTTCAGCAAATGGTACATAGTCCAAACAGCAGGCAAAAAGCAAGCCTTGGAGAATTATTCTAAAACCAGAGCATTCTCTGCCTATCCAAAGAACAGAGCTAACAGGATATTGTTTAGTCAAACACGAAGGGTAAAAAGTCAGACTTAACTGAAGTAGATAAGAGCTCCATGGGACCCCAACTACAAATTCCCTTAATACTCTTCTTCTAAAGGTCAAACATTCAGGATGTTTTCAGATTTGCTACAGATGGATAATTTGTGTTAGCTCAATTATAAATCCTTTGGTGGATATATATTCCTGCAAATTCTTTGTCTTGCTTTTCTGCCCATGTTTTCATGGAGTTGACCTTAACAGTGCCTCATGAAAGTTCAGCTGCTGGGCTAGCTTTGTAAGCATTTTTCCGCTATCATATTGCAGTTCAAAGTATTCAGTGCTCAGAGTCCCTTTTTGTATGCTGGATTGCTCCTGTATGAGAAAGGTATTGCTTTATCTACGGAAAACAAAATGGATAGCTGTAATCTTTTTTGCTGTCTCTTTTTTTTTTTTTTCTTTAAATTGCCCGTCTTTTCTTAAGCAGACCAGTTCAGTAATGTGTACTCAAATTCTCTTATTCTTTATCTTTGCAGCTGAGTATCTGAAGATCAAATGGAATCTGTCAATAGAAGCTCTTTCAGACAGCAGAGCTCATTCACACTGATGCTACAGTATTGCATTCTTCTTCTAAAAAAACTGCTTGCAAAGACTGAAAAAAAAATACTACATCTCAGCAAAAGGGAGGGCAAGTGTCATTTCCATGAAAGGTTCTTACAAGTACAGACACAAAGATAAATTTTCAAACTCACCAAACTCTTGTTTCCCAATGAATGGATGCTACTTAGAAGATTCTGCATGACAGACTCAGGTTTCTTCTTATTTTTAAAAAATGTATTTTTCTGAGATGAAATATAAAAACAAAATTAAAAGTAACTTTGAAAAAAAGAAATTGAAAAAGGAAGTGTGTCACTTGAAAAATGAACAAATATCTCTTTAACGTTGTTTTAACTTTTGATATGGTTTGCTTCTGAATCAATCTTCCAGTGAAATTAACCTTGTTTTGGGCAATTACTAGAGTACAGTAGGAGATGGTCCCCCTAAATGGTCCTCTAAATAGTTAACTAACAATATTAGTGATATTCTCAGGTCCAATGGATTGGACAGCAGGTTGTGAGGAACTTGCTTTCCATCTAAACATGACAACTTTTCTCTCCTTTAAGCACAGATCAAAGATGGAAACGAAGTGTAAAGGATGGTAGTCATACAAGATAGGAAATGTATTCGCTTTTCATATGTCAGTCACTGTAGTTAATGGCTACCTCGAATCCGAAGTATTTGCAGATTTGGAACAAAATAACAAATAAGTCTTGGAAGAAAGTTAATTAGCTGTACATCTCTTGCAGCCCAGTAAACTAGATCTCTATTAATCATTATTATATACTTCATGAAGCTATTGGTACCTCTGCTGCCTCTTTTGTGTAAAGCATTAGGGTAAAGCAGAAGAACACAGGAAACACCTGCAAGCCTCCGGGCCACGTGGAATGCCTCTTCATACTTGCTCTGGGAAGGGCTTGCACAAGGTATGACACTGGAAAACATCACACTCTGAGCTTTGAAAGTCCACCAGATCCTGGCCTTATCTTTTAAACAGAACTAACAAGCTACTCATTGTAAGACAAAGTGGAAAGAGAGAGGCAAGGGGGAGAGAAACAAGAAAAAAAATAGTCAGGCCATGTTTGAAGGAAAACTACCCTGCCTGTGAACATCTGTGTATTAAAAGGGGTGATTTTATCAATGTTACAAACTAAGTCCTGTTTTCACAACTGAAGATTTATGTGCTTCTCTCTGAGGTGTGCCCATTAACACACAAACCTGCTCAGATTTTCCCATTTTTCTCATTCCTGTCCATGGAGTAAATGATCTTACAAGCACACAAGTCTAGAACTGGATTTCTCAGGGTGAAAAATGTAGTGCATTGGCACACCATTAATTCTACTGTTTAATGAATCTCCGCTTTGCTTTCTTGCCATAGGATAAAACCAACCTGCAGTTTTGAGAGGTAAATGATTAAACATAGATAGATAGATATATTTTTATATAGAAATCCAATAAAGGAGGCTGTAGGCTCTGGACCAGTGCAAAGAATGTTGCAGGAAGGCTTTGACAGAATACTTTACAAGTGTTTGTGTTTTTGCAGCAAAAAGCCTCAGGTCTGGGGAACCGTTTTATTAATTTTCACAAGCCCTGCAAAGCCAAAGTCCATTTTAAACCAATGTCACATGTAAGGGTTGTTTGTGCCCTAATACGCCATGCTGTTTTGAGGGATCAGTCAAATTTATCCTTAACTATTTAATTAGCTTCGAAAATCTTAGCATTTTTCGGGGGTTTTTCCCTATACACAAGACAGCACAGCAGGGTCAAAGCCATAGACCTCTGACTGCTTTTAAGCTGCGTGCCTTCGCATCAAAGACCTCCTGTCGCCAGCATGACGGGCTGCTCACTGATCACTGCCTGCAAACAGCCACACTCCGAAACCTTCCTGCAAGCTGTACAACACAGGGTTGTGGCTTGGATGGGAAGAAGCGGTCTGGGTCATCCACTTGAAAGCCTGAACCTCCCCACACTTAACTGAAAAATGGCAAATCAGATCTAGCAGAGACGGATGCTGCATGCCCTCTTCTATGTTGCTCATCCAGTATCACAGCAGATTGTCACATCTCCAGTCTGCCCCAATATTACCATTAACTGAGCTAGCAGCCTGCCCAGGTCAGCAGGCACTAAGACACGTGAGGAAACATGGCTGATGTTTGGAGCAAAGTCATTCCAAGCAGCCTTCAGGAATGTGCTTCATGGGAGCCTTGAATTCTCGGGGGTTTGGCTGTCACTCCTCGACATGCAGCCCATGGGCAGCCTGCAGAAGGCTGCAGCCCCCAAGAGAGGTGGGAGTGAGAGCACAAAAGCTGGCAGTGCCAGTGTGCGTGTGGCAGGTATGGACTTGGTCATGACTCTAGCCAGCCATATGAACCACGTGTGACCCCACTTTCTCAGAGACAGCCAGCCTGCTTTTTTTCCTGATGCCAGCATTTTTGACAGTCTGCCATATCTCCAGGGGAAGTCTCCAAAAGTTCAAACAGTGTTTACCAGAGTTTGCTTGGAAGAAGACTGTGTCTGCTTAATTTTGCAATTTCTAAAGCAGGAGGTGTGATCCTTCCACAAGTGAGATTGTTAGACATAAAGAGCTTTTTTATTTTCTGCCTCCTGGCAAGCCCCACAATAGTGCAGGCCTGCCGCTGGCAGTATTTTAGCTTACAAAGAAAAGTGACTGCTTTAGTACTGCATGTATCAGACAACAAAACAAAAAACGAGGCAGATTTTATTCAGCTTAATGTTAAAGTGGTTGGTAGATCTGCAATGTTATGTCAGCATAGGCAAACATACCCATCCATTCTAAGGGGAAAAAATATAAAATATATAAATATATATATATCTGCAATGAGGCTAACACTGCCTTCCAAAAATATGTGTGTTAAGAAATACCTAATTTATGCAAAGGAATAGAATTAAACACTCAATTTCTTCCTCATTTTTAGTTTTCCAGAGCTGTTTAAGCTTCTAGAAAATTACCCTTATTTTTAAAACTAGCAACAACAAGGCAAACTCCACTGCATATAGATATGCAAATGTCAGGCACTCCTGACATTCCAGTTCCACATTTGTGAGGGTGACAGAAGACATAAAACTGGATTTTTAATCCTCAGTTTATGCAGTCATGAGTAATATAAAGAGCTTACCTCAGGATGAAATGGATACAGTAAATTTGGGTTCACAGGGCTTTCATTTGAATGGGTTTTGGTGGATTATTTTGCTTGCCTGTCTGCTTTGCAATGGATAACATGTTCCATGTAAACACCTTGGCTCCTGCAGTGGCTGGGCTAACATCTATGCACTTACACAAATCTAATGTACCCACATGAATTTAACTATCCTACCATAAGAGAAAAAGAAATCCACGAAGAGCGGTAGGTTTGCAGTTGTCTTTAATGTCCAGCAGTTATTCCAGCAGGTGTTTTAAGGGCTTTTGAATAACTGGCCATCTTTATTATTTGAACAAGAATACACATGGTTTTGGTGCTAACTACACTTCATAACTCAAAACTCTGAGTCATAATCTAGGTGGGTTACATACAGAAATAAATACTGTATTTATAACTTGGAAAATCTGTTTAAATAACATTCATAATGTCTGCATGCATGTGTGCAAGTAGAGCAGTGAATGTTTTACATTTAAAATGTATCTTGAAACATGGTGTTCTTACCATATCGAACTAATTAATTCATTTTAGCATTAACTAGCAGTTTGACAAAGAAGGTCTTGTCCTGTGAGAGGAATCTGCCATAAAGTCACTTACCATTCTGGAAACTCTGAGGTTCTAAACATATATGAAAGAAATAAAAAAAAACCATCATATTTTTCTCTCCTCTATGGGCATCGGCAGAGAGTAATTTAAAAAGGCAGTGGGAGTGTCAGAAAGGAGCTATTCCTGCCCTGAAAAGGAGGTATTTTCTCCCTGAATGTTATCAAATCACTCTATCTTTTCCAAGAAGTGATCTATTCTGTTAATTAAATAGGCTGCAGGGTAGCCGCAAGTTTGTTCTACATCATTGTTTCTGCTTCTGTTTCAAAAGTGTTTTTTCCTGCTCCAAATTCTACATTATTGTGCTGTAGAGCAATGATGCTGTTCTGTTGGAAAGCTCAGGCTTGGGTAGTAATAACGCAACAACAAACAAAAGAGCTTTGCAGCAATGGAAAGATAACAGTAACAGAAATAGGTGGTGATGTTACGTTTTACAAAGCAACTTTGGAAAAATAAAAGTGAGCATAAAGCACAAACAGCAGGATATATACGCTTCAGCATGGGAGGTTTATTAACCAGAGTAATTTCTTAAGCTATTATGGTCTTAATCAGAGTTATATATCAACATTGCTAATGTATTTACTTTCTCAGCAGCCCTCTCTGTAAAGGGAGTGTTTCCCAGAGGAGGTGCCAAAGTTTCTTGGATATTGAGGACTACAAGAAAGCAAAGTTTGCTTCAAAGCCTCTGGACTATTAGACTCTTTGAAAATAATGGAAGGAGAACCAGATCGTTTTTACTGGCTTATTCACTAAGCTCCATCTTTTAAAGTAATTTTGACAAACATCTCAAAGTTTAAGGTTAGGAAGGCATAACTGGTGAATTTGCTCAGTGAATCTCCCGGGAGCCAGAAAACTCCTCATCTCCCTCCCGCTCTGGTTAACAACTGCATGGAAGAAGCCCATGGTTTCTTTTTCACCTGGCATTTGCTGTTTGAAAGAAACCAGACAGGAGATGTGATCCCTGGAGAAGAGGATTCACTGAGGTTAACAGTTGGACTCTATGATCTTAAAGGTCTTTTCCAACATAAACGTTTCTATGATTCTATGATTCTATACACTAGGAAGATGTTTACTTTCTTTGCCTCAGAGTGTAAAGTATAAATCATGTTATTTATCTTCTCCTTCCTTTTGTCTTTCTGTTGTAAAGCTGAAGTCAATAAACTCCTCAGAACCAGGCTGTCTCTTTGTAGGCACGTGTTCAGTGCCTCATATCACAAATACAGCCTCTTAGAGACTTACAAATACACTTAGAGACTTACAAAAACAAAGCAAATACACATTATCTGGTTATTTTCAAGCAGGCTGGACAACCTAAAGATTTTCATTTAATTCTGTGGGTTTTAACAGCCCATAATCACTGTAGCCTGGAAAGGGAAAGGTTCTTCCTGTCCTTAAATGTTTCCTAAAAAAGCAGAAGTTTACAACTGTTTTCTTTTCCAAGTGGGTCATCTGTAAGATCTATCCAGACAGACACACCTGATAGTTATGAAAGTGCTTTTATAGGTGATTTATTGGATAGCTTAAAAAAATCTTTTATGATCGTGAACTTCCAGATCAAAGTGGATCACTGGCTCCTATGGTTTCTCAGATGGGATGGAAATATGTGAAATCAATATATTCTCTAATAAGACACCATTTTCACTCTACAGCAAGTCTGTGGTAGAGGATAGATGCACTTCCCTCTTGGGCCCGGTGACAGTGATGTGCATTTTTCAGTGTCCATAGCAGAAGACACCATAGTACTGTTCAGACATGGAAGGTGGTCCTCACTCAAAGGCTCTGGAAGTGCTGGTAATTGAAACAGAAAAGAGACCAAAAGTTTTGTGTTCTTGAAAAACTAGTTTTCATTAAATGTTGACCATGCTTTAATTAAACAAATTCTCAGAAAGATGACTGTAAACATCCTCAATGAAACACTCCTGGTAACAGCAGCTTTTTCCAGCTATGAAGGACAGTCATCCCATCTGCATCTACTGTGGATGGAAACGGATTTTGAAATCAAACAAAGACCATGAATGATTTAAAAGCAGGCTTTTCAGTGACCCCTTCCTGGTCTGTTTTCAATAACTGCACTTCATTAAAGGCCCGAACAACAGGCTTAGGTAGTAAAGTCAATACCTTCAGAACAGCTCTCCACATGTGTGTCCGTATAAGGTTTTAAGCTGCCACCATTAACAAAGTGTCTGAGATTCTTCCCCACAAAATCAATAGCAAAATGACCAATGGAGTCCTATGTATTACCATATTTTCTGGCATCTTTGTCTGAAAATGTGTTTAATCTGTCTGTTACTGGTGTGTACTTTTATGATAGGCATAAAAACAGCTTTCTCAGTTACTGCTAACGATATCACTGCCATACCACTGTTGTCAGTATTAGGTTCCTCAGATAAAACATGCACATACACACCTTGGTAGTATGCTCTAAATCTCAATAGTACCTATATGATAAGTAAATTGCTCAGAGATGCCTGCCTTCCTGAAAGAGGCAACAATGACCTTGAGGTATCAAAACAAGCCATGAAAAATAAAGCAAAATCATCATCCACTCTGACAATCACTCACCTCACATACCAAAACTCCTGCCCAAATCCTGAAGGAGAGACTGGGAAAAAAAAAAAAAATATCCCAGGCCTATCCCATAGTCACCTATCAGAGACCCATGGGGTTGAAAACTACACAGTAAACATGGAGGACATTTCAGAGTCCATCCATTTTAAGATCTTTCCATAAAATAGTTTCTCAGGTGGAATTATTCTAGTTTTTAAAAGAAATAATAACGAAAAATTCCTTTCAAGCTTTTACTTGCAATTCTTAATTCTGGCTTTTTTTATCCAACAAACATAAATCCCAGCTAACAGCTTCTACGTCCTATGTTGGGGAAAATCCTTACTTAATATACTGTGTTATCTCTCACCTACCAGGCTTCAGGCAACTCCAATTATTATCTTAAATAACTTGTTTATGCCTAGAGAAGTTTGATCCCATTTTCTCTTGAGCTTCAGGGTCTAAGTTTGGCACAACTCACTGTTGTAATAAAGTCTATGCCAGTCTTTGTGTTTTAAATCTATGCACTGCCCCACTAAGGACTTTCAGAACAGGGTATAACACTCTTCCAAGTAACACTGCTAATAGCTCTGCTATGCCTCTGAAATGCCCAGGGTTAAAAGGATACATAAAAACCAGATCAAACTGCAAAACGTGCGGTGTCTTCTGAACCAGACTGCATTTTGGGCACGTAGTAAATAATACAGCAAGTTACTCTGGTGTTAAAAAAAAAAAAACAAACAAAACATTTTTTTCTTGTTTTGGAGGGCAGGAAAAACATCACAGAAGGGATGACAGAGTCTTCAGAAGAAGTGAACTTTCTAAGCTGAGTTTAGGAATACCAAGCATGTATAAAACCAGCACTTCCCTGCCCCTCACATACATCAATTTCTTGGCAAGGAGCATATCTACCACTGACAAGAGCATTCCCAGTCTCAGCTGGTGTCATTCAAGGCAGTCAAGTATCTCTGACATCCACTGATGTCCTGTCCCCTTCAGTTGTGCAACTGGCAGTTTAGATTTCCCTGCACCAGGGTTACAACTGCCCTTTGCCTGAATACTGAGTAAGACACAGGTATAAAGAGTAGCCACTGGAAGGAATCCTGGGGAAGTTCAAGCACACAAAGAGCTTTCACTAATAGAGAAATGCCTAGTGAGAACCTGTGGGGATAAGGTCCATCTAGAAAAACCAAGTCAGCAATATAGTGCACAGATGGAATTTTCACGTGGGATTCAGTTGCAGTACCAAAACATTTTCTTTCACATGAAATGTGTTGCAGTTCTTTTCTTTCATCAGTTTGAGTCTCATTCAAGAACACACAGTTCTGTTAGAGTTCTGAACAGTCATGTTGCTCCTTTAAAGTAATTCCACTTGAATTTGACATTGAGCTCCTGCAACATACAAAAGGCTCTGTTCTCATTATAAAATTTGGGGCACGTATGTTATGGGATGCGCAAAGAGGAAGTACAGATTGTCGTTCTAATCTTATTACCTGATGTACATACAGCTGCACTGATTTCCAAAGTTAACAGATATACATCCACCTTGCTTCCATACCTCCTTGCAATGATGGTATTCCCCAGCAGTGTGCAGAAGACAGATTTTTAAATGAATGATCAGCAATATTCCGTTGCTTCATTTGCCCAGTCCATGAAGGAGCTGTAACCTCTCTAAAAGGGCCAAAGCTTTTTGGTATGCCCTTGTCTTCTCTCAGTAACGATAAAAGCCTCATCTGAACATAGTCCTTCAGTAATATGTGACTGGAATAGCCTCTCAGAGTTGCTCGTCATAGCAATGCTGTTAATGTTATGAGTACATTTCTTATTCTTTAGAAGAATGCTGACAATAATAAAGTTGTCAACATGAAGACAGAGGGTTCCAGATGTCCTCAAATACAATTTTTTGTAAATATGTGGCTTTAGTTAAAGAAAATCTACTCAGCAAGCAGAGCAAATGAAAGAAGCTGCTGGAAGAGAAAGTACCTAAAAAAGCTTAATTTTTCTGAGTAAAGAGGGGAAATGAAGATGGCATATTAAAAGCCCATATAATATGATAAACAGGAGATGGTTCCTTAGGAAATGCAAGTTTAAATCCTTTGCCTACTGAGGTCAAGAGTGAAGATGGCACAAACTTTCACCATTCATTTCTGTCTCCAGGATATTCCCCCAGTCTGCTGGGAACAAAATGTACTGCAATGGTGATTCTAATGCAAAGAAGGCACTGGTCTAAACTGGATCAGCAAACTTAGTAACACACAAGATTTTCATCTAAGAAATCTCCAGCCACTTCATAAATCATTATATGAAACAGCAAACGGGCAATGTTATGCAGCTTGTCCAGGGACCAACAGCAGTAGGTCAGACGTGAGGGTGGGGATGCAGCCTGTCATCTCATCTACATAAAAATAGCCAAGCAGGCTTATTTCCTCCTCTCTTTTCATTTCAGAGGTTTAGCTTCTAATCCTTGTTACAAGATTAATTTTCTAATCCTCACTAAATCACATATGGAAAAATAACGGCACGTTGGCCAACTGACAGCACCTTTGCAAACTTTGAAATCCTCTTGACATGTTTGTTTACTAACTTCCTTTTCCGAATTACCTATCTCTTCTCTACCTATACATGCTTACACACACTCACACACAATTATATATTTGCTCCAGGAGCCAATGTTATCCATTCTGAGTTTAAAATGAGTCTATTCTTGCTGTTAAAAAACTTCAAATCATCATTTCAGTTTAATGAGAAATAAACAATTTTAATTTTTTTAAAGGCAATTCTCTGTAAGGAAAACACTGACTTTCTCTCTGCTGGTGGGAAGTATGCAGAACCTTGTAGAGGATGAATTATTACATGGGCATGACCATCAGAAAAATAGTTTTGATTCTGTAAGAAAGTCCATTGCACTGTGCTCACAAGTTCAGAGAGCACGAAACAGGTTTTATGTTTATTTGCTTGCTTTAATGTCCCAGACAAGCACAACTGAAACAATCTTGCTGGATAATACAGAAAATTCAGGCATCTGGAAACCAGATCCATCTAACCAAAGCAAAATATACCCTGAAAGGTTTACCAACAGAGACATAGTAACGCCAAGATATGCCACTCTCTCCTGTCCTCTCCCAGAAGGAAATATTTGGATTAACATAGCTTTGGGGTTTGGGGTTGTTTTTGCATTTTTTGGGGAAGGATGAAGGGATGTAGTCAATATATTAATAAAGTCAAAAGAATTCAACATTTAAGAAACATGTTATATTTAGCTATCCAACTGAAAAACAAGTATTTATCACTAGTAAAATGTCCTTGCAAACATGACCTTGTTTGTTAAAGTAACATACACTGAATACACAGCATTTTCATCCGAGCATCTGTACTTTGGGGTCCTTCCAGCAGCATAGTATACTTCATAAGTAGCCTTTACTGTCATTTGAATGACATTACCTACTCTATGATGACATGTGGAGGCATGCTGCCTCTCACATTTCATCACAAGGCCTTTTTTTTTAGAGACTACAGATGATGTGAAAGCTTCACCTGTGTACTTAACACAAAACAAGTCTGCCTCTGAAAGCTGTACTTTGGCAGAACAAAGCGTACTGTCACTAGGTGTTGTTGAAAATCACCAAACCCAGATAAGCACAACGCACAGCCTGGATTTCTGAAGTAATGTATGGGGAAAAGAAGTTCTGCCTGATGAGGTATCTCAGTCTCTAACACCTGCTTCTAGGAACCTGTTGCACATGGGGATTGTGGCACCCCTGAAAAAACATCTGCAAAAATTCTTCACTTACTGTTGGCAGGATAATGCCGTCATTCAACCCTAAACAATTATTAACAGATTTCATTTTAGGCTTTTGCAGATGTGTACCTTATTTTTGCACTTCACTCTGCTGGAAACTATATAGTCAGAACAGTGGTGCAGACTTAAAGTCACACACACTCTCAAGAGCAAAAGTAAATGCAACAAACACAAACAAAAAAGAAATCCCACCACTCTTCTGTTTAAAAACTTGAATATTTCACTGGCTTCAAGAAGCTTTGCTGCTTTCCTTCTAGCATTTTGTATTTGAAGTGGGTTTTGTGCAACAATAAAGAAATAAACAACAGAATTTATCTCCCTATTGTAGTGGTAAACAATGATTTTTGCATGTCGCTCACTTCCTAGGACACATAACAAGTAAAGAAAAAAAGAAGAAAAAAACCAAAGAAAAATTATAATTAAAACTGCATCCTGAATCCTTTTAGTTTCCTCAGGACCTACAGGACTAAACTTAGAGAATGCATAAGGTCAGCCAGCAGGTCATTCAGCCTTTCCTCTCCCCTTGTGAAAGATGCTTGCAAGAGAGGCACATAGAGGAGAGCCTGCACTTGAGGTCTGGAAGCAGTCTTCAGCCCTTGTGACAAGTCCACAGAAGTCTCGGCTGTACACAACCCTACAGAAACAGTCAGGCAACACAACCTGGATATCTGCTCTGTGACAGCATGGTTTTGCCTGACCATGTCTCCTACTTACAATTTCCTGGTGGTCTACAGTTATATGTGTAAAATAATTAAACAAGTGAACAAGCAAATAAATAAAACTTTGTTCACTAGAAATGTGTTCCACAGTCTAACTCTCCATGTTTGCTTGTCTGTTTATTTGCTTTTATTTAGCCTGTCTTTAATGACTAAAGTAGCCTTTAAGCATTGCTTCATGCTCAAGGAAACATGTAATCCACTGGTAGCAAGACGGGAAAGGCAACTAAAAAAAAATAAAATGTAGCAAAGCAGAAAAGTATAGGATACCTCAATTTAATATTTTATATTTTAATTTACAGCGTAGCAGGTGAAAGGGTGCACAGTATGGATGCAGAATCTACCCAGCTCTTCCCAGGGTATTGTTAGGCACAGCCAGCCTCTGGCTGGAGAATGAGGCCATATAGTTACACCAAGTCTGCTCACCGAAACCTACTTGCAAAGAGTATGATCATTATTTTATTTTTTTTTCTCATCTGTAATAGCCAATCTGTTTCTGGAAAGCTGAAAGACAACTAGATACGTTACAAGACACTTTATATGGTTGCACAAAATATTTCATATTTTCACTGGACTTGCTGAATCCTTCCAATGAATATGTCTTTTTCTTAAGCAGGAAGACAGTAGTAAATGGTATTGAATAAAGAATCTGGACAGTATTTCTAAATTTGGTGCAGACTCCTACAGATATTTCTGTAAAAGACATAGGTATAGCAAAATACAAGATGTGAAGTGTGGGAAGTAAATGTGAGAAAGGTTTTAGGAATTCTTTAAAAAATCAAGCAAACCTTCTGGGAAGTGTTTATATCCCAGAAACTGCAGCAACCAGTACCTAAATGTACTCATCAATACCTTCTTGGATTTCTTACATGTACCTTCATTCACTTCCAAAAATAAATATCTTCAGAATTTGTATTCCTGAGTTATCTACGAAGTTATTTCAGAGATAAAGAAATATGAAATATGGATTTTAACGTCCATCATGGTTTTAATTAAAAAATAGAATATATTTTTACCCAAACAGTGGTCAAAGCAGTCACTGAAACCATGTCAATACTCTGATTAGGCAACAAAAATAAAATGCAGCTATGGGCATTAAAGCTATATGATAGACTGCATTTCAATGAATATATATATATATTCACATAAGCCTATGAAGAAGGAAGGCTGGAAGGACATTTGACAAAGAGATATGATAACTTTTTTCTGCCTTATGTGCCTTGTTTTCCTCTGACATTAGGTTAGGATGCTGAAGAGTCAGATTTTGTCACCAGTCTGTTCTGGTGCAGCTTCCTGATGGAATACAGCCCTTCCCGACATTCAAGAGAGCCTTCTCACATGCAGACACTGCTGTGAGATGGAGAAACAGGAAAATGAGTTCCAGTAAGTCTGTAAAAGTGGTTATGGCCAGTGCAGTCAAGAAGGCAGGAAAGAAGCTGCTAGTAAAAAAATAAGCATGGGGTCTGCTAAATATGTAAAGCATGGAATAGAAGCCTGCCTGGCTTTCAGAGATCGTTCTTGTTCCCTAATCAGCTGTCAAGGACAATGCACCATGCAGGCAACAGATCTAAGTTATCCAAGAAAGCAGAACAGATAAATTTGGCTTAGATGGGCAGAAAGGACAAGCATGAATCAGATCCTATAGGCCAAATTCTAGTGACAAAGGAAAAAGCTGTCATACCAAAATCCAGTTTGTATTTTAAAATATGGCTGACATGTAAACCCTACCATGTAGAACTTTCTGTTTCTGTTTGTGTGGATAATAGACCACCTAAACAGGAAGTTTCCACTGAGTTCAACAGAGATTAAAGGAAATTATCTATTTTAAAATACATAGCCGAACACAACTGAATAGGAAATAGACTTCTTTTTCTAAAAAGTACCCCCAAATCAGTCATCGGTAATTATGTAGTCAAGTTATGAATCTTCTGTTAATTCTACCAAATTATTGAAGAAAGATAGTATTTTAAATTTTGTGGCCTTTTACAAAGAACAAAACTGAAGAAAGGGAAGAGTCTCAACTGAAGGCAAACGAGGGCAGAAACAGAAAGCACATACAAACACAGTGGTAAAAGAGAAGAAAGCACAGAAGATTTTAATAAAAATAAACCTAACATACTAAAACATCAACTGCCCCAGCATAGCTCTTGGTATACAGTTTTGCATATCTTTCAGCTGCAGATATTTTTTTTTTAAATTAACTCATTTAGATTTCATATACCTAGAGAGGGAGTGAAGGATTTGCAAATATAAGTTTATGAGTCTAAATGATAGGGACAGTGGGAAATTAGGTATTGACATTGAAAGACAAGAATTTTCAAGGGAGTGCCAGAGGCCATTTTTATTATTACTGTTATTTAGTAGCTCCAAAAAGAGCAGACAAGGTAGGGAAGCGCTTTTGTGAAACCTTAAAAGCTATGATTAAGGGCTTGAATTTCATTCTGCACAGGGCAGGGAATGAAGATGGACTTTAAAAGGAGGAATTCTTTTTCAGGAAGAAAATTATTGTTGACTGTATTTAGCATGGTTTTGTAGAGAGAATGCAAAGCTTTGCCATAATTGCCCCTCAGAACAGGCTTGTGGGTGGATCTGTGGGTGCTCAGTGCTACTTCAGATGAAGTTCTTCCTTCAAGAGCATACCTTTAGGCCTGTGAAATCAAAAACTCTATTCTACAAGGACAAGTGTACATAATGACACACTAAACACATAATTATAAGGCAGACTCATGAACACTTCTGTTTGTGTACCCTTACATGCTGCTGTGCTCTAAGTGGAAATCACAGGTTGGGTTTTTTTCCATCATTTATCTGGACCGACTACCACTAGAAGCGAAGCTACAGAACAATTTATTTATGCAAATGAGGGACTTAAATTATCACAGGCCTGCCATAAAGAGAGAGAGAAAAAATTGCAAATGTCCCTTAGACCTCTGGGAAGGCTATTATAAATCAGTCATTTTCCTGCTACTGAATCAGATTTCGTCCATGTAAGAGCTCTGACATCCTAGTAAATAGAGTCATTTAGGATTAGTATGCCTTTAATTTTAGATATTGTAGTCTTCGTACCATGCAGACCTTATTTATAATATTAGTAATTTTTATGAGTCTGCAGAGCTTTCTGCTTCTATAAACTATTTTCCAAAAACAGTCCTTTGTCAGCCATTTGGTTGTTGAGCAATGCCATAAGGAAGATTGGTTATCTACATATCAGAATTTTTTTATGGTGTCTCTTCTCTTTTCATCTCAGGCATGTTTGCTACTTAAAGTATTTTGCTATCTTAATTACTTTGGTTTAAAGAGTAACATAAAATTATGCACCTTCCCTTACTCACTCGTGGTTCAACACAGTAGTAACATCAAACAGACTTGCATACTGATTTTTCAGGTATTTCTGGCAAATACATCTTATTTTCTTTGGGGAGCTGTAGCAGCATGAAAGGATTTTTAAGCATGCAGAGAGAATGGCATTTGACACCTCTTAGATGTTATAGTCATGAAGGTTATAATAGGATGACTCTGCATTACTTTCATTTTGCTTGATTAATATGCTATAAATTGTTTTTGTTGTGCAATGTAGCAGTTTGACACATAAGAAAATTAACTCAAACTATATTTATTATGGTTGTTGGGATGGTCTAGTGAACCTTTGCCATTACCAGCCAGCATCAGTGACTTCTCTGGGATCCGTGAGGCACTGAACAGTGAAATTCACTGCTCTGAGAAGATTAACACAGAACCTGTCCTTCATTTCAGTGTTCAGCATAGCACTTGCAGACACTTAAGGCTTGGGTCAGTGACGTGAGCAAGAGTAAATTTCACCCTTTGTGTGGAAAGCTGTGGATCAGAAATCTAGTTATCTCAGTAAGGAGAGAGGGTACTTACTATGACTGAGAGAACAAAAAGGTATACCGGTTTGAGGAATATGTGACAGGGGGGAAATACACTCTCTGATTAACCCATATCTTGGATGAGGACATTTTTTTAGAGAGAAAAAGTAAGAATGCCTTAAGCCTTTCAGCATGTGAGCAGAGCAAATAGTGTGCTACCTACATCACTTGTGACCTATGGAAGACCATAAAAATACGCTCTTAAGATATGCCTTCCCTATTGCTAGCAGTATCTAGTGAAAACAGAGAAGGCTATGTTCTAAGTGTCTAGTACTATTGTTCTTGCCCTTACTATTTGATTTGTCATGATGTTTTCCCATCTCTGTTGTGGATAAGAATGGAGGGAACAGAATTTTCTTCATTTGAATACTGTGTCCATACCTCCAACATTTGTTTTATTATGGTGCACGTTTGGTGTCTAAACAGGGATATTTTTTTTTAAAATCTGGTGTAAATTCATAAAAACTTCTGATGTAAGTCTACAGCTGAAATTTAATTGGCTGCCTGAGCAAAAAGATAAACATGAATGTACAGCCTTCGTGTACATTCAAAGAAGAATCATTCTCAGATGTCTCATTTGCATCCTCTGAGTCGAAACAGATGAGGAAAACTTCAGTACAATAAGTTCTATAAATTATATGTGAATTATATGGATGTACTCTTGTCACACTACTTCGAAGTTTCATTTTCCTTGAAAAACCTGAAAATTGTGAGGTACCCTGAAAACAGTGAGTCCAAGATCTTCATCACACACTGGAAGGAGCAGGCACCCAGGCAGACAGCACCAGCTTAGTCACCAGACCCCAAGGGCCAGGCTGGGCCTGAAAGACCAGTAGTGATACACAAGGAAAGGCTTAAATGTCAGCTATGCTGCAAGACTATACCTCGATTCTCTGCTTCCTTTTTTAGTTGTTTTTTTTTTTCTTTTTCTCAGTTTTGCAGTCAAGAACTCAAAAGCATAACTTTTTACTGAGGTGTACCTGATTAATCTAGCATTTTTGCCTGTAATAAGGATTACTTCCTATCAACAAGATGAATTGTTTCTCAGGAAGCAATGACACAAAGGAGGTACAGTTTGCTCAACCATGTGCCCTGTCATTTAGGGAGAAAAGCTTCTTTAAAAGCATGAAACAGTGTCTTTCTATGTAAGGGCAGAGCAACAGGCAGACCCAGCTGACTGCACTTGCTCCAGAGTTTCACAGCATTGCAAAGACTTAAAACAGGAAAACATTGCCCCATAAAGTCTTCCTCTTCTGTAGTTGTAAAGTAGAAAAAGAGGAGTAAGGTGTACATAAACAAAAAATTCTACAGAGGGACAAAATAGAGATTAAATAGGTGCCTAGATCATAGCATGCTGCCAAAATCTCCTGCATGAAGCATAGTGAGAGTGGTCTCCACTGTCTTACAGATTTGGAATCAAGCAGTGATATCTAATAGATTGGCTATTTTTCTAAAGTCCAGCAGTATTGGCTGACACTCTCACTTTGATTAAAAGAAATCCAGCCTGGTTAGTTTACCTCTTCAGCTAGATATGACGGACTGAAAAGAAAGCCTTATCCAGACTGTGGGTTCCCAGGAAAAAGGTATTGCTAGAAGAAATTTTTGAATGCAAACTCCCTTGAAACCCAAGTATTGCTGCAACGAAGTTACCTGATAGAGGACACAAATGGTAGGAAGTCAATGAGAAAGGGATTCCCTGTGTATTTAGAGGAATGTGGCTAGTAATGAAATGTGTGATATTTCTCATTCAAAAGTAGTACACCCATAGTAATAAACCACGAGACAACACTGCTGCTAAGGGCTTGTGTAACCCTCAAAGAGGTAAATCTTTCAGTGGATACTGATGGAAGAGACCTGGATACTAAATAAAATGGATGAGGGACCACATATGCCAAACGAGAATCTGCGAGTGAAGTGAGAAAAATGAGCTAAGATTAAATCAGAGCCAGACAAAGATGGAATACCATGTTACCCTTGGCAATTATTGAAAGCAAGCTAGCTTACCTGGAATGAGGAAAGCACAAACATCCAGCAGGCTATTTCAAAACAGCAACTAAACACAACTTCCAAAAAGATCCCAGTATGAAGCCAGGATGTGGTACAGCCGGAGAAAGAGGAAAGATTAAAATGCTAACAAAAATATTTCAGCAAGACCTGTGGAATTCGATTTGTAAATGAGATCTAAGCATGAAAATCAACGCTGCCATTTAACAGTACCTGTTGTGCAGCGGGGCTGTGCCTGTATGCACACCCAGCACGGCTCACCCAGCAGCGTGGGGGTGGCGCAGGGGCTCCCAGCCCATGAGCAGCAGAGGTGGAACAGCAGTCTGGCTGGAGGCAATGGACTCACTTGGAAGTGGGTGCCTGACCAGACCCCTGGCCACATTCACAATCAGGTTCCTGACTAGTTGGTGAAGGAGGCTTCCTGGTGGTACTTTTTGATGATTCTAGAGACTCCTCCAGGCTGTTTAACACCCGGCCTGGAGGATGACTTCCAGAGACCACCCTCAGCGGTCCCTGCTGCAAAACTCATCAGTTTGTACAAAGATAAAATATTTGTCAGTAGTAATTAGAAATAGTTGCTGCTGATACAGAAATGGTCACAACAGGATAGCCTTTTGTGTAGAGGCAGTTAAAAGGCATTTTGCGTGTGGTTCAGATTTACTATAATGAGGGATATCAGTAATGAAGGAACATGCTTGTGCCACGGTGCTTATACAGAACCATGATCAACTGGAGTAGAACTGAGTCAAGCCGGGGTTTGGGAAGCATTTCCTGATCCAGCCAAAGGCAGCTCTGCAGGGAGCCTTACAGCAAAGACTGCTGTTGCTGTCCATACAGTGATTGATCATCTTGTTTGGGAGATTTCATTTCTCATATGATCATTATGCTATACCAAAATCCCCGTAAAAGGAGTTTAAAATACAACAACACGGTCCATGGGAGTCTGTGCAACAAGATTGAGTTCTACATTTTGGACTGCAGATTTCAGAGCATGATAGGCTACATTTCTAATGCATTATGGCACTTTGGTGTAGAGTGATGATGGGCTACATTTCTAATGCATTAGGCACTTCGGTTTGGACTGATAAGTGGAGATACTTGAAAGGAGGTTATTTACTAGGTATAGGGATTCTTCACTTGTAAAAAGAAAGCCTCTTCCATACCACAAATTTCTGACGAAGAATTCAGTAGCTGTTATTGAGAGTATGTACAGTCCTTTGGCATACACAAGTAGAAAAAGCCTTAAGAGCACACTGAGGTCAGCATATCTACTGGCAGGAATCTAAAGTGGAGACTTTATAGCATTTCTGTGTAAGAGCAAGAACAGTCATAATAATGCTTTTAGACAGGCATGCTGAAACAAGGTATAAACAACAAAAATAAGCAAGTTGCATCACAGACATATAAGACTTCACTATAAATGCATGATAAATTCAAGGTGACACAACTCAGAGATAAAAACAAAGCTGGTAAAGTTCCATTAGGAGTAAGCATACAGTAGAAAGCTTTGTTCTTATACAAAGCTGAACTGGAAAATAGAGGACCAATATATCTCATTCTTGCATAATTGAAACACCTATCAGTGAAATACCCAAACACAGTCAACAACAAGTGAAAAGGCAAGAGAAACAGGAAAAAGACAAAGCAAGAGACAGTAAACAAGGACTATCATGAGGGTCTTGGACAAGAAAAAACACTCTCCAGCAGCATATCTGCAACAATCTGGTTCCTAGAGAAAAGGACCCAATAAATGTGGGTATCTGCAACACCTAAAGGAACAGGCACAGTGCAACAAAGAAGATAGGATGTAAGAGCAGTTGTTAAATCAGATTCTGAGGTCACAGTCTGCCACTGAGCTGCTGTTTAAGGTCAGGTGATTTCATTTCACTTCTATTTCTTCTTGTCCTTTTTCTCAGTCCCATCCTTTTGATTTACAAGCCACTTGGGCTGCTGTCTGCATATTCAGCACCCAACACACTGGGTGCCCAGAAGCTGAACAAGGCCCATGCATGTTCATTATCTCTAATGAAGAAGCAATTCTCAGACAACATAAAAGGTGTTGAGTGCAGCATCCTGTTTCACATGCACAAAGAACTGGGTGTCTGTGCTGAAGTCTGTCATCCATGCAGCACAGATGCCATCAGAAAGTTTTCAGGGGAACAGGTTCTCTCACACACTTGAAAGATGGCCATGAGAGAGCTTGAAAGCAACAATCTGTTCTGCATGTATCGAAACATGGCTTGTACAACAGGGGAGGTATGAGACAAATGGAGGTGCAGGAGAAACAGAGCGATACAAGCGGGTTCCAGGGAGCTCAGGGATAAACATCCTTCTGAAAGGGCACAGATTCCACATTTCAACTCTGGCATTTTTTCTTTTGGGGCCATCTCAAAAACAGAAAAAATTAAATTATTTCTTTGACCATAAGCATTTAAGCATTATGCTTGAAGGGAAAAAAAAGTTATCACAAATTTTTCTGCACATATCTAAAGGAATAGCACAATGTAATTTATTCAGACCTCCAATGGGCTTTGATGAACTCCCTTGCACAGTGGAATTCTCAAAGTGCTGCTGTGCACTGGAAACAGGTGGTGAAATCTGAATGCTACTGAAGTGAGAGGAGTTCTACATTAAATTCAGTGAGGTTATGCATTAGCCAGAAGTGCCAGTGGGGCTGAATGGTTGTTTTCCAACTTGGCAAAAATACAAGGATGCAGTAATCCATGCATCTCTTCTAGGACTGGTTTTGTACAGGATAGTTATACAAATATAAATTAAGCCCTGAGAGCAAAGATAAGACTGAGATGCCAGAAATAGCAACAAGTTAGTCAATATTTGAGAAGACTTTGCAGAAGCTATCCCAGGGTAGCAAAACAAATTTTGGTAATAAATGCAGGGTCATAACTTTTATGAGCACCAATACAAACTACTGATCAATACTGTTTGACTCTATATTTACTAGTACAATTTGAGGGTGGTGGAGGGGCAGGGAAGGCCTGTAATATAATTACGTGTTTATAAATTTTTTTTGCCAAAGAAAAACCTCTCGATTTCTGTTTGAACAGATGTCTGGATTCATAAGCATCTCTTTGCTTAGTTTGCTCCTCCAGTTTGGCAGAAATGACACATCTGCCACCTCTCTCCTCCCAGGTCCAATGCAATAATTAGACACTAAAATTGCAAAGCCAGAAAATCAAATAAAAATAATAGAAACGTATTTGTGAATAGACTTTCAGTGAAGTTTGTAACATCTACCTACTCAAAAAACCACAAACATAACTTTTCAGAGATTTATAATTCAACCATTTATGCAGATGAGGGTCAGGATTAAGGAGCAGACCAACATGGGTGGCATTGTTGTGGCTGTCTGCTGTAGACGAACTGACCAGAAAGATGAAGTAGAAGAGGTCTTCATTAGACACCTGGAGAAAGTCATACAGTCACAGGTCCTGGTCCTCATGTGGAGCTATAACCCCCCCTGATATCTGTAGGAAGGACAGCTCAGGACGGCACAAGCAGCCTGGGATGTTTATGGAATGTGTTATTGACAACCTCCTGAGGAGCTAATATGGAAAGGAACACTACTGGACCTCTTAGTGACAGCAAGGAAGGACAGGCTTGGGACAGAACTTTGGAGGAACCATGAGACAGTGAACTTCAGAAGCCTGAGAGGGTGGAACAGAGCTAAAAGAGAGACCATAGCCCTGGGTTTTGGAAGAACCTGTTAAGGCCTGTTAAGAGATCTGCTTGGAAGAATCCCATGGAATATGACCACGAAGGGAAGAAGGATCCATGAGAGGTTGTTGATATTCAAGGATCATGCTCAGGAGAGGTCCATCCTGACATGTAAACATCAAACAAAGGTGGTAGAAGAACTGCATGGATGAACAAGGAACTGAATATACAAGAGGTGGAAGCAGAGGTACATAACGTAGAGGGTTGGACAGTTGGGGTTGGGAAAGCTAAAGCCCACATGGAGTTGAATCTCACAAGAGGCATGAAGGACAAGACAACTTGTGCAGATACATCAGCAGCAAAAAGAAAACTGGGGGAAATGTGGACTAACTTCTGAATGGGGCAGAGGTGACAGGCAAAAGGCACCGTATAGGCTGAGGTGCTCAGTGCCTTCTTTCCTTTGGTTTTAACTGCTAAGACCAGTCTCCAGAAATCCCAAATCCCTGACATCAGCAGCAAAGTCTGGAACAAGGAAGGCTTACTCTCAGTGGAAGAGAATCACATTAGGGACCACTTAAAGCAGACATACACAAGTCCATGGAACTTGGTGGACTGCACTCACAAGTGTTGAGGAAGATGGCTGATGTCATTGCATGGCCATTCTCAATTGTCCATGAAGTCTGTGGTGACTTGGAGAGGTTCCTGAGGACTGGAAAAGAGCAAATGTCACTCCTACCTTCAAGAAGAGCAAGTAGGATCTGGGATACTACAGGCTTGTCAGCCTGACTTCAATCACAGGGGATGTGGTGAAACAACTAATCCTGGAAGCCATTTCCAAACATATGAAGGTCAAGAAGGTGATCAAGGTGATCAAGTCAGCATGGATGTGGGAAAGGAATATTGTTCTTAACCAGCCTGATAGATTTCTATAATTAAATGACTGGCTTGGTGGATGAGGAGAAAGCAGTTGACGTTGTCTGTCTTGACTTCAATAAGGATTTTGCCATTGTCTCCCATAACATCCCCATGTCAGACAGGTAAAGTACAAGCTAGATAAGAGGACACTGAGGCAGACTGAAAACTGGCTGAACTGCTGGGCTGAAATGGGTGCAATCATGGAGACTAGGCATGACTGGTTTATCCCAGGGATCATAACAGGGTTCATATATTCTTTAATTTCTTCAATAATAATCTGCAAGATGAAACATAATGCACCCTCAAAAGATTTGCAGAGGGAGGAGGGACTGGTGCACCAGGTGGTTGTGCCACCGTTCAGAGGGGCCTGGACAGGCTGGACAGTGGTCTGGCAGTAACCTCATGAAGTTCAACAAAGGGAATTATAAAGCCCTTACCTGGGAAGGAATAACCCTGGGTACAAGTATGCTCTGGAGGCTTACCATCTGGAAAGCAGGTCTGCAGAGCAGGAGGCAGGGGTCCTGTTGGGACAACCCACCGACCATGATTCAGCAATGCACCCTCATGACAAAGACAGCCCTCCTGGGCTGCATTATGGGGCACGTTGCCAGCAGCTCAACAGAAGTGATTTGCACAGCCCTGATCAGACACACCTAGATTGCTGGTTCCAGTCCTGGTCTTCCCAGTACCAGACAGACATGGACATAATGAAGCAAGTCTAGTGTCAAAGATGACGAAGAGTTTGGGGCATCTCGAATGAGGAAAGGCTGAAACAGGTGGGGCTGTTCAGCCTGGAGAAGAGAAGGCTCAGGGAGGATATGTACGTGTGTGTGCGTGTGTGTAAAATTTATATGTAAAATTCATATTTATTTATTTATTTATTCATTCATTCATTCATTTATTTATTTATAAGTTATTTATGTATAGATCCAAATATATATATAAAAATACCCAGCTGGGGAAGTACAGCTGATGAAAGCAGACTCTTCTAAGTGGTGACCAGTCACAGGACAGAAGGCAATGGGTACAAACTGAAACACAGAAAATTCCATATAAACATAAGAAAAACAGATTTTTCTTACTATGAGAGTGACAAAATACTGGAACAGGTTCCGTAGAAAGTTTATGGAATCTTCAGCTGTGTCTGTTTTCACAGAATCAGTGAAGATAGTCAAACCCCAGATGGACTTCAAGGTCTTATTTGAAAACAAGGAAACACCCCCCCAAAAAAAATAGAAATTAAAAACTTAAATATGTTTTACACTTTTTAAATGAACAAAACAAGGTACTTTACCCTAATCTCATACACACACAAATGTCTGAACAGTTGAATCTCTGAAAGAAGGGTAAGGCTGCAGCCGTGACCCAATATGTGAATGTTCAAAGCAGCAACTGACAACAGGAACTTTTAGAGCAAACATTAAGAAATCTTGAACTCAAAGCTCTGTTTGTTCTACCAGTAATGCTCACACGGGGAAATGTACATAGGGAAAGTCTGGTTGCACCCAACCTCTGCTGCAAAGTAAGAAAAACTGTAATGCACACCTGAGTGACAGCCGTGATGTTCCTTGGTGGCCGCAGACTTCTTGCAACATTTAGGTATGGTTATTTAATTTGGATGTTACTTCAAATACGCGGAAGAGTTTGTGTCCTCAGTACCATCACTCAAGTATGCAACTACAGGAGGGCAAATACCTGCAACTGCCTCCTTTTCAGTCATAAATTAATTAATAAGAGACTTAAAAAAATAAATTTCATTCATTGTTAGCAAGGAATTTTGCAAGGATAAAACATCACCCACTCAGGAATGTGCCGGTGTGTGTCTCTGAATGCGCAACTGCACCAGATTTCTTTCTATTATGGTTTAGAGGTAGCTCCTTGGGAATTTACAGATTTTTGCACTTTAATGCTGACGCCCCTGGCATAACCAGAGACGAAACAGCACTTTGTTACTAGAAGGCGTGAATATCCCTGCCTCACACTACATGTTCCCCGCAGTTAGAAAGTACACACATGAAGGCCAAACTGTGTGACTCCTGTGGCTATTGATTAAGGCATATAATTACAAGCAGGCTCCTTATAGCTGGCTCAGGGTCCCGAGGTTCAGTGTCCCTGCTTTCTACCTTGCAACATCAAGTTGCTGAGCATAAAATTGCCTGAATGCATTAAATGTCGTTTTTCTTCAAGTAAAATAATAAGGCCACCTTCATTCTGACAGAAAAAGGGGTTAAATTGGAAAAAAAAAAAAAAAAAAGCAAGCAAGCCTTTTTACAGATTCACCACTATTATTTCAGCTGGGTTAGTGCAGGGGTGGTAACAGTGTAGGTGTATTGAGAGAGACTGTGGCATCCACAAAACTTTTTCTGATTTTAAGTACTTTTGCAGGCTGAAAGGAAGCAAAAGATTAAATGCCACCAGGTGGCTCAAATTAGCATTCTCAATGATGTTGTTCTCTCCTGATGATCACGCTCATTCCATACTGAAGCTACACAATATTGCCTGTAGCAAGATGGGTGGGTTTGTTTTTTTAAACAGGTCCTAACTACAGTAACCCTGTACGTACTGGAGGCATATTCCCAAATCAGGCTACGCCAGCCAAAATGCATTCTTCTGGAACAATTCCTGTACAGCTGAGTGGTAAAAGGCCACTAATGGTTACTGTCCCTGAAGTGACTTAAAAGCTATAGCTGGGATAAGGTCTCCATGGCCCAGATAAAGCTAATGAAGGAAGAAGGAATGAAATTCTTGTAGAGAGTAAGTGGGTTACTTGAATCTTCCTCCTGAAAGCTACCTCCAGTAGGTAGCACATGTGCATTGAGGCACAACAACCTCAATTAGCAGGGATGTAATAAGAGATTTTACTATTGATCAGGGAGCTAAGGGAATACCTTGACATATGGGTAATGTTTTTCTGGAAATTTTCAGTGGTGCAGTTACATGGCAGATACAATTAGTGTCTAACAAGGCACTACATTTTTTTACAGGCTCATTGGGGAACAAATATTTTAGCAAGTACTTTCAAGGCACCTAATGTGTTGATGTCTGGTCTGCCAGTTGGAGAACTGAAAGGTACCACAAAATGAGAATATTCTGGCACTTTATCTCTCATCTGAGGGCTGGCGACATGGAGAACTGGCAAGGGGGAAATGAAAGTATTGCAGAAGTTTTTTCTCCTAATGGCCAGTTTGGGAATACTTGAGGCAATTAACAAGCAGTCTGCTGATTCAGGAACATATGAAAAATTGTTGTACACAATACGCTCATTTAGGATGCCGAAAAAAATGAGTCCCTAAGTTACCGGATTTTAACATTTATATGAAGAAACAATAAACACAGTGCTGAGAACAACTAGTCACCTGGCTAGGAAGTTTCATTGAGGGAAATTTTTGCATTAATTTTAATGCTTTCAGAGCACAGCACTGAGAGTGAGTGAAACAATTCATCCCTAGATACCAGATGCACCAGCAAATGAGTCCAGCACAGAAAAAAGTGTTCATGTAACCTCTCATTTTTACTGAGACTGATAAAAAGAAAAAGACTCCCTTACGTAGGTCTGCCTTTAAATTTTTTTTTCAAAACACAAATGTTCTAGGTATATGTTCATTTTGATAAGTAGTGTTGCTATATAGTTAAAAATGACAGACCTTTTTCTTGTTTTTATAACACAGTGTGTATTAAGGAATAGGACATATCTGAGCATGCCAGATACAAAATCTGTAACATCCCAATGCTAATAGATTTTGTGGCTTGGTGATTACTCCCAGCTTCCCATTATTTGGGAAGCAACCGTTCTCATTAATTCTGTATTCTGAAATCTGTATCAACAATTGTAGACTTATTATTAATAAGACCATTTTTTTAATATATATTTCCCCACAATACTAAAGCAATATGCAATCACATTCTACGATGTCCTTTTCATTAGTCTACTTTTAGACTATAAGAGACTTAAATATCTGACTTAGCTGAATTAGTCCCGTTCTTTCACCATACATTCAAGTAGAACTGCAGATTTATTCTGTGTTAATACTAGACTTCAGGTTGGTTGCGTTAAAGATTCTTATTGTGATGCATTTTCATGAAATAATACATAGTCTTATAAAATATATCCTGTTGCTTTAATCACTTTTACCTCAAACCTTCTAATATCTATTGTTCAAACAATCCAATCTGTAATTTTGAATCCTGGCAAAGACAAAATTCCCTGAGCCTCACATGCCAGTTAGCCACCGGCAAACTTCAGTCCTGCAACTCACGCAAGTGTCCAAAAGCACTTAGTCTTACTGGGTAGCCCAAGTTAAAAAGTAAAGAATTTCCCCTTCCATGTGGATAACTATACACATGGAATAAAGAGTAATGAAAGAACAATAGAATAAAGAAAGTTCAGCTTATTTTTTTTCTTATGATCCATGAATTTATAGTAGGTAACAGATTTATTTATTTATTATTATTATTTTGTTTATTTAAATTTAATTTATTTTTAAAATTGTTTCCATATGTGCTGAACCTGACCTTATCTGGGATCCACAGTGGGTCAGTAGGATCCACAACATGATGAAAAGATTTTACTCCAGAAGCAAAAACATAAATAAATTATTTTACCCTGATCAAGCTGCATATGGAGAGAAGCATCTGCCTATAGAAATCATATTGAACTGCAGCAATAAAAATCCTGTGGTGTATTGAACTGCATTGCCCTATAAGGCAGTAAAACTGTATTAATACTTTTTATTAGTTATGCTTTTTATTTCAGTGTTGAAGAGAGTGAAATGCAATTGCCAGTGAATTTCTTGACTTCACAAGAACTTCCTGAGCTGCAAGAAACTCATTCAAATTCAAAGCTGTTTTGTACAACATGTCGCTTATCCACAAAGCAAAAGACATGTGCTGTTCTTTAGAGCTCACAAAACCAAGTGGATAAAGAATACAAGAAGGAAATATTTCACCTCCATTTCACAGGTGAGAAACTGAAACAGAGAGATTAAGCTCACTCTGAGCACACCAGCCCCAAGAAATGAAGAACAAGTCTTATGGATCAAGTCCTGTGATTTAACTACAAGACATCCTTCTTAAAGTCTACCATATCATAGTTATAGCTATTTACAAATAAAAAAAAGAAAAAACACTCTCAAAAGTTTGAGAAATAATACCCTATAAAACTATTGCCAAGATCTTTTTCTATATCCTGAATATGTAACCAGGACTCTTTTCGATTATTTCAGTTTGATCTGTGAAATTTCTAAAACCCATTGACTGGTGAAGCACAAATGGATTTCCCTGTAAACTGATTTGGGAAATCGTTATTTACCAAACAAAAATTAATCATTTCATTTGTGGCTTACTTCATTTCTGGATGGTGCCCTGAAAGCTCTTCCAACAGTCTATAATATGAGGTATAATTTTATCTGTAGGAAGTGTGATGCTCCATTCTACCACTTAAGGGTAGGAATCGTTCCCTACTACTATTTTCTGTTTACAACATGTTAGGGAAGGATGCGAAGAGTGGATTTTGACTCACACTGTCATGGCCAAGGGCAGCTGAAAATATTGTGCTTTTCACTAGGAAAACAGAAGGTTTCCTAATTGTAATAAGTTATTTAAGCTAGAACTCAAAGGTCCTCTGTATCCTCAGCAGCAGACACACGGACAGGATGTACTGTTTGCCACCATCCTCTCCTTCATCAGGAGTTTTTGCTAAGGATGCCAGTATTACATCTCAGTATACTTATGGAGCTTGGAAGAGGAATTCAATAGGCACATTACAAACATATCTAATAAATGAGTGACAGGTCCCAGGTATATTAGCTGTACTGTGTTCCTGGAAATTGTCCCTGAAGGAACACCCTTCCGCCTCCAAGAAGTTTGACTAAGCATATAGTTAAATAAATGGCAGCTAAACAGCATAACAACAGCTTTGTACCTATTTCAGCCAGGCTTCCTGCAGAACATACCAAACATTTCCACAGCACCTACTGTTATTCTGACACCAGAGAAATTAGGATAGTGCTAATGACAAGACTTAATTTTGCACAAAGCCTCACAGTATAGATTATTATGTTTAAAACATCATAGGCCACTGTAAGGGACCTGGTTACAATATGCTATTAAAAATAAAAGTTCCCTGAAAATCTAGCTGGGATAATAATTGAAAGATGACTGTCACCCACAGGGCTCTTAAAAGACTCGTGGCATGCAAAAATGCAGCTAGCCTGCAGTTCACCTCTGTAGTGCTGTCAGCTCAGCCATTTGTTTTCCCATTCCGTTGCCCTGGCAGCCACCCACTGCAAAGCACTCAACCACATGGAAAACACCTCCACATTGCAAGACAAATACAACAGAATTAAAATTATGGCCCAGAAAGTAAGATCTTTTGTCAAATATAGGAGTTTGATTCTCTAGGTTAGATTTTATTGACATTGGTACACTTTTATTCCAAATTGCTTGCCTAAACAGGGCATGATGCAGAGATGCTTCTCTTAATGGGAGGTTTTGGCCATAACCTGGAACCTGTCTTTCACAGAGGCTCATTTGCAAGCAACCTAGCACACAGCAAAGGAAGACATACCATGCACCCTCCAGCATTACTGTGGGGTAATACATTATTTCGTTTTGTCTAATATGCCCTGTGCTAGTCTAGCCAGTGTGCCTGTGTCTTTACATGCAGAACATGGACCTTCAAGGGCTGAACTCATACCAAAGCTATGACATTTATCACCCCATCCCTTGCAAGATGTGAAGTCCTGCTGTTGATAAAGGTGTTCATCTCTGTGTGCACAAATGCTCCAAATCTCTCCATCTGTGGTGGTCAGAGCTCCTCTGAGAAGACACCATGCTGCTGCAAAAGGCACCTCAGCTTTACAGTAACCACGGGACTTTGTGGAGAGTGAAGTGTTTCTGAAAAACCTCCTTTCTATGCCCTCACCATTAAGGAGAGTATCATTAGAAAATAGCACTTAATTCCTATTTGGAAGGTATTAATATTTACCTTGCCTGACCTATTTGACACCAGCAGCTTTAAATTCCTAATTTAAAATACAGACAGACAAGTGTAAAAAATAACCAACAGAATTTTAAAACCAAGATAGTAATTCCTGCTCTCAGCCAGCACAATGTATTTTTGGCAATCAAACACCTTCCATAACTTTGCTATTATTTGCCCTATTTATTTAAGGTTAAACATGCAGTATGTTAAATACACCAACAAAACCTCAACAAAATGAGGGGGGTTGTGTTTGTTTAGAGGATTAATATGGGTTTAAAGGTTTATTTATTGTATGATGAATATGAGATTTGTCGTAAATACCATAATATTTGGCTTTGTTTCAAATAAATAAATAAACATGGATTTAGTTAGTTCAGAGTGTTACACACTATTTGCTGTTGATATTATAATAGCAACAGCTCATGACACTACAGTGAAAGATATGTCCAATATAAAACTTCTGTTGTCTAGTGTTTAGCATTCAACCAGAAAAAAATCACAGTTTGGTAAAGTGTAGTGTACCCAGTGTTTGTCCTGGTACAGTTCTGTTGATGTTTCATTTTTAGCTGTGGGTTTCTAATACGTAAAATCTTAAAATTAGAAAAAAATAATAATGGTGGATGACAATTCTTATCATTTAAAACTAGCTGATAGTCTGAGATTCAACTGTGCTGGACACTCTATAAGCGTGGAAGAAACAGATGGTTTTCAATTAACTTCTCAAGATGCTTTCACATTGATAATGCGTTTTTTTATAACCAGCTTTTTTGTATTGGCCAATTGCAAGGACATTGCTTCTCTTTCTTCTTTATGGCAGTCATACTTAACAGCTACTCAACTAATCAGTGAGAAATATTTGTATCCATTAGTTCCCTTCATTTAGTAACTAAGGGTAGCAGCTGCTGAATACAAGCATATAAACACACAATGTGACAAATTTATTAGTAAAGCTGTTACTGAGTGAGGTGAGAGCAGGGGGACATTAATTTTTTTGAGGACTTAAAAAAATACCTGAGAAAGCTTTTTGCTCAGTATATTTCACCATGTCTTTTGAAACTAGTTATAACAATTTGGGGCTATAATATCAGTTTCGTTTCCCATAAAAGAAAACTAAGTTTGTTGTCTCAGCCAAGATCAGTTTGTGAAGAAAATGAACATACAACTGTCTACCGAGAAGTTAAAGTTTTATAGTATTGAATCATGTTTTTCAACCCTAAGTAAGCAGGAGTCCCTCAACCTCTTGAAGCATCAGTGTTTAGAGGGGAGTGATGCATGACTCCTTTATCCATATTACTGAATTAGGGATTTGTAAAACAAGTTTTGATATGTGATTACAAAGGTCAATTTGTGTTTCTTTCTATGTTTTGTGAAGCTATGTAATGTCTCTAGAGGCAGACAATTTCCAGACAGAAAAGTTTTGAGAGTGAAATTTACTGCTGTATAAGCTCCTGTCTTCATCACCTAAAGCTGGGAACTTTAACTTCAAATTTTTTGGCTTTTCAATAAAAATCAAGAATTCTTGTATTCATAATGAATTTTTTTCTATATTTGGAAATAGACCTGATATAGACACTGCAGTTTTGAACAGTAGGGAAACAGGTGCCAGCCATTTTATAGCTGCACATTAAACCTTCATAAAATGTGGTTTAGTATACTGAGCATCAATTTCTTATACATTTTCTGTTATATTTCACTGAGGGTTTTGCAAAACTCCAATGTAATTCACATTTTAGTCAGTAAGATCTCATAATTTGATTTTGTCTTCAGTTCAATATTCCTAAAATAATGGGTAAATCTTCTCCTCCTTTCAGCACTATATACTGTTCTCTTCCTCTCAGAGATTATCTCCACCTAATTAAGAATTTAATCCCTCTACATTTCTTTTAGCAAAATATCTGGCTTAATTGCTTTGATAAATGATGTGTTTTAAAGAGAATCTACAAGCATTTGTTACAACCGTACGTATTTTAAGGAGGAAATGTGAAAGATTCAGGAAGATTAAAGGTTCTGCAACTAAATGTAAGTATGAAAGAGTGCAGCTTAATGATTAATAATGTATTTGCTTAAAGAAGATCAAGGCAATTTGTGTGTAATCTTATATGCAACCATGAAAACTAAATGGCACATTAGATAATTGTTTCTCATCCATGGCTCCCATCAGATGACCAATTGTCCCTTTTGTCACCCTCTAAGTTTTCTGAAGTTTACTGGGAAACTCCAGGTCTAAGGTAGGGTAATTTTAGACTGGCAAAATGAACACTAATTTATTGTAATACCCTATTCCAATGACAAACTTCCCTTTCCTGTCAAAGCTTGCCTCTCTTCAAATGAGGTCTGTTTCCAGTCACTCTGTAAGCTTTCCCCAATGTTTTGCAGTCTCCAGGAGAAAAAAATATCTTTTCTGCACTGACGGCACAGTATGACTTTTCAGGCAGGATATCATGGGGGAAATCCAAGGTGAGGACGCAGAAAGGACAGACCCACACTAACCACCAACTTAAAATTTACAATTTATTAAGTGGGAGGGATGTAGTGGGTAGATAGAAATTTCATTCTTGAGGTTTTCACCTCTGTTCTGTGACATTCACTGACTGCATATTCACCCTAGTCAAGCCCGGTGCCTCACCTTCCCCTCCAGCTGCCACAGGTGCCATGGCCTCAGGTGACCAGGCACTTGCCCTGACCACACAACATCTTGGGGTGGCATGGGGTGATTTCTCTGTGGACTCACCGTTCTGCACACTTCTGTGTAGGATGCTCCCCAAGACAGGGACAGGTAAAACCAAGGCTGCACATATCTAAATGTTGCTTTTAGACAGGCTTCACACCATGACAAAGGTCATGAACTCTTTTCAGTTTGGACAGCCCACATCTGTCATGTTGAAGTATGAATCATCAGATGTGACATGTTAGTAAAATAGTTGTGATTCATTACAAGCAGACTGCTTCCTTCCCATTCCACTGTGCAGCTTTGCCTTTCAGGACTGAGAAGTTATCCTGTTTCAGTTGCTAAAACCTTTGTTTTGCAAGGGTCAATTTTTGATCTTCTTGAAAGAGATGCACTCCCTTTAGGAACACTAGCAGAAGTATGATAATGAGACAGCACTCTGCCACACTAAACAAGCACATTTCTCACTGTTAACCTGAATCTCTCAGACTCTGCAATAAGCTGCAATCATGCATGAATTAACATACATGGAACCCCAGTTTTCCTTCTCTTCAAAACCAACTGATTGCAAATAACAGTCTTCTGAGTGGGCTGGCAGTTCCACAAGACTCTAAAATTATGCATAGTTAAGCTCTTCCCATCCTTCATGGAAAGTACCTGCTGACCTCTAACGCAATACAAAGGAAGAGGATTACTGGCGCCATGTTTTAAACACTCGTTTTGCTGGCCTTACTGGCAGGACCACTTCAGTGCTTTGCTGAGAGGTGCGCATGTTTTTTTCCTGATAGCGACAGCACCAAGAACCACAAGCTGTTATTCAGTTGTGTTGCAGACACAGTGCTCTCCTGCAGCACATTCATTCAGTGCGGAGGCTGCCAGAAAGATGCCAGCTTGTGTGCTGTATTCACATGTGTGCTGGCATTGATAGGGAGAAAACCAACCGGCTAGGCACAAGCCACCTAACTGTATTCAGGTGTTCATGGTTTCAGCTCTCCACAGCATTATTGTCCTTCCTCAGGGAATTACTGTGCCTTGTATTTTCTCTTCTTTTTGTCTGAAAAGTATGTGATGACATTGAATATCTGATTTATTTCCATTACTCCAACGTTAACTTACAACTCCTGACACAATGAGTTCTAGTTTGCATTGTCAATGGCGGCTATAAATCCTTCCTTGAGTTCACAGTTTCATTAAGCATATGTGATAACCCTGCTAGTTCTCGACTGTCACACTGATGTGAACAGCCTTCTATGTGTCACTGAAATGCCAGTGTCTACAAAGCAGGCAAAACTGCCCACAACACACTTTATCAGAAAGAGAATTGTGTATAAATGTTTTTCATATTTCGCTCACATAACAAAAATGAACTGAAAGCTAGGTCCTATTTGACAGTAGAGTGTGGGCACACATGCACAAAACCATGTGACAGTTCATACTATGAACAGTTTAGTCTAAATGCTAAAGTGAGGAAAGAGGTAGAAAATACACTGGAGCAAACAAGTGAATTAACTTTTCTGTGGTCAGTGATAAAAAACAGCTTTCCACCCTTCACATCACGTAAGTGAAGAATGATTTCCTATAATGCTGCATGCAGTGATTTGCATCTGCACCCCAAGTGTCTCTGGTCTTTAATACTTCTGCATACCATTTAAAGTGTGTAGATTGTCATCAAAGAGAAATCTTTGTGCAATCATTGGTGTCACTGTCCACTTGAAAGGCAACTCCATCCTGAATCCTAGTACTTCTGTCATAATTAATATCCATCCTCACCACCATAATTTGTGCTAGAGTCTCATACGTTTCAGTCCTTTACTAACCTAGCCTTACTCCACAGACTTGATTGAACAATTCTTTCACTCACATTTTTCATAAAGCCATTACAACTTCCTCCTGATTCACCCCAATGACAAGAAGGGACCGTTTCTTCTTGCTGTAGGTGTCAAATGCAACTTCTCTGAGTTGCTTCTATATGCCTCTTCTCTCCAAATCACAGCTGACGCCGACCTTTTGCTCTGCCGATATCCCATCCCTTGTCATCACCTGTCTGGGTCACCTTAAATGCTGTTTCTTGCAGATACTTATAAATTTGCCTGTATAATCAGCACTGAAACTTTTCTCTTTATCTGCTTCAAATACCTACTTTAACGGCAATTCTTTCTTCAGCCTACAGGATGCAGTGAGGGGCTCAAGGATGAAAAGGCAATGATCCTGCCCTATTTCTTGATTCCTGATCCTGCTACACTCAATGTCTTCACCTTTTTTTTTTTTTTTTTTAAATTTTATTTCTTCTTTTCATAACTATCATATCTGCTGTAGTCTACTTCTTTCCAAATGCAGATATCTCAACAGGGGATTAAAAGAATTGGGTTAGTTCTTCACCCATGCTACATGTTTGCTCTGCTATTCAGTTCTTTATCCATGCTACATTTGATCTGTTATTCTCCTTTTGATTTTTCTCTACTGTTCAAGCACCATGTGCTAAAGACTATTTGAGTACATTAGTCAACTACTATAAGCTTCTACAGCAGCATCACAGGAAGATTAATTATTCATCAAAAAGAATGTAAACATGTGCCACTGAAAATATCTAGTATTTCTGTCTTTTTCTTACCATATTTGACTTTGTCTTGAGTTCTTTGACTTTTGGTAAAAGAGAGAAAGTTAAATAAAAATACTTTAATTAGATGATATAATATCACTTATCTTAAGTTACCAAAGGAACGAAGCAATCACAGCCCTCAAGGATGCATTAAAGTGGATTACTGTAATACCTGAAGGGTCAAGATAAACTTTAAATATCTTATCCCTTCCATCTCAGGAGCAAGCCTGAGGCATTATGTCTTACTCAGAAAACTTAACCTAAATTAGTGAGAGAAAGAGACAGATAGAGAACTCAAATATTCTGAGTAATTGGAAAAATAATTCTTCAACCTTTCAACTGATGAGACTAAAAAATCTTTCTCATTATGTATCAAGCATTTATCTCTACCTTCTCTAAAACCTCAGCTTCTCCTGGGCTAGTCCTCAGATAATTAAAGGGCACAAACTGTTCTCCAAGCATATTTTTTTTTTTTTCTATTAAAGCACAAATTTCTCCTTTGGTACAGGATAGTACAAGCACTTTCACCTGGGATTCAGGCAGAGTCTCATCTTTGCCTAGTGGCTTCGCTATATCTGGTTTCAGACTGTTCAAGATAAATATCTAGCTCCTTTGCTTGAATTGTAGAATTTTATGCTTTTACATTCCAAATCTGCTGGCTCAGAACTAAGTATCTCATTTGAGAGGCTGCAACTTATATGAAAGCCTCTGGATACCTTAAGTAAAGCTGCCAGGCCATTTTAGAATTCCTCCTCATAATACCAGTAGGTTCATAGCCAGTGCACGTTTACACACATGTGCTGGGACACATGGTCTTGAAGGCACAGCCATGTGTTAAAGGCGTAACTTGTGTAACTGAAACTCGGCATTCACAATTTGTAATGTTACCATTTGAAAGTCTTGCAAAGGCTTTTTGTAGCAGATTCAGAGACATAAGTCAAGATCTCCACTGGATTCAAATACCAATCACCTGTCTTTTTTAAAAGCATCTGAATGTCAGTACCTGGATTAATCAACTTTTTTGGACACAGAAGATTTTAATACATATTTATAAATTTAAAAGTAAAGGTTTTGAATCTTATATAAGAATCTTAGAGAACATTTGTGATGAACCTTATAATGAAGATTTTTTATCATAGAATTATTAATAGATTTAGGGGAATAATTGTGTATTATATAGAAATCTTCTGCATAATTCATTTAGTTCGAAAAAATCCAACAGTGAAAAGACATTCTGTAAAGCTGTACTAACGAAGTGCTTTGTAAAATTACTGTTAGCTGGTTACCCTTTAAACAAAGACACATTATTTAGGTACATGCAAATCAGACCCTCCCTGAAAAGGATGACATCCCTAGGGATGAAAGGTATTGACTGCTTTTCTTCAAGGAAATCCTATATAACATCTACTGGTCAATTTAAGATGGTCATGTGGCACTTATTGAGCAAAGTAAGATGAAATTAATAAATTTAAGTGAAATATTTCTGACAGTGGAGCTTCCTGTGCTATTGATGATTGTGTTCATGTTCTAATTCCATTGCCTAAACAATTTCTGAATTCTCTTTCATCGAATAATGTTTTTAAGAGAGAATAACAAAAGTACAAGTGATATCTCCTGAAGGTGAAATTCTAGTGCCGTTGAAATCAATGGCCCAATCTCACTGATATCACAGAAACCATGCTTTCTCTGCCAGCTCTTCAGAAATTTTGGTGAATTTTCTGTTGTGTGCACTGCATCATTAGAGGAAAAATATCCTCTCAAGACATTAGATGGTTGCTTTACAAAGCAGAAAAGAATATTACCTTTCTTTAAACTTCTTCCTTCTTAGGGAAAACACAAGTTCTCCTGATGATGCAGTGCTTTGTGGATGAGGTGAATGTGGTTATTCAGTCTGCAGTTCCATGGAAGGAATTCAGCTTCATCTGTTAATTTCAGAAAATCTCATTGTTTCTTATTTGGGATAGGTCACTAGAAGACTAAGCCCAGTCCAGATTCAATTAACATGTATTTTTTAATTAGTTGGAATTTTAATAACCCTTCCAGACAGCCATGAGGAACTATGCATTCTCAAAGTAAATTTGGAGAGAATTTCAGCCTGAGAGAATTCCTTGCTGCTTCTTGCACAAGAGGTGGGATGGCTGAGTTACTGCATTGCTATTTGTGAAGGTGAAATACTTTCACCTTTCACAAACAAATTCCTCTCTAATTTTTTTTCTGCCTTCTCCCTCCACCCATAGAGTATCAAGTTAAGAAGGTAATATTGCATGTCTTTATAGCATTGGTGAGATCCATTCTGGAACAGCACCTGCAGTCATAAGGGATTTTTTTAAAAAAAGAAGTTTGCTTAAAAATCCAAACACTAGACTGAAGATTGGAAGAAAATTCTGATAAAGTTAAGGAACTCAATCTTTTCAACTGTTTAGAAGACCAGGTGGTGATACAATTACAGTAATTGTAATTATCTTCAGAGTTACAAAAATGCCAACTACTATGGAAAGGTCTGCAATCCATTGAAAAACACACAATGACAATTACTGGTCAAGTATTAAAGGTAAACAATTTTAATTTAAAAAAATCACAAAGTTTATTGTTGCAGCCATGTGAACCAGGCAAGTGTTTCTCTTTACTGTACTTCTACCCTTTTCTTTTAGTTCAGAAGATTAATCCAGTTATAAATTCAAGGAAAGAATAAGTAGATGACAACTAGTATTTGCTTTTATAAAAGTCAATGCTAGGTGATCAATGATCCACTCTGGCAAAATCATCCATACATACAACATTCATCAGCACTAAAAAAATATGCATGAAAAGGAATGTCTAGATATCTTTATTTTGACAACATATTAATACATTAATGATAACATTTAAATGGATATAAGTTCCTTTTGGAGTGTCTGGGCAGTTAACATGAATGTTGTGCTAAAAGAAAAACAAGTAATTAAAAAACAACAAAACAAACAAACAAACAGAAAAAAGCCAATAAAGCCCAAGGAAAACTACATAGTTAGCAAAATTAGTCTTGGATTTCCACATGTAGTTCTTCCTCAGTTTGCGCAAAACTAACTTAAAGTTTATGGTAAGTTTCTTTTCAGTAAAATAAGTAAATTCTCAATTTCTGCAAACAAGGTGTCATGGTTTAACCCTGGCCGGCAACCCAGCACCACGCAGCCGCTCAATTACTGCCCCTCACACAGAGGGATGGGGAGGACAATCCGAAAGGAATGTAAAACTCAAGGGTTGAGATAAGAACAATTTAATAGATAAAGCAAAAGCCAGGCACCCAAGCAAAGCAGAGCAAGGAATCCATTCACCACTCCCCACGGGCAGGCAGGTGCTCGGCCATCCCCAGGGAAGCCGGGCTCCGTCACGTGTAACGGTTACTTGGGAAGCCAAATGCCACAGTGCTGGATGTCCCCCCCTTCCTTCTTCTTCCCCCAGTTTATATACTCAGCATGGCGTCATGTGGTATGGAATATCCCTTTGGCTAGTTTGGGTCACCTGCCCTGGCCGTGTCCCCTCCCCATTTCCCGTGCCCCTCCAGCCCTCTCACTGGCAGGGCCCAAGGAACTGAAAAGTCCGTGATTTAGTATAAACATCACCCAGCAACAACTGAAACCATCCGTGTGCTGTCAGCATTGTTCTCACATCAGAGCCAGAACACAGCACTGCACCAGCTACTAGGAAGAAAGTTAACTCCGTCCCAGCTGAAACCAGGACACAAGGCTTCACCAAGTTCTTGTGATCAGTCTAAGTGGCTTCCTGATTTTTTGAAATGGCCAACTAATTAAGTAAAATTTTATTATTAAATAAAATTTTTATTCAGATTTTTCTTTTAATTATTTAATTGTTAGGTTACTAAAAATTGCAGCATAAAAAAACTTGTTTTCTTGTCACTGTTGTTCATTCTTTTGTTTTGGTTAGATGACTTAGATCTGCTTCATTTTGGCTTTAAAATTCAGTTCTTCTGTTTCTAGGTCATTCCTAAGGACCGTACCTCATTACAGGGTTAAGTAAAAGTCATAGTTGTAAGATCTGGATTTACATGAATTTAGTTTCCAAAAATTCGGGGAAGCTTTCCCTGGAAGGGTAACAGAGCTTCTCTGCCACGGCTGGGTTTCTGGTGCAGGTGAATGCATCACACACACTGACCAAGCAAAACCTGCCCATATGGAGTTGCCTTGTCTCTTCAGTCTTGGCATTTTCTTCCTTGTGCACAGACCCTGTGCAGAGAACTGCTGAATCACACTGACAGGCTAAGAATGAAGCAGCAGTATTTTTTTTTTTTTATTCTCTCTGCTCTCTCCCAATCATCCTTATTTCTGTAGCTTTCCTTCAAGACAGACCTGTCTGATGTGCCAATAAATAAATAGATCAAGTGGAGATCTCCTGCGACCGGGCTGGTCAGAGGATGTTTTTATTCAGGTGAAATTGAATCATGTGAACTGTGCTGAGACGCTTTAGTCCCTTTCATTCACAGTCAGTGAAGCTGACTGAGGGATCAAAGCTGCTGGTGAACAGAAAAACTGGCACTTGCAGTCTGGATGAATATTTTGGAATGCCATTTTAAATGTAGTTAAATATGTGACAAGAAAGCAGGTAAGGCCCTGATAAATGAAAGGGAGACAATAAAAAAGCAGAAGTACAGAAAAATACTACAAATGAAGAAACCTCCAGAAAAAGTAAATAAGGAGGAAGAAAACAAAAAATGGATGGGGGAAGAAATCAAATTAAAAAACAAACAAACAAAATAATTAGACAACCTTCTGAAATGGCCAAGGATTAAGAGCAGCCACAAACACACCTTTGAGGAGTTCAGCCACCAAATGAGGACCCTCAAAAATGTCCACAGTGTGGGTGAGGGTGCACTTCTTCCGTATGATGCCCACTGCCTCCTCCGTGTCCTCCAGGGACACAGCAGCATGCAGGGACAAGGGAAGGCTGGGGAGAAATTTGCAGAAACTCTTAGGATTGTGACTGTAATGTCAAAAGTCACCATTTGTGAGGCATGACCAAGGAAGGAGCCACCCCACAAGAGCAGCCAAGCCTCCACTGTGGCTCTGCAGCCTGATATATGAATGCACAGGCGAGGCCCTTAAGGTGCTTGAAAAGTCTCTGTGTATCAAACCAGTACAGTGCAACGTGTGTGGTAAGTAACACCCTGCCACAGTGAAGGGGCAGGTGGTAAAACCAGGGCTGCATATTGCAAAGATGCTACTGGAAAGCCTGGCACACTCAGCATCTTGCCTCAGCTCTCTCCTCCCAGGGGCTAAGCTCACTTGTCACCAATTCATGGCACAAGAAATGATTTCAGACCTCTGCATGCAGATCAGGGTCCTCCGTAAACCGATTTAGCCTCACTTTCTGAATCACAGTGTTGGATTTAATCCTGCTTCAGCTCAGTTACATCCTCTGAAGATCTGAAGACTTTCACCATTGGCACACTTAATCATATTAGCATATGACAGTTAGCATGCTTATAATTTGTGGAAACTGATAAAGCTGTTTGGGCCTTCCTCTGCCTGGGATTTGTCCTTGTGCGTTTCTGAATCTCCTTCTGAGCACTGAGGGCTTTTGTAGCACAGAGCCCAGGGAAGTACTAACTTTGAAGTCTTCTGAGTACCTCAGTTCCACTTCAGCTGTAAATAATTGCCTTCCCATCACTACTTATGTTTGTCTGAAGTTTTAGTTGCAGAGGTCATTTTTTTCAGTCAGCAAGGAAACATTACTTGTCTTCTGCTAATTTCCTTATCTCTCTGGTAGGCAAAATCCTCCACAGGACTTCTAGCAGACAGTCGGGTAGGGAACAGGGATGAAGGAATAAGGGTATAAATAATTCCTATTGGAGAACAGAATCTTTGGTAGAAAAGCCAAAGGGTGTTTGATAAATCCCATACAGTGCTTTTGTGGATCATTTCATCATATATAAATTCTAGTCCTTCTCTAAGGACAGTGCTTGTGTACCAAGCCAGAATTCCCTATAATATGCAAAACTACCTTGCCACTTTCCTGAAGACTCCTTCAATTTATTTACCAGAACACTGATGATGGTGGACCTGTTAGTAAGCAGAAAACACTCTCCATCATTTCATTATGTGTTGCCACACCATTTTTTTGTACTGCAATTTGTTTTTTTGCAAACTGTCATCTTATACCTGGGCTTGTAATTTTTGAGAGTTCAGGGGCTGTTAATGCTTTTGCGTCTCCTGGACTCTTCAAGTCCCTAGTAAAATACAAATAACTAATATTATCAAGGTGGCATGTGGGGTGATGACATGCCCTCTCTGAATTACATTTCTAAACTGAAGAAGTAACAAATCTGTGTTTTGTGTAATTATTGTCAGTCTTTTAATAGTCCTTTTTTGGATGCCCTTTCCCAATTACATCTTATTTATCTTTACTAAAAGATGCAAACATGTAGAGAATGCTGATATCGTAATACCAGGGCCGACTTTTTCAGTGCATGGTCAATTCTAATCTGTTTTCCTGCCTTCTTTCAAAGTCAGAATCTGAATCAGAGCACATTTTTATTTCTGTAAGGTTCATTTATTTAGGCAGCTAGAGAATGTAATTTCCTTTAAAAATGAAGAGCCGCCTCCCCTCTCCCCCCCCACCTCCTACACTCTCAAAAGGTTACAATTTTCTTCTGCAATTCCCTCTATAGGGAACGTTATATTGGTACTCTTTGGCAGTGCTGTAGTCAAAATATGCATTTAAATAGAGACACTCAGTAAAATAAAAACACATAGGAAGTTGGAGATATTGATTTCTTTTCTCTTTAAATGAGGCATTTTACGACTCAAAGGATTTCAACGAAAGTCTATACTGCCTAGTTAAAACAGCAGTGGAATTCTTGTGGGAACCAAAACACAATATTAAATGCAATTTTTTGTTTTCCTTCCAGGCTGTGATTTTTATTTTTTTTTTGTATTTGTCATCAAGGTGACACTCTTTTGTTCTAATAGGCATCCTCTGCTCTTTTAATCCTAAAATCTTACAGAGTGTTTCACTTTTGGCTGTCACTAATGCCAATTGTATTACAGAACCAGGTGGGATCTTTCCAGGGGAATTGTTACAGGAGTTTATATCCAAACTGCTGTGTATGTCACAGGAGCTGCCAGACCCCACGACCTCCAGGATCTGTGCTCTTCTTCCAGGTGCCACTGAGCCAGCAGACCTCCCAGCCCACGGGATGCGGCTGTGCCTGGGCTGCCCCGCACACGGGTCCAGCCAGAAGCGAGGCTGGGTGCTGCCTCACCACATGAGCACGCACCTTCCCACAGACAGAAGGTGCTAACACCTGTGTGTCTGTGTGTTTGTCACTTCTCATGCAATTCGTTACTTCTTTCACACTTTTACCACATTTTGGTCCTGAACCAAATAACAATGAACCAGGTGCTCTCAGACTGCTCAGAGCTTTATATAAACAACTGAAAAGGGCAGACGCTATTAGGCAGTCCTTTTAGGCAGGGCTAAGGTTATTCAGCTTTCTTATAGTTCTACAAATATTTCATCATTTGTTATGATCCTGCAATGGGATGAAAAAATTGAATGTTCATTTCAGACTCTTATAAGGAAACAAATGAGCAAGCACAAACTCCGAAAGGGTAGAACACTTTGATTTTTAACCGGATGCTAAACCTTTTGTGTCAGATCAGCTCAATACTAAGTTCCCTATGGCTATTGTGTCACAGTCTGATGAGACCTGCATTTTTGTTTGATTACATTTTTCACTATGAGCCAAACTCTCCTGTTTCCCAGCTTGCATCATGTGGCTTGACCAAGGGAGAGTTTATAGCCCCCAGGGGATGCACAGTCCAGACAGGAGATTTGGGACCTGCAAAATATCAGCACATCAGACTACCTGACCTCAGATTTCATGAAGACAGTATGGCATAACAGTGAGACACAGCTTAGGGTTGAACTGATTCAGATTAGAAATTTTTAGGTAAGGACAACTGCAATAATTTTCAAGCATCTCACAATTAAGTAGTTACATGGTTTCTTAAGGTTTTCCTGTTGCAAAACTATTATACCCCTGATAAAAGAAAACTTTTAGGGTAGCCCAATAGGAAATTCAGTGATGATGTAGAGAAATTAAAGGCTGGGACTGAAAACCAAGTGGCATAAAGCAAAAAATCATGTTTATGGTGACAGCGGAGATATGCCCTTTGGTAAACCATGGCACTCCAAATCCCTTACTTGCAAGTCAGGGTCACATTAAGTTTACAAAATCTTCTGTGATGTCCTGAAAGCTAAAACCTCCTGGCAGTCCAGTTGGATGGGGAAGTCGTGAAAGTGACTAACCAGCACTTAAACCCTCCAGCAGTTTCCTGCACGCCCTCCGAATTGGGACCAGAGGGAAAGGACAGGAAAACATGCTCTATCTTCATTTGGATACCAGACATTGCCAGACATATTCAGCCCAGGCAAAACCTGCTTCCCAGTTTGACTGATGCACTCTTGCTGGCAGCAACACCAAAGATGTGGATTTTACCTTCTGGAGGGAGTGTTTCTGGTGTAAACAGATTGGCAGAGCACAATTTTCTTTTTATATTTTTAGTTTGCCCTATTTTGTGCTTTACGTCTCCTTTTCTGTTACAGATGGATTTGCCTACTTCAAGCAAAAAGGGTTCTGGGTGAAGAAATACGAACCCACACAGCAGTCCCACCATGGCAGAGACCTGCAGAGCCAGCTGTGGCATAGGAAAAAAGAGTGGGAAGGTGTGTGTAGTCAACAAAACCCACAGTTTTCTTCAGTTACTCTTCCATGCAACTCTGGGTAGAAATTTTAAAATGAGTGGGTGGGTGGTGGATCTAGGGGAAATAAAGTGCCGCTTGCTGAATTCATGTCTCAGGGAACTTTGGAGAGCAAGGTGAAAGCTAAAAACACTCGATGAAAGGAAAATCAGAACTGTTTCCCAGAGCATTAGACAATGAAGTGTTAAATACATAGTTCATCTCTCCATCTGATGCAGATCAGTGACTACACTGACTTAGTGGAACTGCAGTATCTTGTAAGTATAGTTTATTGTGATGTGCAACTTCCTAAATAAGATGTTTGTGGATGTTGTATAGATGAAACTTGTTTGGTTTTTTAATTTATTTTTCATGACAGGTTTTTTTCTTGTTGTAAAGACAGTTTTTTGGTTTAAACAACCTTTCTATACATTTAAAATCCTTACACAAACTTTTCCATGAAGACAATGTCAGCAAGCACAATATAGAGAGTCACCCCTTCTCTCTGGAACAGCATGAACAGGTCTCGTGGATATTCCCAGTGTCCTTGCATCTTTTTCATAAACCCTGCATTCAACAACAACAAACATAAATTGCAACACACCTCCAAAACTGAAATGGGATGGAGAAAGGACAGGAAAGAAGAGAGAAAAAGTCAAAAGGTTAGAAAAAACTAGTAAAATAGCAATCACGTTATTTTGAGTTTCAAAACAGACCAAGGCAGGTACTTCATGGGAGTCTCAGGTACTGAACAACTAATTATCTCAAAGCATACACACAGCAGTGTGGTATGCAATACTCAGGTTTCTGATTATCACAAAATAGCATTGTACATTAAAAAAAATAAAACTGAATGGTTTGCTTAATAAGAAGGCTGGTATACAGATGAATTCTTTAATGAACTACATTATTTTTCTGTTCAAGTTCCATCTCACAGTGCTCTTTAAAGTAAGTCTCACAGTGAGACTGATTTGGATTGTGTACACCTGTGTCCAATGAGTAAAAGCAATCAAAAATCTTGCATGAGCTAAGATATGGGAGAACAGACTTTCCATGCTTATTATCTCTAACAATCTTTGCTGTTCATTAATGGCCCTGCCTATTTTCAATATGTGACCAAATGCACAAAATCTGAAGTCTTTTTTGGCCTTTCTTTTTGGTTCAAAAAATCTTAGAAATTCTTCTAAATTCAACTTTTGTGAAACATTCACAGTTGTGTTACTATGCTACAGTAGTAGCAGCCAGTCAAAACTGAATTTCTGTTTTCTAAAACATATGAATCCATACTTTTTTTAAAAAAAATATAATAGTTATCTCCTCCGAGCCTTTTGGTGTTTTTTCTTGGTCTTTTGCCTAGACCTGAGAAAATAAGTGAATCAAGTGCAGAAAAAAATGCAGAAATTGGCTTTGCAAGCAAGCTAATATGTAAAGCTCACCTCCCTCAATGAAGTGAAATCCTTGATATAAACATAACTCTCAAGATAGATGAAGTAAAAATAAGATTACAAATCAAGATGTTTAGAATAAGAAATGGCTATCCTGCTCTTAAAATAAGGAAGGCTATTTCCAGGGGGAAAGAAAAAAAAAAAAAGGGGGGGGGGGAGGGGGAGGCAAGATTGTTCATTTTTTGCTTTTTTGAAATATTATTTCCATATTTTTATCTTGATACAAAAGATTCATCAGATTCTTTACAGATCTGGCCATGCCCAAGCTATGGTTTTTTCCATTAAATAGATTGTTCAAAGAAAATTGTTTCCCCCTCTGCTAATCCTGCTTCCTTGGAGAAGTGACATGGGTTTTGCTTTTGGTTTTAATGAGCTTTGGGTCAGGGTTTCAGACTACAGATTCATTACAGCAGGGAATAACCCATGCCTTCTCTTTTCACCTATCATGGCCCATGATAATAATTTTATATTAAATAAAAAAATGTCTTATTGGAATCAATCACCCATAGCTCACTCTTTAGACAAAAATACTTCACTGTAAATCCGAAAATTTCAGATTTTCCCTTCAGCAGCATTGCTTGTTTAGGTCTGACCAGCACGGTTTCAGCACTAATGTAGATAGAGCCGTCAGGCGAGCAATGGTTTTCTTCAACTAAAACTGTCTATGTGGAGAAAATATAAAGAAGACTTCTGCTGATTTCAGTCTTGCACGAGTTGATCTCCTTCGGTGTAAAAAATATTTAAACCAGTAAAATAAAGTTAGTCTAGGTAAGATGGGCCTCTTAACATATCCCATGAGCAAATGAACATGCTCGTGAACTTCAAATCTTCCCACATCAAGTCCCCAGCAGTAATTTGCAGAAGTTATTCCACTGACTGAGTAAAGCAGCCCAGAGTTAAATGCTGTTTGCTGGATCTCCCTAAACATTATCATGCAAAACATTGTTTGTTTAGGAATATCTCGCTCTGCATTCTGCTTCCATCTGTATGTGTTCACAGCTGGTATTAGTGCCTGCCAGTCATTTTGCCAAGCTGTTTTGACTACACGGGTTAAATGGTGGCAGACAGTAAATCCCCTTGTGCACAAGGTAGGCTATTCAATAGCCTGTGGATAAAGCTGACCCAGCTTATGTCCCTATTTCAGACCTTAGCAGCATGCTCAGCCAAAAAAAGAAAGACTTTGGGAAGTACGGATGAAGCCAGCAAAATTATGAAAAGAAGTTTTTGTTTCTACCCCTGTATTCTTACTGAAAAAAACAAAACTGAGGTGTTTCTGATGGGAGTTGTAGGCATAAAATAAAAGATTGATTTTCCTGAAGGTCAGCTGAGAGTTGTGCTGAGGAACAGGCTCACAGATGAGAGGCGAGGAATCTTTATCATGTAGCCTCAGAGCTTACGCTGCCAGGAGCTCGCTGGCTCCGAGGACGAAGAAAGCACATGTCATGAATACGTACTGGCCTGCTGAAGCAGGATCTTGCATGACTTTTCAGTAGCATTTCGTCTAAAAGAAAAAGTCACTTAATGTGACTGCTTACTACTTACTGTTTTGTAAAGGACAGGCTGTTCCTAAAATAAAACTTTTTCCTCTATGGAATAGAGTTTTACAGTGAAATTAATAGCTTCTTAGTAAGTGGTGCTCAAACAACTTCAACTTTTGAGGCCTGAACAAAATTTGCAAGACCAGAAATCCTTTATAATTTTATTCTCTTTTTCTTTATGCTATAATCTCAGATGCCAGGTATGGGCATGTAAAGACTTAATTTTATCCACACTGATTCTCAGAACACTGCATTGCCTGAGAAGTAGGCTACAGAATAAGAGAAGGCTACTTCTGCCATGATGAAATGAGATGAAGACATACCCATATAATTTCTCTTCTGCACTGTTTTAGTTTCAGAGCCAAGTGACAAAGCTCCAGCTTCACTGACTTTCCCCACAACCCCTTAGAGACTCATAGAAATGAAAGCAGAGCAGCCAGTTCCTGTCATTGAGATAGATGAGCTAGGGCACCAAAGGCAAGTTAACTGGCTTTTTACGCAGTACCAGAATGCTTTACAGCAGTGTCCTGAAATGCTATATAGCAGTAAATGTGCAGCCACATTCAAGCATCTTACTACCAATTATCGTAGCCATTAGGAAAAAACATCATAAAACCCACTTTCCAAAATAAAAGAAACTTCTTTGATTCGGTAGTTGGTTCCAGTTTCCATCCCTTCTCCCATCTTCCTCCAAAATTTTCAATCTCACCGGTGAATTTCAGTCACATCTGACAGGGAGGGGTAGTTCTCAGGGAAACTAGGGTGCTGCAAGATTCTGACAAATGGAGGAAGGGATTCAGGTGATTGCCTTCAACAGAATGTTGATGTCTGTATCGTCTTCAGCTGTCTTACCTAGCTAGAACCCTTAAGAGATGGTGTCAGAGGAAATCTCTGCTTTCTGTAGAAATGGGTTTCTTCCCAGTGAGGAGGTATCTTATTGGCAGAACTGATAGAGTAGTTTTTTTAAATGGCTTTGTTTTCCTGTATGTCATGAACCAGATTATGATAATTGCTATCATTGATTCTTGCTGCTGCTTGCTAAAGATTGTGTCCCAAACTCGCTCTTGCTCCTTCAAAAGCTGAAAGCTATTATTATAGCCCGCTGTTCTTCTCTTGGGCCTCTCTGTATGCAATTAACAATTAATTAGGCTCTCATGTAAGGACAGATGGAAATGTAAACACAATGCTCCAATTAATGCAAGGGAGGGCTTCCATAAAGAGTGCCAGAGAATTCACTCATTTGATCACTTTGGCTGTATTCAGGGAACAGTCTGCTACTTCCAGTTCAAAAGGCCTTTGTTTTATTACTAGACCAGTCTGAAAATTGTCTATCATTTTCTGATGCTGCAAAGCCACACAAGTAGGAGTGGTCAGGTTTTTAAAATCTGAGAAACAGTAAAGAAAAATAAGTAGGTTGTATATGAATATTTCCATAATAAATATCTAAAGGACAGTAAGTAAAAGGTATAGAGTAAAAAGTTTAATCAATAGTTCATTGCATTTAACTGGAAAGTAAGCAGAAACAGGAAACACAAGAAAATATTCTACTCACAAAAGAAAGGTTTCTTCTTACACATACTGCCAGCTCTTATTATGTTAGAAAAAAAAACCACAACCAAAAAAACAAACAAAACAGAAAAAAAGTATGTGAAAATCTCAAAATTTTTACCCAAAAAGAGTTGCATCAAATATATCTGAATGAACCAAAGGTCCCCACCTTTTTCCTTCCAATCATTCAGCTCTCTTCCCCTACTATCCAAAAAACTCTTCCTTTTCCTTGGTCATGCCACTTCATTATTCTCTCACTTAAAGGAATGCTGCATGTATTCAGAAGTAGTGGGTAGCTGCCAATGTGGTCAGTGCTGGAGGTGGCCCTTGCACAGGCACACCAGGATGCTTGGTTGGTCCCTCCAGCTGTTCTCCAGGGAAACAGCCACCCCTGTCCTCACTACTCTGAAGCCAGTGATGGGGGACCTGTCTGCTGGGGTCAACACAATGGCTTTGGTTTGCTATTCATTTAGTCTGCAGTGATGAATCACAGCGCTGCCTGAAAGGGATCTCCAGACAGCACCAGCTACAGCATTTCCATACACTGTTATTACTTTCCCTATTTCTTGGTGTTACTTTTTAGTGTTGTTGTACCTGTCTTCCACCTCCCAACTCCCTTCCAAGTAAACACCTTGTCCTTAATTACTTTTCTCATTTTGGTCACCATTCTATCTCCATGCCCAAATGTGGTATTTCTGATACCATTACCTAGTTCACCTTGGTCTTACATGGTATTATTGATGTGATTAGGCACTGTTGCCCTGCAAGCCTCTGCTCCCTGGAAAGTCTCCTCAGCTACCTCTCTGAAGTCTGGCCATCAGTTCCCTGATCAGGTCTCTGCATGCTTCCCCCCAACAATCTGCAAAATCTAGCCACCTCATAGCGCTCTTGATAACTTCTGTCATTTTCTTACTGTTATCATCACAGCCAGCAATTTTTCATATCTAGTAGCATCTCATGCTCTAATCAGTTATGTAGACCTCAAGCCAGGTCCTATTAATTTGCTCGCAGCCTTAACATCATACATAGCCATAAAGACAGATATTCATCAATGCCTATCAGTAGAGGTACAAGTCCTATCACAACATCAATGAAGAGAAGCTCAAAACATCAGTTCACTGCTGAAACCTGCGGTCTGGTCATCTCTTCATCTGACAGCATTTTGAAGTGGCATTGGGAACTAGAAGAAGACACGGGTGAATCTGATCAGCACCAAAGCATTAACATTGTATTACTCCACAAAATGCAGAATCAGAAAGCCTTCTGAAGTTTTTCCAGAGCATTTATACTTCCACAGACATGGTTTTTGGTTTTGTTTTTTTTTTTTCTAGAGGCAAAGGAGACACACCTAGCCATTTGTGACGGGAAAGGCTACATGAATCACCTCCCAGGTTACAGTGCAGGGATCATGAATTCTATTTTATAGAAGTTCTGTACTGGATGAATATATGGATGCCCATGGATGGGGCTATAACATGCAAACTGCCTAGAAAAGACTTCTCATGGCTTATTCCAGATGGCATTAGGTAGCCCAGAGCTCTAGCACAAAGTAGATGAAAACATTCTCTCTCACATTTATATCACCTCAAATGATTTCATAGCCCAAAACACTTCCATTTTCCTCCTTAATCCTACATCTTGTCCAAATTCACTGCTAATAGCCCTGAAGAACTTAACTTCACCACAACAAACATTCAAGATGGTTAGAAAGTGCAAGACCCCTTCTTGTGCAGGCAAGAGTTGAAAAACTCAGTGGGAAAGCTGAGACTTGCTGGTCGTAATTGTTGTTGTTAGGCATCCTGCCAGTTCCCTAACAGTAGGCTATATTACATACCCTATATACAACAATGAGAAGGAGGAATGGAAGTAGCTTAAATGTATCCTGTGTCAATTCCCTAACTTGTATGAATCGACATAATGTCACGGACACATAAGGATCGAGCCTTCAACCTTGCTCAGGGAAGATTATTTTCTATCATCTTCAAGTATTCCCAAGCAGCGTGGATCATGGGGAGAAGGTTGTCTGACTTGCATTAAGAAAGTGATTGAGGAAAATATTTAACATCTGTTTTGAGAGAGAAGGCAGGATTCAATACTATGATGAGACTTGTGCTCAGCTCAAAAGTTTTCTTTTGTGAGCATGATTAAATTAATTGTTGAGAGTCTTTGATCTTGTGAGTGTTAAAGTTAGGAAGTCTTTGCTTTGTCATGGTTTTAGCATGAAGGCCTGGGACATGAGCAGGTCACAGAAAAACCGAAGATGTAGTTAACACAAAGCCTTTGACATCTGTCATCTTCACAGAGGATAAGCCATGGCAGAAAGATCATAAGATGTGCTGAGATATCTGAGATCAGTGAGTTAATTATCTTAACTAATCTTAGGGCTTTTTCTTAGGCAGAATAATGTAATTTGTGCCCCTCTAAAGGCAAGGAACGCATCAGAAAAGCTGGTACCTGCTGTCCAACATAAAAGAAATAGAACAAGAGTGATAAAGAAAGAAGTTATGGAAAATTACTTTGCATGTAGTTCAGATCCTATAAGACCGCTATCGTATCAAGAAAAAAATAAAAGATCTCTCCAGTTATGTATTTCATCTCTCACAGTAGCCCAGCTCTATTAACCCATGGATTTGCTGGTTTATTATACCCTGGATATGCCAAAAAAAGTGAATTTAAGGTGTAAGTGGCCTGATAAGTGTTAAATGATACAGCTTCTTCCTCTACTTGACAAAACGAAGAAGCAGGTTCTTTTAGTCGAACAGTCAGTACTTCTACTCTCTTACGTTTGTCTAGTTTACTAAAATCCCCCTTGTCACTAGAACAGAAGTTATGTTGCTACTGCAGAGAAATCAACAAATCAGTTTAAACGTGGTACAGATTTTAGACCAGTCTGAAGTGGGAATAGGCCAGCCAGAACCAACAGAGCTTTTAAGAGATCTGCAACCAATGGGTTGGACTGTAAAGGAAGACTTCAAGAAGCTGTGTAATAAGGTATTATGATTTTGAAAGCATGCCTGCACATGAGTTACAGGGAGAGGAGATGTTAACTTTGTTGCCCGGCTCCTATCAGGTGCTTCAGTAAGACCCCCTTTCCCCTCTGAGAGGCAATCCTGCCCAGGCTGTGCCTCTGGGGTGTGTACCATGTGGTGAGGTAGAACATACCCATTTTTCAGGCTGACAGTTTCTCACCTTCTACAAGCAGTAAATTAATCATGAGGATTTAATTGGACTTGGCCATATGACTATGACTATAGTTCCAGCCCTGGCAATAAAGAAATGACAGAACAATTCATTAGATGCACTGCTGATATTTAGTCACAATGTTGAGCTCAGTGTCTTCCTTTTCTTATTATCCCAACAGCTGTTTGTGTCAGCAGTATCCAAGGATACCTATATTTGCATGGAATTATGAGCTTCATTACTTTTCTTCATTCACCATCACACAGTGGGAAACTTATATTAAGTATAATCTACGCTAAATTCTGTCACTCGGATACAGAACAGTTGCATGCACATTAATTATATGATTATGCATGTGTATATATGAATACGCTCAGCCACAACATGCAGTCTCCTATAGTGTAGCACAGAGAGAAGGCTTTGGCACAGCTAGTGTTTATGTGGCTTATATGAGTTTCAGTGTATTTAGTGAATTTAGAAAAAGCGTCTTCTGAGCAGGAAGGCTAAGAGTGAAGCAAGTCAGTTTCAATGAGTGTCAGCAGAGCACATCACCTGTTTACATTAAGCAATTAGCACACCCAAGACCCAAATGTAATTTAAACCTGTGGAAAGGGCACCACATTTCATTGCATAGGAGCAAAGGAGAGAATTATGATAGATTGACCAGCATTAAATTATTTCTCTCTTTTACTGCCTCATTTCTCCTAGTTCAGATCGAGATCCAGGCTGGAAAGTAAGATTGCACCTATTCACTGCCCCCTTGAACATGAATGTCCATCTCGGCTGCACTGCAAATCAGTTTGATGAAAAAAGCAAGTGAATTGAGGAATAAAATTACTGTAGGTTAAGAAGAGCAAAAATTACTATTGCAAACTTTTTAGTTCATAGCATATCTTCTCCCAATGGTGTGCTAGGCTGCTGCCAGGCTCACTGGATTTCTGCTTTTCAGATGTGCATCCAAGGATGTTCTTCTGTAGACCCCTCTGTGTTTGCTCTGTATGTCACAGCAAACCCAGGTACTTGTGAACAGCTCTCCCAAAGGTGGTACCAGCCACCTAGTCTCCAACACAAGTTACTCCTGACCTCATATTGCTTTCCCTTTCTCCCTGATAAGTCCTCTGTCTCCTAGCAACTCTGCAATACTGTCCTTCTGGAAACTCTTCACCGCTGTCTTAGTCTGATTTTTGCAAGCTGTCCAGTGCAGCCTGTGCCATAGTTAATGAACACCTCGTTTAAGCATGAGTCAAGACACCTGCAGTCCCTAAGGTCTAGTGCCTTGTCTAGCCCATGGGTCTTTCCTCTCTGTCCTCACTGCCTAACTGCTGAAAGGCACTGTCCTGTGAGTTCTGCAAACCAAAACAGAGTGCTAACACTGAGTCTTCTCTGACCCTCCTGCACTGGTAGAACTTAAACACCAGCTGGTGCACATCACCAGTGTCATCTTCTCAGCTGTTTTTCTTCAGTGTCCACCAAATGTGTAGCTAGCAGCTCCATACTTTTCTGAGCCTCATAGCCCCCTGGAGACACCCCTCAAGGACAGCATCTGCTACACAGCCTCACTGTTCAGGAGAGCAAGTCCAGGAGGAGTTTCACTCATAAAAAAGTCTGTGGAGAGACAAGGACTAAGGTGAATCATAAATATACCTTTTCCACTAAAATTTCTAGCTTTTTGAAAACATCCTGGCTTTGCTTCTTTTCTTAATCTGTTATCTTCATTCACATTTTTTTATTCAGGCTTGTTCCTCAAGGGTGCTTTAGAGTCAAGTGTAGTAAGAAGTGACATTTTGGGTGGTATTCACCAGAGCATTGGACTCAGATACAGAAAATCCGAGGACTCTTCATCAATGTGACTTAGACTATTGTAGGTTCTTTCATTTACCTTTCTAAGACCAGGGTCCTGATATTAGTTTAAAGCATTTGAAAACTGAAGAGAACATTTTGCAAGAGCTTAGTGGCATCACTCACTGGATTAGCTCCTATTTTGAAGCAGACAATTCTGTAGCAAATTTTTTCTTGAAACATTTCTTAGCCAATTCGATGGGAAAGGAAAAACAAACAAACAAACAAACACAACCCCACAAAAAAAAAAAAAAAAAAAAAAAACCACAAAAACGAAAACATTACTACTTTAACTGCAAGCCATTAAACTGTAGTGAGCCAGATGCCCAGGTATTAGATAATTTGACTACAAGACTGTTTAATAGAAGAGAAATGTCTGATTTTTCCAGGCTTGTCAAAGCTGGAATAACCCAGATATTGTGAGATCACAAAAGACACGTACATTAAATGCTTAAATTGAAAATTAAGATAAATACTGTTAAACCCCCACCACTAAATTACATGTAAATCTCAGGTGAGAAGGTAATTAGGCAGCTGTATAGAAACTGCAAAGTTAATATGCTCTTTCTGGTTTACTTCAACTGCAGAATAACTTCAACATCCTCCATTCTATAGATCACTTTCTGTCAGATCTTTTTTTCCCAGACTGAAAATGCCATAGGATTATTTCCCAATAGTTGTTCGATCCCACTTGGGACTATGGAGCATTTATGTTGGATTGTCTTGTTTATGCTTTTATACAGGATGTGTTTGTATCAGAAACACAAAGTTAATCACAAGACATCTGAGAAATAACAAACTGCTGAACTTTCATAATCTGCCTTTAATTGCACATATGGTTTGTTGATAATGATTCCTTATTTCCTTCTGGCTGAAAGAAATGGGATGGAAAAATATTTTCTGGCAGAAAAATATGCCTAAAAATTAGGACAGAAAGTAAAGTGAACACACACAGATGTAGATCATCAAAATAAAGTTGAACTGCTCTAATGACTGTTTATTTTAAACTAGAATTAATAGCCATCAGAAAGTAATTTGCAGATTCTAGTCAAACAGTGAAATATCTACTAGTCCTTTGAAATGTTTTATGGGTGTGCTGGTATTCATTTCATGTGAATATTTTTGGTAAAAACTTGTACTATTTTACAACCATTCCTAAGGGCTTCATTTTTAATTCTTGCTGATGGTGTGCTTTTTTCCTTCTTTCTCTATTTCCATGAATTTACAAGCTACTCTCCTTCCAGCTACAAAAGAAATGTGAAATGTCATTTGAAGAGTTCACATAATACTACTGAAAAAAAACCCACAGTTTTTTTAGACTTGAAACAAATAAAAACAGACAACTATGCATATACCATTTTTACCTACATATGGAGTCTGCTTCTCCACTCTGCTCATTAGTTCCATTTTAAAGGAGTTTGGAAAAGGACATTTTTTACCTTTCAAGTATACATTCATTATAGGAACAATGTGAATTTAGATATCAAGAAAACAGCGCCCACATAACCTCAACGTGATTTAACTATTTTCTGAGTTTCACAGACCACATGAGAAGTGGTTGGGAAAAGCCCGCAGCACTTTCAGGGGCATTGTAGGTCTTAAGATACAGGTTTTGGATATTTTTGCAAGAGTACTCCTAAGTGGTTCTTGCCAAGATCAGATTCTCCTGCAGGTGTGATAACAGTGGCATCACTGTCCATTTTATAAACAGAAAATTGAGAAAGAGCGTAAAAATCCTGGTATTGTTAGAAGGCAGTTGTAGCCCACCTATTGGCTTCACATGCAATTAGTATTTTGTTCAAAGACGTTGCCTGCCTGTGAGACAACCAGAAAAGAAACCATGCTAAATGGTATCCTGTCTTTCAGGAGTCAGAAGAATATTTTGGAAATTTTCAACATGCTAAAAGAATTGCATTGCTTCAAACTTTCATTCTTCTTTGAGCTATCACTGTGAAGAAGGGACCATGAAGACTCACCGTCTTGCACTATAACAATCTTGCCTAATGTTTTAGGAGGTTTAGAGAAAAATCCCACATTCTTTTTCCTTTTTGTTTTTGTTGATTTTACTTCACGGCCTGAAACGCAGTTTTTCAATGTTAAAGATCAGTCATAATCGCCTGGATATTCAACATGCTATGGTCAGCAGGATGCATACATGTTTGTGAACAACACTATGTTTTCAGAAACATTTGAATTATTAGCATCTGCTAAATATACTAATTTCACTAATTAATCATTTTTTATGCCTTCTCTTAATCTGTTTTTAAGGAGCTGAATCGGCTATCTAAGTGGGTTATCAGTTTAGGCTGTCAGACTTTCTTATATCTGAATAAGTTTGCTTAGCTTAGCTCTTGTAGCGGTGCATCAAGCTAAGCAGACAGTACAGATGCTTACAGAAAAAATTACTTACAGACTAACAATTAAACAATCTTTCACTGAAAAGGCCATGAACACCAGGCTAAGGCTAAGGTCTCTGCTGGTGTGTAAATATGCCATCAGTCAAAAAAGTATTGATCTTTAAAGTAGCAGAGAAGCACCTCCCTAAATTCTGATTTTAATTTAAGCTCTAAATTCTTTGATACAGGGCACATTCAGTTGTTATAAGACATCACCTGGGGAAGAAAGGAAAAAATAAAGTCTGTAGCAAAGCAATACATTTTAAGATCTCTGCTTTGCCAGGGACTCATGATATCAGTGCAAACATAGCGGTGGTCTATGGCAAACAATGCCTGACTGTATTTGAGGACCAAGAAGTTAAAATGATTCACTTAGTCCCCTGGGTAACCTTCACTGAAGCAGCCGTAATGCCTGGTTTAAGCGTTCCTGCCATCAAAAGCCCCAAAACCTAAATGGACAGTAAATTACTACTTCCATCACTGCTGAGTGCAGTCATATATTTTACAGATGAGCAAAGTTGCAATTACCATCTCTTACAAAAGGTGATTAACAACCAAAATATACTATCACTTCACAGTCAACTGACAGGGGTACAACTGTATGAATTTGATTTCTGCATTTTAATTAAAGAAACAGGAAAATTCACTTTTCTAAAATCACTCTCAATTTCATTCTTTTAGTAGCCAGCAAGAGTAACTGTTACTTAAAAAGCTGAAAGAAGTAGAAAATGACCATTTGTTTTTTTTAATGGGAGCTGAGTTTTGTCCTGTATCCTTCCAAACCAAGTAGAGTTAAAGCTAAGATATAAATGTATTATGAAATTTATTTAACTAGATCAAGAAGCAGTGAACATACAGATTTTTTTTCCTATTTTTAGGAAAGAAGAGGAAAGTGTAAGGTTGTAGAGAGGCAGACTGAGGCAGGAAAATACAAGCAAGCTAGTCTCCAAGAAGATCTAGAGAAAGAATGAAAAGAATAGGAACAGGGATTTAGTTAGTACAGTGGTGAGAGGGGTTTTCCAAAAATGAGACCACATTGTCAGTGACAGAGGTTGAGGAAATGGGGAGGAATACAGTTGATATTGGTCTTATCTTCTCTTTTCTTAATAGAATAACATTACATTAGGCCTTTTCTGTGTTTATTGATGGCTGCTGTGTAGTGTGGCCGCCCAACAAAAGCTGAAAACATTAGGCTAAAAGGTAAAGGTCACCTGGTGCTAGGAATGACAGCAGTAAGGTGGGAGGTGGGTTCACTGACAAGAGCCAGCTCTTCCTTATAGAGCACCACAGTTGTTTCTCCTGATCATCCTTATGATCACAATTTGAATGGCAGAATGACAGATTACCCACACAACCTTGAGGCATTGCATAAGCAGTGATGTTAAATAAAAGTGAAGCATCAAACAAAAAAATAGGGAACCTAGTGTTTCAGAGAATAGAATAGAATAAATTAGAATAGACTAAATTTGAGTAGAGTAGGATAGAATAGAATAAGAATAGAACAGAATAGAACAGAATAGAATAGAATAGATTTTCAGTTGGGAGGGACCTGCACTGATCATCTCATCCAACTGCCTGACCAGTTCAGGGCTCACCAAGTTAAAGCATGTTATTAAGAGCATTGTCCAAATGCCTCTTAAACACTGGCAGGCTTGGGGCATTGACTACCTCTCCAGGAAGCCTATTTCAGTGTTAGATTGCCCTCTTAAGTAAATAAATGCTTCTTGACGTCCCATCTAAACCTCCTATGATACAGCTTTGAACCACTCCCACACAACCTATACCTGGATCCCGTGGAGAAGAGCTCAGCGCCTCCCTCCGCCCTTCCCCCCCCGAGGGAGCTGCAGGGAGCACTGAGGTGGCCCCTCAGCCTCCTTTGCTCCACACCAGGCAAACCCAGAGCCCTCAGCCGCTCCTCACAGGACATTCCTGCCGGCCCTTCCACCAGCTCTGTTGCCCTTCTCTGGACCCATCCGAGCACCTGCCTGTCCTTCTGAAGTGGTGGGGCCCAGACCTGCCCCCAGCCCTCGAGGCGAGGCCGCCCCAAGGCTGGACGCAGCGGGATGGTCACCCCTTGTGCCGGGCGGGCTGTGCCGTGTGTGATGCCCCCGGGGTGCGGGTTGCCCTCCCGGCTGCCAGGGCACACAGCTGCCTCCTGCGGAGCCTGCAGCCAGCCGGCACCCCCGGAGCCCTCTGCAGGGCTGCTCTCCAGCCGCCCCTCTCCCCGGCTGTGCTACTCCACCCCCGGGGCAGCATCTGGCATCTAGTCTTGCTAAATTTCATGCCACTGATGACTGACCAATGCTCCAGTCTGTCTAGATCCCTTTACAAGGCCTCTCATCCCTCAAGAGATTCAACAGCACCTCCGAGTTTGGTATTGCCAGCACACTTGCCAACAGTGTGTTCAACTTCTGCATCCAGATTATTGATAAAAATATTGAACAGAACTAGCTCTAGAATTGAGACCCAAGGAACACCACTGGTGAGCGATCACCAGCCACATGTAGCCCCATTCACTACAACTCTTTGAGCTCGGCCCTCTGGCCAGTTCTTCATCTAGAACACTGTCAGCCTGCTCATCCCACAGCTGAACAGCTTGTCCCAAAGGATGCTGTGAGGGACAGTATCAAAGGCCTCACTAAATTTCAGAATAACAACCACTGCCTTCTCTTCATCCATGAAGCAGGTGACCTTCAAGAAAGATATGCAGTTAAACAGTACTTTCCCTTTGTGAACCCACGTTGATGGTGCCTGATAACTGCACTGTTCTTTAAATGCTTTTCAATAGTACTCAGTATAATCATCTCCGTATTTTTTTCTGGGAACTGAGTTTAGACTAACGGGTCTGTAGTTCCCTCGGTCTTCCCTCATGCCCTTTTTGTATATTGGAATAACATCAGCTACCTTCCAGCCAGCAGGACCGCCCCAGACTCCCATAAGCTTTGGCAGATGACCCAGAGGGGTCTTGCCGTAATGTCTGCTAGCTCTTTCAGTACTCTGGGATGAAAGTATTAGCCTTTTTTAAATTGATCCCTGTTCGGTGAGCAGATCAGACATTTGTATCAGCTGAATGAATCAACCAATTATTATCAGCTGAATGTATCAACCCAATGTGCAGCTCTTTGTCTCTGAGTTAGTCAAAAGAGTGTAAAGGTCTTCCTATGAACATACTATACAGACTGATAATGAAATTGATGTTTCATGTGAGTCATTTGTATATCACAATTGCTACACATTTCTAAGCATAATTTGTACATGTACTGTGATTTAAGTGCATTCTTGTATCACCCTGTTAAATTAATATGCTATGTAGTTTCAAATAAATTCAAGCAAGTAGTGCATTAAACTTTTTATGCGTGGGATATCTGAAAGAAACTGGAGATGATTGAACTGCAACACACTTTATGCCCTGTCCGATACTTTCTTTCCTAAGTACCATCTCTGGGATATTTAGATAGTATTTCTGATCTTCTGCTCTGTGTAATCACCCAAACATCATACTCTACCCTTTAGCTCAGCAGCTAACAACATGGTAAATCATTAATTTTCAAAGTGCTTTAGTTCTTACCCCATCAGGACTAGGACTTTAAACTATTTTTTTTCATTGCAACAGGAAATATTCTTCTCCTTGCATAAAATTGTTTGCAGGCCTAGAAGTTTCTGGTTTTCCTTGGTATTAGATCCAAGTTCTAATTTTTAAAAGCTGGGGTTTTTTAGTTATTCATTATCTACATTGTCCTTTTCTCATCATCAGATTGGGTTGATTTTCCTGAGTATTTATCAAACAAACAGTATGAGTGTGGAAGTAGAAGACAGCAATACACACCTGTTACCAGGCACCTTCTAGGTATGTTTGAGAGCCAGTCTTATTTTATCCCATTTAACTGGATCGTTTTCCGCTGATCTTCTGGAGGTGTTGCAAGACCAAAGGCTAGCCTCATAGAATGTACTGAGTATGCAGAGACTATGGAATTTCACTAGTGGTATAGAAATATATTCTGAATATATTTGTGTATGAGCTCTGTAAGTTCCCAACGCAGTCCAATGGACTTAAAACCATACATTTGTCCCACTTCTGGTTTCCATGTTCTCACAGAGTACAAATACTCATTCTTATAATTTAGAGAGGAACACCAGCCCACCACTCCCAATTTCACTTATTTTTCTGTCTTTATTGCCAAAGAGGCTCAGATTGTCTGGAAGTATTATAAGATGGTTTAATATCATACTGAAATCCAATGACTTTTATAATTTTGGTCTGACATTCAAGGAATATCACAATATTAAAGTTTTAAAATCTGTTAATTCAAACGGGTTAATAGGAATATTACCATTTCTGAGTCTCATTTTAAAAAATTAAGAAATACATTTAATGAGTAGAAATCTGAAGTAGTGTCTTAATTTTGAGCTTACTGCAATCTTGGAAAAGAAAAGGAGTCACTAGGAATAAGTAAGTTCAATACTGTTTAATTCTATTTGTATACATCTGCAAGGATGTCAAAATACTTTAAAATAATGAAAGGTTACTTCTACAGAGGAATGGGCAAATCAAACAGGCATTGCTATTGGCAGAAGGCATTCTGGTCATCCAGCTCCTTTGTTTTTTTCCCCATCTTGCCTTTCTGTCTTCATATTCTGCCATATGGAAGACTCAAGTATGTGGTAGCAATTGGTTCTTTACCTACTGATATGGGTGGTACAATTCCCCCCTCTTCCTTGGTGAAACATTTGAGTCTTTACCTGTTTTCAGGGTCAAGCAGAATAAATAGTAACCAAAAAAAAAAAAAAAAAAAAAAAAAGGATTTATTTTATGTAAGAGTGAAACACTTATTTGCACAGTCAACCTGGTTTGTTCTACACATCATGTCAGAAAGATTAAGACTCCTTCAGCCTCACTTCTCTGATAAAGGTCAGTATGCAATTTAGCTGAGAAGTTAGATGAGAAAGGGGCAGTGAAAATTGTAGGGTGCCAACTTTATTTCTGAACACTGGAATAGTAAGACAGATACCAGAATATGGTGCACTGACCCAGTCCCCCACATATCAAAAAGGATGTTGCAAAATGAATAATAATCCTGGAAAGTCCAGTGAAAACGTATAGACCTGGACTGACCTTCCCAGAGGTGAAAAAAACTTAAGGAAGACAACTGTTTTTATTTTTCTTATAATGATATGAGGAGAGTGCAATTAGAACCTTCCCAACAGAGAAACACTCATAGCTGTACTGCAGTTCTGTGGCAGTGGCAGGCAGACACGCACAGAGATGGCTGCTGGTTTGCTTCTTAGGCTAGTTTCTAAGAAAAACCTTAAAACTAGTTTCTAGAAAAGGATGAAGGACATAAAGATGCCAGATGGTTATACTGAATTACATATGCTATTTATGCTTCTGCTGTCAGCTGGAGTGGGTTTGGGGCAGGCCATCTGCACAAAAACAGAAGTTGTTCATAGATCATCTGTAGCCAGTGTATGTGTCACTCCTATACTACTAAAGGAATGGCAGGACCAAGGGCTGACTGACTACCTTTTGATAAATGAAGGAAATAACAGTTGCATGAAATATGAAGAGACTGTCTAGGGTAATGTGAGTTCAAAAGAAATCTACAGCTTGTTTCCTGTAGCAGGTTCACAGTGTGTGGAAGACATTGAGATTAAGACTCTAAAACTGGCATCATAGCTTGCATTGAGAAAAAAAGAAACATACGCCCATCTGAGCCAATTTCAGGTCCCAGTCTACAAGGAACAGGTCATTGGCATCCCTCCCTGTGGCATGCTGGTACTTGATAAAAGTGAGGAACAATCTGAGGACAATTTCTATCAGCTGGACTGGGAAGCCATCCTGTGTATGGTTTGCTTGCTTATGCAGGTGCTGTTTCTCCTGCCTGCCTCTTCTGACAGTTTCTTCCTGTTTTCCTTTCCCTGACGTCAGTTCCAGGTGCCATTGGCTAAGGCTGAACTGAACAGCAAGGCTACTCACTTAGCTTTATCAAAACACCAGCGCTTTCCCTCCTGGTCAGCTAAATGCCATCTTGGTACATGATCATGTGCTGTGAGCAGAAATGCAAATTCTCTTCTCTTTGCTTTAAAAACATCATTTCACAACACAATTATGCTTTTCTTTCTCTTTTAGTCTCTACTATATGCATAGCACAAAAATTACTGTGGATACTGCTTTTTTTGTTTCCCTGGCTGCTAATTTATTTCTTTCTCAGACCAGGAGCAGATATCTGAAATGAAATGGTGAAAACATTTTTTACTGAAGCTGAGAGTTTTTTCTGCATTAGGTGAGCTTAGGCTGTAGCAATCTCAAATACTAAATAATTGATTCTGGAGGTTACTAAAGGCAGAAGAAAGCAGCTACTCAAATGTAGCATCTTCAAAAGAAATTACATTGACAGAAATCATCTCTAATTCTGCTATCATTACCTCAAAATGATCACCATATTGCTGTTATAGTTTTCTCTAACATAGTAAAAAAGAAGAAAAGAAAGATCATATTCAGCTGCTACAAAAAGATACATATAAAAGTTTGGGTTCCAAAATACATTCACTAAAAATATGTATGGGGTTCATTGATGCTACTTTAAAATTATGCCAGAGTTTTGAACTAGAAAACAGTATTTTTTTCCCTTATTTCATCTTTTATGAAAATATGAAATATTTATTCAGTAAAAACATTTTTATTTAAAAGTCTGGAAATTGTGTGAGGGTGGTATCAAGCTATTTGAAAATTCTCTTCCAGAATTAAAAGAAACATTATTATGCTGACAGTCATTACATAAATGTTCAGAATGTTTTTTTTGTGGTTTTAAAACAAAAGTCCTAGGTCTAAACATCAAAACAGAGCCACTTCAGTTACCCAAAGTCAGTATGACCTTAATTTTGTTTCTTAAAAACTTCCATTTTCACTTCTTTAGTTACAAGTTTATCTTATTTTCTAAATCTACTCCTTAGATAATGGGGAACTGCATGTGTTAAAAGTGTAGTTATTATTGTCACTAATATAGTTCAGGAGTGGTATGTACTTATACAAGGAAGCTGAGTATGATGATATTAAATGAATATATTTTTCACTTGATTATTCTTCTGTGTTTGTCATATAAATTGGAAGGAGGAAAATAATTTTATCTGTTGAGGCATAAAACAAATTAGACATAATGGCACATAAAAAGCAAAGCATAATCACCCTCTTGAAAACGAATGCATTTTACTGGATATGTAGCCATTAAGGCAGTCACAACATTTTAAACTTACTCCAGTTCAACACGCCTGCAATCTATTCACTTTCTGATGGCAGCATTTTACAAAGCTGGCACTGATAATTAAATAAATTGTATGGTGGAAGTCCTAAACTCATCTCGCATGGCAATTTGCCAGGTTTTTCTTCCTTTGTCTTCAGTATTTAACTGAACATTTTTTATCCACTATGTAATCTCTTGATCGCATTTCCTTTAGAGTCTGGGAGAAATTTTATTTTTTGTTCTAAACACAGTATTAACAAATGAACTTAGGAAGAGTCCATGGGTGGGATAGGCTTTACACTGTAGCTTACTATGACCAACGGGACCAGGTGGCAAAGCTGAGAGTGACCGATATAAGCTGCTACGGTTGAATGCCAAGGAAACCATTGCTTCACACTATAGCTCCAGAAATACCTATTCTGTTAGATCAGTTGACAGGAAAATATTGGACAGCCTTTCCCTGACAATTTCTTAGAGCCTTCCAGTTCATTTAAGCATTTTAAGGGAAAAAGCCTTTTTTCTTTCCCCCTTTCAGCTCCCAGTACCAAACGGCACACTTTTACATCACCTCTAGATGTACCAGGACAGCTCTTAACCACCCCAAATTACTTCTCTTTCAGCTGATGACATGCTGGGAGCACATAAGAGATTTCTCTTATTGATCATTCTGCAATAGCAAAGATAAAGGTCTGCTTCTGGAAAGACTGTGGTCAGCTTTAGGTCCTGGAGCTCTCAGATTCATTTTCACTTCTTAAGCCCATGCCCAACTGATTTGCAAAATAAGTGATGTCAGTAAACGTGCCTCCAAGATAGGGAAACTGAGCACCACTGGAATTTTTCCACTTAAAGTCAGAAGAGTCAGATTGCACGGCAAGTGTACAGATATGAAGTGTTAGAATAAAATTCTTACATTTTAGAAATTCTGTAGAGAGTAACTGTGTTTCTGGTTTTGGTGTCTGAAAATCCCTGGGTTTTTAAGAGCTTTAAGTACTATACATTGACTTCAGTGGAATCTGTGTGTAACTCTGGGGACATCAGCCTCTACACACAACACTGCTACTGACTCAGTGGAGGATTCCTTCAAGACAAGGTCCACCTAAAGTTAGGAAGGAGGAGGGAGAAAAAACAGATAAAAAGGTGTCTAAGCTACGATGGGGTGTGTATATTATCATGAAAAAGTTACACGCGCGCACACACACACACATAAGGAAAACTGTCACCCTAGAGCACAGATAACACATGATTTATGCACAGTCAAGGACAAAAAAATCAAATGTGAAGTAGAAATTCTTAGTCAAATACTCTAGTCTCAATACACTCAATACCAGAAGAGAAAGGCTCCAAAATCCATCTGATAGTATGGTTAACGAGTATTTGTCACGTTATTTAGTTTAAAGGTAATCACCTGCATATAAAAAGATGTGACAGAACCTTCTGCTGGTGGTGCAGATGGATCAGATTCTCTATATTGGATTCTGGTAATCTCCTTATCCAATGAGAGATACAGAGAAAATCCTTCAAGTCTGAATAAAAGGAAATTCAGAAATACAAAGGTAAAGTGCTTTCTATCTTTCTCAATCTCAGTTCAGGAAAACTTTATTCAATAAAGATTTTTTATTTTTCTCTGACAAAGGAGCTGGAACTTCCCTTTTATTATTCCTGATAAATTTACAGTGAAATGTCAAGGCAAAATCAGCCTTTTCCAGGAGGTAAAATCCACAGGTCATCTTGAGGAAAAGATTAGAGATGACAATGTAAAACTCACTGACAACTCTGACTCAAGCCTCGGTAATGATTAACCGTGAAATTTTTCATCTTCTGATGCCATTCAGCCACTAAGGTGTAAGATGAATGTTTTTGAATAAAAGGTTTCATTTCTTTCTGTTACTAGGATGAACATTAAAGGTATAGAAATGCCTAAAAGCACTTGTGATTGGTGCTGAGCGAATGCATATTTAAGACAAGTAACCTGTAGGCTACACATTGTCAACGGCTTTACAGGTTTCTTTCAGTTTGTTAGCCATTTTGAACAATCTACCATGAAAATTTTCATCCTGACCTTTCTTGCACACATGAAGAGAGACACGCTTACAAGAGGGCTGTAACAGCAGGGCTGCAACCAGGTATTGTTTAGCTGGAGTTATTTCCAGTTGCAGACAGCAGGTACCCACAGTGATATGTGTCTGAGCCTCAGCTCACAAAGCTCGAAGGTTGGCTCAGCCAGCAGGACCTTTGTGTGATGCTCTGCTGAGCACCCCAGGGCCCCAAGAATGGTCCAAAAAACTGGCTGGTCGTCTCCTGCAGAATGTCCCTGGGGGACTGCCTGGGTGCTGCTACTTAACCCCATTGAAACCAGTGAAAATTTGGTCAAAAAGATCAATGCAGTCACAGTTTCAGATCTCCAAATTTAAGTGCTTGTCATAGAAAAATGGCTTACAAGCACAGCTATTGCTCAAAGAATGTTATTTGAAGATGTTCTGCGAGCAATTTCTCAGAAGGAATAAGATTGGTAAAGCTGACAGTGAAGCTGTCATTGCAAAACAGAATATTTCCTCTGATATATTTTCTCATTAAGAATTACTTGCCCGCGTTTGATAAATCAACACATAAATTTTATAATCATTTGGCCCTTAATTTTTATTTTTTTCTACTTCTTTATTTGGTACTTCTATCAGCCTAAAACCTGTTGTTCAAGGGTTGACTTTGTTTAATCAACCATTGCAGACAGCTTCCAGAGTATCGTTCCCTCTCCTGCTAAGGCAGCTCAGCTAGTAGCCCAGTCCCCACACTGCACTTGAATACCAATAGGGGACAATGCAATGTTGTACAGTGTGCTTTCTACTTAATTTTTTGTTTTATTTTCTACTCTCTCTTGCTTCTGTTTTTCAATCTGACAAAGGAGACATTCAAGCAGTGGAGTCCTGTTCCTGAGTCCCAGCATTTCTCACCTGCACCCTTGAACCACGCACATTTTGGTTTCCTAGCACAGCAAGTAACAGTGTGATTTCTGCTTTCTTTTCAGAAGTGATGTGTTTGAAGTGGTTATTCGACTGAAGGTATCTTAACTTTGAAATTGTCATATAGCTTGAAATATCAAGTTTCATTTATAGCTGCACGTGTTTTCTTTGCTGTCAGCTTAGCTCCTCCTGTGCTGCAATAGCATAAGTCACTTGCACTTCCTGAAAAAAATTCTTCAATATGTTAGAAGAGAAATGACCCCAGGCTCCCTGTATGGTCAGCAGAGAGACAGTCCACTGACAGACCACACTCCAATATCACTCCTAAAATCTGGCACACCTTGACTAGAAAAACATTGTAAGACTGCTCTCCCAAATTAGGTGGTAAAAATTCAGGATAAGCAAAGCTGGGCAGCAGTGAAACAAAATTTTAAATATTATGCTTGTAACGCAGGAAGAAAGGTTAAAAGAATCTACCAAACTGACAACTGGTAATGCTGACAGAGGAAAGCAAGTTGAGTTTTCAGGACAGACTGGTCTCTAGACAAAGGAATATAAATAAAGCATAATCTCTGCATCTTAAGTATAATAAACATTTGTAAAAAAAGTTCTTCCAAGTCAGGCCTAGGCAGTCTACTAAAGGCAACCCTGTAAAGTTTTGAGCTCTCTGTCATCAAAGCCTATCATTATTACTGACCTGAGCTCCAGCCAAATGTCTTGCATTTCAAAAACAAAGAACAGGGGGTGACCATACGATCATGTTTCTGTTGACCTGCCAGAACACACTATTTAGGCTTCATGCTTTTTATACCAGCTCTAGAAGTATAAGAAACACTTGATACATTACAAACATCTCCAGGACAAAGCCACACTTTAAAAAGTATCCAAAGCCAGCAAATGACAGTATTTATACATTGTGTAGTCTCCACACCAGTGTTTTTCATCCTGTACCTGGAGTACTAAAGTCTGGGCGACCAAATCACAGCCTGACAATAGGAATGCATGCCAGTTTATCACCTGACACACCTCAACAGAGCCCCACTGACTTCAGTATACTGATAAAATTTCCATTTGTAGACAAATATCAGAGAAATAACCAACACATTGTCTCTGAGCCAGAGACACCTCAAAGCTGTGTATAACATCACCCCAGTTCTCCCACAGGTCACACAGGGAAGAAAAGCACAGCTTTGCAGAAAACAGATGACACTGCCTGGTCAGAAGTGGCTGGTGCTCAGTGTTCGTTTAGTACCAGGAGCTAACCCACCATGAGAACAATCAGCCATTGGAATAATCTCCCCAGGGAAGTGCTAGATTCTGCAACATTGAACATTTTTAAGGTTTGGCTGGAAAGGGTGCTGAAGCATCTTGTCTAGACTGTGCTTTTGCCAAGAAAGGTTAGACCAAATGATCCTTGAGGTCCCTTTCCAACCTGTTATTCTATGATTCTAAGAACCTTCCTTAAGAGGAGGCTGTGAGCAGAGTAATGGTCCCAAAGAACCCACATGCAGAGGAGTTATACGTATCTCATGGACCTCAGGAGTGGGCTAGAGGAAAAGGTATGCATCGGCTTATTTCTAAGCAGAGCTCTGGCTTTAGATGCCACAGCAGGTCAGATCAGAAATCTCAGTTTTACTTTAAGAGAAATAAAATCTAATAAAAAGGCAGCTTTACTACGGCCATCAGTGGAGTTCTATTTCATGCAGAATTTTGTCACATCTCTTGCCTCAAGGTGTGTGTATTCACAGCTACAGCTGCCTTTCCAGAATCCCTGCCTGTAATTTCCCTCTCTATCTTTTGTAAATATAGGTAAACAAGGGACCTGCCGGGAGCCCCTCACATAGAAATGCCTGGAGCAAGAATTTCTAGAATATTTATACTGTCTGTAAAAGACAGCTCAAAGGTTCCCTCCCCCAAAACCAAACTCATTTTACAAGTATCTCATCCCTTCAACAGCTAGATTAAAAGAAGGTGGGTGGGAAATATTACATCAGTTTTAGAAGTCCAAATGCAGTTTTTGCATTGTCTCCGTCCGGCAGCTACCCTAGCTGCATGCAGTCCGGCCCTGCACAGATTAACCTTCAGCCAAATTGCTTCTGTACTTCTGATATGACTGCTGTTAGAGAAGCACCAGCTATGACAATATTGTTGGATGGTGTTCACCTAACTCAGAAAACAGCCAGACTCCCATTCCACACACGTATAGCTAGATTAGATGGAAAGATATACTAAGGGTACGATATACTGAGATCTGACTTCTCCATTTTGTCTTGCAGCTGGAGCAAGAACACACATAAAACTTTACGTTGTAATAGAAAAAAAAATAGGGTCACTGTCATTTAAAGTAATAGAGGTATATTTCATTTGGTAGGTTTTTTTCAGTCAGCTTAGGATAGCCTGATAAACCAACTTCTACAAAGTTTTTTGCCAAGACATAAACACCTGGAAATGGCAGATATTCTTTACCTGAACAGCTATGCAAGACAGTAAAAACCTTGTTCAGTCTCTAGAAAAAAATATTTGCTGGGGGGTTGTTTTCTTTTCTTCTATTCCATAATCCCAAAAAATAACTTTGGGCTAAATTATTTTTTAATATATAACTCTAGCAACATTACAACTTAAAGAATAAGAATGCCCTTTTTCTAGTTTTTAAATACATACATTGCCTTCTGAGTTACAGTAGCATGCATATTTTATTTAGTCTGTTGTATTATCTTGACATAACTGTTCAACAAAGTCTTTTCACTGGAGTCAGTTTAACTGATTATTATTTTATTGCTTTGGTTTCAGAAGGTGAGACAAAAAATGAAGACAGAAGATTGTCGGCTTAGGGTCCTTTTTATGAACAATACCTATTACTTTGAGTCCAAAGCCACATAAGCAGACCCAAACATCTTACTTTTATGAATCATGAACATTCAGTTTCAGATTCTTTGTCTGATTTTGCCTTTTGTTCCCCTTGGAGCAAATGATACCAATCCTTTCTTACTGTGGGGAAAAATATATGGGGATCTTGAGTATGAATCCAACCTTTGCAGCACGTAAATTTTTGATGAAAACATTAACCTGGCTCTGGGACTTTTCTCTACAGCTTCTGTCTTTCTGAGGAGTTTGACTTTACAGAAACAGTCCATTTGAGGAAGGGTGGCTGGATTTTCTCCCCTACTTGCATTCCACATCTAATGCCTGGGTATGTCAGAACATCAGGAGGATTAAGGCACACTTAGTGCTGCCCTTCAGCCTCCTAGTTCCTTCAAGACCAGGACTATGACTACATTTATATTCCCTTACCACATTTTCTTCAGTTTTTAGACATATAGGCCATGGCTGTTTCTGAGTCACTTGTTCTGATATTCTCAAACAACTTTGAAGATGGATAATTTAGGGGGTTTGAGGGTGGAGGTTTTTGTTAGGGTTTGTTGTTTGGTTTTTTTTCCTGTGCTGCTGCAAATTACATTGAATTGAGTTAAAAATCAAACAATCCTCTGCAGAGGTCTCATTAAGCTCATTTTAGAATCTACATAATGTGGCAGCTACTGCTCCCATATGGAGAGAAGGTACTCCCCAGTTGTGTCACCTTATTATAGTTACTGTGTAATAATAGCTTTCTTATATACCATAAGCATAAAAGACTTTTTGCAACAATTAATTTTTTTTTTTATGTCAGTGACATGATGTGGGTAGAGTGTTGCTCCATCTGTTCAAGACAAAAATTTACATGCGCTGAACATACTCACATTTATTTGTGTCTATACAACAACCTCTTTCAATTAAGCACAATACTCAAAGGAATGACAAAATGCAAAGGTAATAGGTACTGGAACAACATTCAAAATGCAAAGGCAGCAGATGCTTTACATGCTATCTACATTCAGGATTACAAAGGAGATTTTCAAGTCTGAAATTTTCTTTTAAGATCTGAGAAATACTACAACTTCTTGCTTGGGTACTGATGTCAGAACTCAGCCAGGATTCACTCTGATGAGACTAAGGAAGTCTTGCTGGAGTCAAAGGAACCTATTTCTTCGAGACACTGATAAACCTTTAAATATAGTTGTTAAAAAAAAGAAATAAGAAAAAAAAAGAAAAAATCATATTTTTCTTTGAAGTTATGAACAACATTTGAGCTCAACTTAGCCATTACGTATCTTCAGAAATAATTAACCTTCTTAAGCTCTATATAGAAACCTGGGAAGTTTAAACATGCTAAAGTATGGAAATTTAGGATGTTTTGAATGCACAGGTCTTTCTTAAACCCAAAAATCAGGCAGAGACTTTTTCATACAAACAACTAAGATAAGTCTTTGGGAACACAGTTCTGTAAATAAAGAATGAACAGAACAAAGAAAGAATGTGGGGAGTAAAATAACTAATAAGCTTTTCCTAGGATATTAATGAGTTTTTTAAAATGAGTCTTGGATGACATGTTACAGCAGAAATGTGGGTCCATGTGGCCCTGGCAGGGTCAATTCCCAGGGGAAGCCTGTCCCTTCACCAGTGATGCGGTCCCTGGTATGTTGCTGAGAGCTCTGAAAGTAGAAATGACTGTATTCTCTCTGCAATAGTAAAGGTATACAAACAGAGCCAATTCCTTTTAAATAATACCCAAATCCTATGTAACTGTCTTCTTTTTCATGATTGAAGACAACCTGGTAGGACAGGGTTTTATTTTTCCTTGGTATGGCATGGCAATTAGGAAGAACACAACCTTCCTTTGTGCTACTATAATCAGTTGTATTTGACCTATGTCTTCAACCAGGAGACAAAAAAAAAAAAAAAAAAAGGATTATGCAAAGTTTTCAGGTAATTCTTTGTCTAATATGAGAGTAATAAGGAAAGGCACACAGAATAATGTGGTTGATACACAGGAATCTCTCCTGCTGCTTTTGATTCTGGGAATGTGTATGGAATAGGGCCACCAGGATGGCTGGGGACTGAAGCCTCGGACATACAAGGAGAACCTGAGAGAAATGGGTTGGTTCAGCCTGGGGAAGAAAAGGTGAAGGGGAGTTCTTATTGCTGTTTCCGACTACCTGATGGCACATTACAAAGGAGCAGAGGTGCATGAAAGCAGAACAAAACGCAACAGACACAGGATGCCCTACTAGTTATAAACAAGAATATTTTTAGTGTGAAAGCTATCAAACACTTGAGCAACTTGCCCAGATAAAGAAAAAATATTTTTAGCATAAGTGTCTCTCACTTGCCCAGAGAGGTTGGGGATTTCAATCCCTGGAGGTATTCAGAACTCAAATGGACACAGCACTCAGCATTCTTCTGTACATGGACCTATTTTTGGATACCCTCCAGGGGTCCCGTTCACCACTGCTATTCTTTGTCCCATGTCTCAATATACTCCTTGATTCACCTAAGTATATTTCATTGGGAATCTAAATTCTTTTATTGATCCATCCCTGAGGACCGTCCAATATCTGAATAGCTGATGACTTGTTACTTTCAAGGCATTCAGCAGCAAGACCAAAGATGCGTCCAAAGCCTAAAAACTCTTCACAGGATGTATTCTAGTCATTCATGGTCTCCTATTATTGTAGTAAAGCATTTCCCTAGCTCACCTTCTAAATCCAAAGGAAGTTTTAGAAACAGCAGCAATAAAAATCATCATCAGAGCGACACTGACATGCTTAGATCTTCATAATGAAGGTCATGAAGGGAATTTTCTGTTTAATTACTGGTGGTGAGAAAAACACTTTCCTTTTCAGAAAATATTAAGTACCGTATAATATGACAGATCATTTGAGATCCGTTGTAGGAGTCGATTCCACAAGAGATTACTTTCCAAAAATTGAGTTGTTTTTGGAAACATATTCGCCATGATGCAGTTTGCAGCACAGACCCACAAATTTATAGCCTGGGATACCTAAGGAAGGAGAGGCAGGATATAGGGAGAAGGATTTATTAAATATTTTTCTCTGTAGTCTTCTCTCTCAAAGCTTCAATCGACTGTTAAGCTGGACTTCTGCCCACTGTTTTCCACTGCATTTCTGATTCACCCATGGTGCTAGTGATGACTTCTGGTGAAAGTTTGTATTTGTTTGGGAATTTTTTTACCACAGCCCGGCTGTCATTATAATCTAAGTCAAAAGTGAAGTGCATAGAATGGTGCTTAGTTGTCGACAGGGGTTAAACCCATGACGGTGGTTTCTGGTGCCCAGCATAGGGCTCAGGCAGTTGAGATAGAAACAGGTATGGCCAGGCTGTGTTAAAACAAATCTGTTGTAAGCATTCATTGTATTGGTTTAACAGTCACTGGCCAGAAAGTTTATTTATTTGTTCTCAGAGTTGTTGCACTTTCTCTCAGTTGTGTCATGTCATCCCTTACTTGCAGTTTGTGTTCCCTGTCATGCTGTTTATCACCCTTTGGGCCTGGGCTAAGGTTATCGGGTTTGTTGTACTTTGTAGTACTGACTTGTGATGTGATGGAATTGCCAGCTGTGAAACTATTCTGGTCTGTGTGCTCAGCTTGCCATCATCTCTGGACTTCAGGAGTCACCTAATGGGAAGTATTAACAACTATACTTTTTCCCTTTTCTCTTCGGAGAGCCAACCTATGGAGAAGACATTCTCCTGCATCTTCCCCTTCCCTACCAGGTTAATTACAGTAGTGTTTGATAACTTTCAAAATTTGGAGTATCTTTGGGATGCTGAAACCACCATGGTGCTGTTGCTAGGAACCAGCATGTTGCTGAACATGCTCCAGATCTTATTTAAGGATAAAAACCTATTTAAGAATAGCACCCAGAGATCTGCCCCAAGGCTGGATAGTCATGAGTGGCAGGGTGTGTGGGGTGGTATGGGCAAGTGCCTAGGAGAGTGGGCATGCCAGTGTTTGGGAACTTCACCCCTGAAAAAGTGAAGAATCTGGAAAAACTAGTAAAATACTTGGAAAAAGTATGCTGCCACCCTGGCAATTCCAGAGAGGCACAAATCACTGCAATGTGCTTGGCCTAGTCCATGCCTAGCAAGCCCTGCTCAGCGCTATTCAGTACCCTCAGGGGGAGAAGAAGGTCTCCGGATCTGATGGCAAAGCCACAGGCACTGCAGCTGCTCCAGCCCTGGTGACAGGCACTGCAGCTGAAGCAGAGAGCCGACCCTTCTGTTGTGGTGTTGCTGAAGGTCAAAGAACACCAGGTGCCAGTTGCTACCATAATGATGCACCAGTGACAACACCACACCAGCTGAGACTCCCTGACTCCCATCCGTAAACTGATTCATCAATTAGAGAGCCAAGGAGAGACCAGCAGGACCTGCTCACCCTCTAATAACCCCATATGGCCAGTGTGAAAGTCTAATGGGGAATGGAGGCTAACTGGACTATTGTGCCTGAACGAAGTCATGTTGCTGTTGAGTGCTGCCATACCACACATGCCATAGCTTTAATACGAACTGGAATCAAAGGCAGCCAGGTGGCATGCCACCACTGGTATCACTAATGCATTTTTCTCAACCCCTTTGGCAGCAAAGTACAGGCCACAACTTGCCTTCACTTGGAGGGGCATCCAATACACCTGGAATCGACCACCCCAGGGGCGGAAACACAGCCCTACCACCTGCCATGGACTGATCCAGGCTGCACTGGAGCAGGGTGGAGCTCCAGAACATCTGCAATACATTGGCAACACCACTGTATGGGGCAATACAGCAGAAGTTTATGAGAAAGAGAAGAAAATAGTTCAAATCTCTCTGAAAGTCAGTTTTGCCATAAAACGAAGGTCAAGGGACCTGCACAGGAGACCCAATTTGGGGGAATAAAATGGCAAGATGGATGTCCTGAGATCCCAGTGGATGTGATCAACAGAGTAAGAGCATGTCTCCACCAACTAGTAAGAAAGAAATAGAAGCTTTCTTAGGGTTTGCTGGGTTTTGGAGAACGCACATTCCAAACTACAGTCTGATTATAAGCCCTCTCTATCAAGTGACCTGGAAGAAGAATGATCTCAGATGAGCCTCTGAGTGATGGCAAGCCTTTGAACAAATTGAACCGGGGACAGTTCAAGCAGTAGCCCTTGGGCCAGCCTATAAAGGGCAGGATATAAAGAATGTGCTCTAAACTGCATCTGGGGAGAATGGCCCTACCTAAAGCCTCTGGCAGGAAGCACCAGGGGAGACTCAGGGTCGACCCTTAGGCTTTTGGAGCTGGGGATACAAAGGATGAGACACTCACTGTGTTCCAACTGAAAAAGAGATATTGGCAGCTTATGAAGGGGTTTGAGTTGCTTTGGAAAGGACTGGTACTGAATCGCAACTCCTCCTGGTGCCCCTAGTTGCCAGTGCTGGGCTGGATATTCAGAGGGAGGGTTTCCTCTATGCATTGTGCAGCTGATGCTACACAGAGTAAGTGGGTCACACCAATCACACAACGAGCTCTAACAGGAAACCCCAGACATCCAGGAACCTTGGAACTGATCATGGACTGCAATCTGTTGAACCACAACAGCCGCATCATGTCTTAATTTTTAAAACATCTTATGTTGTTGCTGCATCCCATGGCCTGGTTCTGCACCCTGTGAGTGAATGGCAAACTTGCATCCACTCCAGGTGGAAACAACTCCAATTTCCCATTTCTTTGTAAGAAAGAAGTAATTTCTCTTAGCAATATGATTTTCACAATTACTCACTGAAAGGTCTTAACACCTTGTTCCTATGTCACACTGTAAATGTTGGAAACATAAAGAGAAAAAAACTAACAGAGGCACCAGACTTCATAGTGCCACAGTCCTCTTCCACAAACACCATACCCAAAAGGAAAAATTGCTCACCAGAGTATCCCAATCAAAACCCACACAATTGTTAGTCAATGTGTGTTGGATAACGAACGTTACGTTTGCAAGGTACCAATGGCCAACTGTAATAGGTGCAAATCTGAAGCAATTTCAAAACTCGTCACTGCTCTGAGGTCTGATATAAACACTGTGCCGCTCACTGGCAGTAAGGCCAGGTAGCTGGAAGTCAAGAAGAGATTTTCAGTGTGTGGGAAGTTATGGTTAAAAAAAATAGTTTAAATGCAGTCTGATTCAGACAAGTAGAAGCACTCGGAAAAATGTTTTAAATTCATGTCTCCAAGACAGTGTCATAATCTCTAAATGGCAAGCTGGTTCCCTTTGTTAAGGAGAGAGGGGGGAGAAAGGGCAGGAGTAGTGGTAGCAGATAACAGAAACTCGGATGTCAATGCAAAAAGAGATAAACATGAAAGAAAATTCTGTGAAGCTTAACGTAAAACATATGCTTTAGAAAATTCTGTTAGGGATAAGCAGCAACATCCAGGGTCACAGTGAAAAAAGTATTGCTGTTGATATGATTTTAGCTTTGTAACTCAATTAAGACCTTGATTGGTAAAAATTTCTTTTTCCTGCTACAATAGCTTTACATAACTTTAATAGACTACCACAGCAATTCTGAAGCACAGCCACTGCACAAAAGTCTCTTCCCCTTGTTACACAAATCTGTTGTGACTTTACCTGCCAACCCTGCAGCCACTATGAATTTGTGTAGCAACCTTGAGCATTCAGGTGAAAACAACCTACATTTCTTCTAGACAGACTTCCTCTAACTGTGCATATGAAGACAGACTGATATACCATGAAACTAAAAAATAATTTTGAAGATAGGATGGGGAATTACCTTCAGAAAGAATCTGACCCTTTCTTGCATTACTCCAAAGAAAGTTCAGAAGAAACACAGATCATACTACCATTAAACAAAAATACTAGCAAGGGATTTTTAAAGTGGGTGGTGATTCCAAGAGTGCCTACACATTATAATTTCATAAACTTCCTATAAAATATTTAGTTCCAGTCATTAGCAGACAGACTATCGAACTAGAATAACTTTGTTATGGATATAGGGGTATATGGGTTTATCCCAGGATACAAGAATCACAAAATTGTTGAAACCACTTTTTCAACTTCTTATACTGTGTTTCATTTCATCTACCATTGTATTTCCAAGGTTCTGCAGAAACTCTGAGATATTTAAATATTACCACAATTAAAAAGGAAAAGAAATGTGCCTTCACAAAAGAAACAGCTTAGTATTTATCTTTACGGGTTCTGTCAGGCTTCAGTAAGTAGCTAAAACCATTGTTTTGAACCAGCTTTTCCTATCTGAACAAGAGGTTGAAAAACAGCCACAATAAAGACCATCACACATTAGTAGTTTATCATCCATAAATGCAGAAAGCTCAACTGGAAAGAGTATGAGCAAATGTCTTTAATAAATGACTGTCTAAATTTAGTTCTCTAAGCATGTGCAAAAGTATCTAATTAACTGCTGTATTTTCAAAGTTGCCAAGCAGCAATCAGGTGCTCTTAGCTTCTGTGTAAACCATTTAGGCAAGCAATGAAAGCTTAATCTTAGCTGTTTCTCTGAAAGTCTCATTTTCTTGTATATGTTTTGAGATAGTTTTTATAGAAACAAAAAAATAATGGCAATAAATACTATTAGCTGGTGTGACACTGTGATATCTAAAACTTGCTTGGTTTTGTAGCATGCAAGACTGAAGGAAAGAGAGAGTAACAGAGAGATAAACACAAAATAATCTAGCAGCAGGGGGAAACACAGCTGTACCTTGCTTGAGGCTCTTACCTAATTTACACCTGCTTACTGAGATTTTTTTTCAGAATGTTTCACCTATAAATCCCCTCCAGATAGAGCAACTAGATTCCAGGATTTGGATCTCCCTTTTCTTTTTTTAACGAACATAGAACATAGGGATCCCACCTATTTGGATTTCATTAATCCAGACCAATTCACTTAAACCCTGACTTGCTGTTGTCATTGCGAGGGGCTTTGTGTTTAAAATATTCCCTTAAAATAGCTTATTTTAGATAGAGATAGAAATATTTCTATTTCTAAAATAGCTTTAAAAAAGTTTTTGAAGAAAAAGGTTTCTGACCGGTGTGGTTTTAATATCGATGGGAATAGAATAGCCATTCAGCAAGTGCTTTCACTGATGTATATCTGTTTAGATAAATTTGTTGGGCCCTAAATTTAGCTCTTGTGGCTTCTCAGGAGTTGACAATCCCCGTTAGCAAGATATACAAAGTTGAAAATATAGTGGTATTGCTGCGTAAATTTGCAGCTAAATCTGCTGGCAACAAGAACAGCCCAGGTAAGGACTATATTATGATTTAATACAGAATATCATAATTTTTGAAATGAATTATTTCATTCAGAAAAAAATCTCAAAAATTTTGAAATAAAAAAAAAGAAAAAATGGCTGGTTTGTTTTCCAATATTCGTACATACATTATGGGACATTATTTAACAAGGATAAATTTAAGGTCTAATACAAAACTTACACCTCTCTATGCAGAAGAAGGTATTCTTCAGACGCATCATGTCTGGTGAAGAGAGGCGAATGTATAACAAAGAAGACACCATGGAAGGAGAACAGCATCAGCCTCTGAACAGTAACGTGGCATTAGACAGGAAAGCTTAGTTAACTGTTACCGTGACCCCCTTTATGAGTGGTTCAGTTGCATTTGTCCTTAGCAGCACGGATTTCATTGTGCATTGCCAGCTACCTACTCAAGGTAAGTACAAACAACCTAACAAAAAAAAAAAAAATCAGTTGAAAAAGAATGAAGAAAAAGAACAATGAAAAATTTAAGAAGGTTGGGACTGGAGAGGAAATTCAACAGAAAATTTCCTAACATCTCAATTTTTAAATTAATACAACTGGATTTTTTTGTTTCTTTCTTTCTTTTAAAATAATGTACTTCCTGTAGAAGATGTAAGATGTCAGTAGGTTCTGGGGAAAGTGCATTTCTGAGAAAATAGAACTAGAAATGTAGATGCAAATAAGATTAAAAAGAAGAGAAAGGAAAAAAAAATAATAGAAATGAGAGACCAGCAGCAAATTAGATGTTAGGAAAAGAACAAGCTTGATACTCACTTGCTTTGTCATGAGAGGAATCTGAGCACTTAAATTCACTTTTGGCATTTGAATAATAAGAAGAACAGCTGACTCCTTCAATACTCATTCAGGTGGTCTCCTTACCCACAGGTTCATGATTTTCTAAGCAGATGCTATTTTCCCAGCTCTTGCTTTCTTCTCAGTATTTTTTGTTTCATTGGTGTCTACACCAAAGGAGGAAATCAACACTAGTATGGATATGTTGCTTACCCACTTAAGAGGAATGCTTAATGCAGACTGAAAATGTTGTCTATTAGCACCTGTGAATGACTCTGCTCATAGCCCATGGAGAAGACCACAGGGTAAGCATTGTCTTCTCAAGGCTTAGGCCTCAGACTGTATCACAATTATTTGCAAAAACAGTTGTGCTTGCAGGTCAGTCTCCCATATTATTCTCAACTCCTTCTGTCTAGATTTGTCAGTTACATTTTAAGAAGACATTTCTAGGACATCATTCACAGTAGCACATTTGCCATGAAAGTAACCACAGGAGATTTACGTTTTCCCAGAACAGAAGGTTTCAGTTAGATGTATCTGCAGGGAAAGCTGTGGCTTACACATGTGTCTTACAATTCTTTGTCCCCATATACATTAATAATTAAAATGGTTGTGCAAACAGCAGTTAGCTAGCAATTAAAAGTTACAGATGTTCAATACATTGTTAAATTATTTGGTGAGTTTCCAAAGCTCAGATATGGTAAAACAGCCAGACATTCCACAGCTGTGATACGCTGAAGCTGGTTATTAGCACTCAAAATACTATGATAGACCCATTTTGCTTCTGCAATTCTTCTATCTTGCACTGTTTCAATAAAGAGGTATTTTATTGATTTATTTATTTATAACAACATAAATAATTCAACTAATAATTGTTAATCTCCATTTTCCTTTCTAAATGTCAAATACAATAAATGCTATGGCTAATGCACAATTCTTGGTTAATTAATCTGTCTTAGATTTATTATTATTATTATTAATGATATTAATATTATTTAATCAGATTCTAAGCATTTCCAAAAAAGAAAAGAGTGAATAAAAAAATCAGATTAGTATAATGGCATAGTTCATAGCAAAGCTGTATTGATATAGAGGGAAATCTATCTGTACATCACTGACTACAATTGGTTTGACTAGTTTTAGTTTAGAAAAAGGGTAAGAATTACATGACAGGGAAAACAAGGATATTCAACATTCTTTTTTTTTTCTGTATGGTATGAATCAGACTAAAGAAGGTATTAAAAAAAGGTCATAACAAAATAAAAAAACAAAAAAGGTAATATGCTGTTCTAAATGTCTCTAAATGCCTAGGCAACCTATTTACAGGATTATTGTGTTTGTAACAACCTTTTTTGAGTTACCATCACAAAACCATTTTGATTTCAAATCTTGTTGCACCTTCTCAGAAGTCTGCAATGAAACATCAACTCTACTTCAAGATTTTTTCCCAGCTTTGCCTTTCCCTAGAAAAAGAAATCCTTAAAAGTACAGATGTTCTTTGAGTCCAGTTTTCTAGTCCTTTGAAAATGTAGTTGTCAAATGCATGTAAGCAGTTATTAGTGAAGAAATGTGGCAGCTCATTAAAATATCGAGCAAGGAGAGTGTTCGATCTGACCCTGGTATGTGCAAGCCAAAGGGGCAGGACCATCAGAAGAGCAGGCAGCCTGGCCTGGGCAAAGCACGTCCCCGCAGCCAAGTACCGAGGCTGGAGATGGCAAACAGGGAGCACAAGGCTCCCTGGCCTTGCACCCTGTGCCATTGATTTTTTTTTCTTGCAAAAGGAAGCAAGTCATCCTCAACTACTCCTTGCAGAGGACAGCTCCAAAACTCAGGACCCAGAAAACATTTGCAATGGCTGGGAAAGTAATCTGTACCCTGATAATTGCTGATTGTGAAAAGGTGGTTTCTGAGATCAGCAACTAGATTCACAGTGAGCAGATGGGCAACCAGTGACCTGAAATCCAAGCTGGTAGGCTGGGGTCAGATGCAAGAGAGGAAACACTGTATTAACCTTGTCCCACAGAGACAAACGGCATACATTGCAGGAGCTCTCATTATGATGGGCTATGGAAAAAAATCATTCATCAAATGCAAACCTGTAAATCTATAACATAAACACAAGATTTCAAATGAGGCTGTAAACATTACATGTACTATGCTGTTTTACATCCAAACTGTGGACAAAGAAAAGTTTTAAAATCACCTTTGGCACAGGAGTGGTAGCCCTCCAAAATACAACTTCTAAAGTCTTGTGCTAATACCCAGTATTACAACTAAAGGCATAATAGGTGATGATGGTTAGGAATCATTAATTGCAGAAATTAGAGAGATATTAATTTGTCCTTTATACCCAAACTGTAGAGCTGAAAGTACTTCTTCCTCTCATTAAAAAATTAAGTACCATAGAATTTAACAGTTACCAAAAAGTGTGGTCATATGAACAACACTTGTACTATTTCCCCAATCTGGTCATCTGTGCAAAATGCCAGGAAACACTGAGCAGCTAAAATGAATTTAAAATGTAAATGAAAAAATAATTAAGAAAAAAAAAAAAGCAACACAAAATTCACTGTTCACAGCAGATTACACAGAAATTTCTCCTTTTAATAGAAGAACAGTTTCGAGATCTGTTCAAGATTTGATGATTCCCATCAGAGCAGGGAAATGTAAAACAGTGCAACTGAAGAAAATGGAGAGCCAGTGTGACTCAGCAGTCACAGCTGAACAGCAAGGCAGGCAGAGCAAGAACTGGATAAGCCAAGATACCTTACTGAGAATCAAAAGTGGCAACAGGATGAATCCCTGTGCTGAGACAGGGCAAGTATCAGACACAAGAGAAGTGTAAGCAAGCAACAACTTCAAGGAGTCAATAGAAGAAGAGATAAATGGAGTTACACTGGAAACAGAAATTGAAGTGAGCACTGCTATGATAGGAAGGCACAGTACTGTGGAAAGAGTGAAATTCCAGCTGGAAATTGCAAAAGAAGAAATGGGCCATTCAAACGCAGTGAAGTAAAAAGACTTGCCAATGGGTACAACCAAAAAACCTCAAACCTCACCCTGTAAAAAAAAAAAAAAACAATCAGATAAGGCAGAGTATTTTGGAGAAGCCCTCAACAAACACCACTCAGTATCCTCAGATCCTGAGGAAGTAAGGGACAGTCACTCTAATTAACTTAATGATAACATAAATCCAGAAAAGAAATTAGTAGTACAGACTGCAAATAACTCCTGATAACAGAAAAGCAGTAAAAAGTAATACATGAACAACAGACATTGCAAAAAGCAGTTTATGATTTTATTCACCCTGAAACACCTGTTCAGAGAAGTAAGGGAAAAGAAAGCCCTCCCAGCTAGTACCAGCTTCAAATTATTATCAGAATATTCTAACAAGAGCTTTGTAATTACTGCAGCAACTGCAAAGGTGGTTCTCTCTTTCAGGGGAAAAGTTTTCTGCAAAGTAAAACTGTATGAAAAAGAGAAAAAGGTAGATGCAAAGTTGAGAGAGGAAAAGGCTAGGTATATAAAGATCACAGGCAGTCCAGTTATTCACCCTGAAGAATACAGAACTGCGGAAGACGGCTCTGTCTCCCCATCCTCAGGAATAATGACCTCCAAACAGCATTTGACAGCCTTCCTCAAATCACCTTTTTGGAATATTAAATACCACAAAGACAGAAAATTCCCGAACTTAATTATTTTTATTATCATAAGAATCAAATATATTCTATATACAACACAAATAGAAAATAAGTGCAGGAAATTTAAAACTGTAATTTGTACCACATAACAAAGCCATGTAAAGAGAAGCATCTCTCTGACTTCTTTCTGAAAGTCTTTCACCAGGCTTAGAATGTCTTTCTTTCCAACTTGGGTAGCAAGCACACTAAATTAGCCGCAAAAACTTTTCTCAAAGAGCTCAGAAACAGTGTCGGGAAGGGTACAAATGAGGCATTGCTCCCGGGTTTCTTAAGTCATTTGATTTTGGTAGCCTAGTTTACATCCAGTTTGCCACCAAAGTAAAAAGAAAGAAAAAAAAAAAAAATCACATGAAGCCACCAGGTTGGATATTATGTAAATTAAAGTTAACCGCAAAACTCTGAAGATTCAGCAGTTAAATGACTCTGACATCTGACAACTTCTACCAGGGGCTGTTATGATTAGGGTGAGCCTTAAAGATGAGTACAGATTGCAACACAGAGAAAACTACTGTGTGTGTAATTCCACTAACAGCCAGCTACAACACTTTGTACATTATTGTAAGACAGAGAAAGATAGAAAAAGACAGGTGAATTATTTCGCTGGAAGCCATTGATGACTTCTGGGCCAGAACTAAATCACTGAAAATTTCCATCCAGTCTCCAAACATTTTATATAACCATCTAATCATATACATTATTAAGGGAAAATGGTAAATAAAAATTGATGTAAAATAACCTGATCCCATCTTTTCCAGAACATAGGCACCTGTTTTGAGTTTGCCAAACTGATGCTGTAGAAAGTACTTGGAAACCAAGGTCGGTCCTCTCTTCTTTTTTTAAGTATAATAACCACACGAGTAGTTTCCCCCTGACCTGGGAAAACTCTCCCATCTAGACACGATGAGGTACTCACAATGGGTATTACAGTGGCTTGGACCAGAAAAAAAACATCAGTGAATCTTTTTCAAGCATAGAAGCATTAATACAGGCAAGCTGTAAGTCAGGAACTGAAGCAAAGAAATGTAAAATCACTTTTCCCCAGTCACCTGAAGAAAACACGATACACAAAGGAACTGCATCCAGCTCCTTCAAGCATAAGACTCGCAGCCTAGCTTCTAACTCCTAAAGTCTTCCCCTTTCTCTGAGGCTTCTGCCAGGAAATTGCTGGCCACTGCCAGTTGTTTTGCTCTTCTCTGCAACCCTGACATCTGCATCAAAAACTTAATTAAGGCCAACACAATTCACAGAGACCACATAAATGGCCAGCAGCTGCCAATAGTTCCCAGCCAGTATCAGAGAGGGATAGATTTGAAACAGTGTTGGACAATGGCAAGTCCCTATATTACATTAGTAGTTGCCTTAATCAGCTATTACTTTCACCAACGTGCCATGCTCTGCGATACCACTGCACATCTTTCCCTAACATCATTACTCCTTCATGAAAGCATACCTTGGAAATTCTTTTGCTGAGTATTCAAAAGCACTAAAGCACTTTGAGAGACCATAGATATGAACATATGTAATTAACAACATACTTTATGTACGCTCATATCTTTAAATAAGGTATACTCATATCTTTAAATATGGATTAAAACTCAGGATAATTTTTCCCTTGTTCTGTATTCACCTGATGCAGTAGCTATTCTGGTTAAATTATCCTTTCTGGTGTTTTTAATTTGAATCTGACAGGGTTCTGAGCTTTTGCCTCTGTGTGTGCATGAATTATGTCTATGATAAGTGTTTCTTTTCCTCACAAAACTGGGAGGCTGAATTAATATTCATTAGAAGGTAATAGGAACAAATGGCACAAAATATTTTAGAATAATGATTTAATACACAGTTCTATATATGCCACAATTTGTAACCACTGATTGGTCCTTTGTTTTCAATTTGGAATAGAAAAACAAAGTTCCACAGAAGTAGTAATATTCATTTTGCCTATTGCAAAACCTTAATTAGTATGTGCAATCCTATCAGTGTCCTATTGAAAGGAATACAACACATTAGGCCTTGGTGGAAGCTCAGAATGGACTTTGTCATTATCTATCTGGACAAAAAGAACAAATGCACCCTGATCTCTGACTTTTATATTACTATTGAATCTTGCGATTAATATCCCATCTTTTCAAAGGCAGTGAATTTTCCTGGGACTTTATGTGTTACATAAAGTAAGATTCAGCAGGGGATCCCTAGCTTAGGGGAAAAAAAAAAAAAAAAAAAAGCAAAGTACCTTATTTTATAATAGTGTGCACACACACACACACGTCAGTTTCATGACCTGTTTTTATTTTCCTGAAAATCCACTTAGCAGTCATGACAATAGAGAAAAAATAAGAGTGATAGCAGCCCAAGGCTTTTCTTTTAAGGCAAAAAGCCCAAACTTTTCAAAACAGCTGCCATTTATAGTCCTTTTTTCCTTTATTATTTTATAAGAAACTGATGCTTGGATTATCATTTTTAGTGTATAGCTGAAATGGGCAGTCGTGCTCACTGTACAGAACCAGGAGAGCTTTGACCACGCACAGGCACCCTCAGCGTGATTTTTGCAGCGTATCGGGGAGAAATGAGCTACGAATGCCATCTGCTGGAGGAAAGGTTTGCCAGGCCAAGTCATGCTTGATAACAGCTTTGGGCTGGGTAACAAATACTCCTGTCAACGAGTTGTCCCTGAGTAGCCAGCCAGCTCTGTTAACAAAAGCAACAGTCAATGCTCATTTTGAAGGTTGGGGTCGTTTCCCTTTATTTTCCTGCTCTTGTCCTTGAACACCGTATTGTCCAATGCAGTTTCAACTTCTCTGCTACTGTATGATGGGAACTGACTGGAGTGGTATATTAGAATAAAAAAGAAATACAAAAAAATAAAAAAGAGTAACATATATTCTTTTGATAGTGGTTAGGAGACAAAGACATGAACAGCAACCCTTCTCATGCCAGTAACTTTCTAGGGGCATAGGTCTGTCATCACACCCAGGTGATAACCCTGAGGTATAATACCAGCCTCCCTGGATTTCCTGAACTACATCTGGTCCAGGATGTAGTGGGCTGTTAAGATGGCCAGTAAAGCTTTATCCTGTAGAAGCCAGTTTAAGAATTGCTGCTTTTTTTATGAGCTGGACTGAAGTGCACCACAAGTGCATCACGCTGGAAATTTCCAGGAGTTATGAATTAGCTTGATATAGTCAGACTGGGTCTTTTTAAATCAGTAGAGAAATCAGGCTTTTACACAGAAAGATAAATTCAAACAGCTATCATAGGATGGAACAAACAGCTCGGTAGGGTATTGATTAAAGACAGCAGGTGTAAGCTATGCAGGTTGCTTAACTGATTTCAGCTATCTAGTTAGTACTCTAAAACAAATCCCACTTTACCAATCTTTCCCACATTGAAATCAGTAGGATTTTGGGGGAGCTGGCTGTAAGTCACATAGTATAGTTTGATTACTGTGAAAGCTAAAGTTAACTCATTCTCACCTGATAAATGACTGTTAATTTCATCTTTATAAAGATACTTTGCTGTCTCAAAAGACGAGGACAAGGGCCTCAACAGACAGTGCTCCATGGGGTAGTTATGGTCATCATGGCTAATGTGGGAATTTGAGGTCACTGCTCATCCTAAATGCCTTAGTCATAGAACAGTAGATTTGGGGATCGATCCATTCTGTAGCAGTAAATCCATATTAATTCAGTGAGAGGAAAGAGAGGGGAAATCCAGGCGCTATGCTGTGTTAAGAAAGATTCAATCTTAAAGCTCATAGCTGAACTTGGCAGACCTGGGACTTAATACTTCTGACCTTTACAATCCAGAGGAGCTCCCTCTTCCTCTCTGTTTTTCTGCACTTGTTTCCCCAGCCAAGTATTTCAAAATTCCCCCACCCCAAATCCAGTCTGGATCACACAAGTCTTCCCAACTAACTAGTATTATTCAGCTCAAAAGGCATTGAAACATTCTTCTTCACCTTCGTGTAACTATGGACAGAATGCTAACTAGCCCAAAGTAGCAAACCTTTGATGATTTCAGAACTGGTCCAGTGGCTCCTGTGCAGGGATTTCAAAACATGAATATAAAGGACTCTCTAGATCTGAGCACACAATGAGAGAAATGAGGAAGGAGTGATCAGTACATTTCAGCAGTTTTCTTGAGAGCAGCAGAGGGCTGAATCTGCTCCTGATGTGCTGTAGTGATTGTTTGCTCAGCAGGACGCCTCAAGAGCTGTGTAAGATACCTGAAACCCCCAGAGAGAGGTGAAAGTCAGCCTCTCATGAATTAAAGGTTGGAAAAGTGTGTGTTATTGCTTATACCAATAATGAAGGGGGGGGGGAAGGAAACAAAACTCTAAAGGATTACAAAGATAGATGAAAAATGAAAGAAAAGGTGAGACTATCCATCCTGGGGATATGAAGCAGTATATTAATCTTATTTATGTTAAATTAGCAGCCTTAGGTTTGGTCTGATTATTGATGCAGTTCTGCTGCTATCCCAATCAACCCTCCAACATCTGCCTCTCAGATTCCATTCTGGGGTAGTTTGAGCTTTTTACTCCAAATACTGTCATGCAGTGAGGCCGTCCTAAAATGAATTCATCCAAAGATAAAGCGAGCTTACTGAAGGTACTGGGTTTTTTCAGACACTCAGATTCATGGAAAGAAATCAGTTATGCTCTTTTACATATTAAAAAGCGCTACAAACAGAGAAGCTGCCTAAGGCTGATAGAAGATTAGAGTTAAATCATGCAGAGGTTGATGTATTTTATTGGTTGTAAGTAGACAGGCCAAGCTCTGAATTTTATGGCATGTGTATTTTAACTAAGAAAAAGTAAGAAGCAAGAGCTGCAAATCCAGTTCTTGAAGGCAGAGTTTACTGCCTTCTGCACAGTCATTTGGATTGAAGAGCAAAGATGTTGCTTGTTTGTGCTGTGTTGAACAAAAGGTTTCGTATATGATCTAGCAATTACATAGACATACAAAGAAAATCTGTACACTGTTTATACATGATACTCATTCCAGTAGAAGCTAATAACTCTGTGAGGTCCCATATAATAACTATCTCCTTTTGTTGCCAAAAATTGCATTAAGAATTTTAAAAATTGTAGAAAAGACTAAATGCACTGTATGAAAATAATATCATTCATTAAGAGCAGTTCTTGTTACAGAGTCCAGGCTGTTATTATCTTTACAGATGAGTGAAAAACAGACAAATTATTGAAGGATAATGACAACTGAGTACTTTTTATAAATACTGTAAATTTGTGAGCAATTTTTTTCTTCTACTTTACAAAAACTGTTATTTTTGATGCAAAATATGGAAAAGACTTCCAAAAGTTTACAGAGCTTTGCGATAACACTTCTGATGAGATTCTTGATGTCTTTATACTGGGCATACGATCCAATTGTGATCTTTCTCCACCAGCCACTGGTTATTAGCTGTCTATAGTTAGCAAATGATGTCACTAATTCTCTAATTAACTGCCACAACACACCTTGAATTAGTACACACCTATATGCACACATATTCACACTCCAATTTTTGTCCCACTCACTTATTTTATTGTTGGCTCTTTAATGGTTGTGACTTTCAAGTCAGTTCTTTCCACTCCCTCCCCCATTAAAGATGTGTGTAAACACAAGGTCTAAATTCTCTGTCTGCCACTACCTTCATTTAGTCCTCTCCCAGAGAGATACTTCTGTCAGTGTGCCATGAACTTCGTTAGAGGTTTCACACAAAATTTGTCTCTAAAACTTTGCAATGAGATTTGGCTGAATGGCATGAAGGTTTTTATACCCTCTATAATAAACCAAGGTGTCTAAAACATCCTTTTGTTCTGTGATGAGCTGTCCTATAAGATCAAATTCAACTACATAACTTTAAAGCTGGACTAACCTTGTTTCTGCATATAAAACAAATTTTAAATTAAGCTGCCTAACAAGGATCATTTCTCTATTTTGGGGGGTTCAGGCACAAAGTGGTACCAGACATACATGTAAACCCACACTAAACAGTATGTTGAGATCAAAAGTTAAAGACTGCACATGAAAAAACATTTGGAGGAAAAAGAAAGGAGACAAAACCTCATGTTGACATACCACATCAAAAGATTCATCATTCAAACCAGAACATTTACCAGTTCTGCTTCTCATTTTGGTCTCTGTAGAAACAACCCGGTAGCTGTGGTTATCAGTTTGCCATCTGATCTGAAATGGCTCCAGGTTATTAGCCAACAGCACACACCTCACATCTCTTTTCTTGTCCTTTATGGATTTAAAAGGGATGTGCAAAATCCAAACAGCAGAGGCTAAAGCAGAACATAAGTACAAGTTCACATGGGCTTACCTGAGACTATTGCTGCTAACAGTATGCATTTTTTTTTATTTTTTTTTTTTATTTTTTGCCAGAGGTGTTTTCTTTCTAACTGCACACAAAACATTAAAAGCACCCAAAAGTAAGGCAAAACGATGCATTCACATTAGCATTGTATATACATTTATTTATTAATTTCAGTGTAAGTAATATTAAAAGAAGATTCTCAATGCAGCCAGTTCGGGGTCTTAACACTGTAAACCTAAGAACATCTAGCAGAAAGGAAATTATAGACAGCCAACCTGTATCAAATGCAGGTCTACTTCTTTCTTAAATAATTCTCCCAAACCTCTCTTCCCTGTCATTGTCCCATCCTTTGTTCTCTTTATAAATCAAAAACTTTAAGTCTTTAAAAGTATTTTAAAGTCTTTAAATGTATTTAAAAGTAATTCTCATTTGTTAAAAAAAAAAAAAAAAAGAAAGTCCTTAAAAGCAGAAAAAGCCTAACTGAAGCAGTTAACACACTAACACGAGTTTTGTATCTGTGGAATAATTTTAACTCAGAAGGAGCATAACGGAGACTGTAAGGAGTGTAAGAAAGTGTGTAAAAACAGAGAAGGTCACCCCCTGACTAACACAAATGAGTGAAAGCCAGGTAAATTCAGCAGAGCCACTTCACATCCCACCAAATGAGTTTCCCTCTCTAGCCACTATTATGAAAGTCCATAGGGCAATCATCATTACATCAGTTGATACAAGAGTCCCAGAACAACGTAGCATCTGATCTTGAATGAAATGCTGCAAAATGTTGCCTGAGGAACAAGAAGTGACTGGGGTTTTGTTTGTGTGTTGCTTTGCATGACAGCTAACGCTCATTCTCAAATGCATCATTAGCTGAAGTTCGCTCGTGGCAAAAATACATCTTCATTTTAAGAGCAGCACAAGTCTTAAACAGTGAGATGAAGGCTTGGTCTTACTTTCCCAGGCACTAGATTATGCTTGTCCCTGACTGTGGAAGCCAAGTTGGAGGTACCGTCGTGAAGGTGGACTTCATCAGACTGCTCTGTGAGACACATCTGATCCCCTAGAGCAGGGGTCCTCAAACTATGGCCCATGGGCCTGATACACCCCCCCAGGGTCCTCAATCTGCCCCCCGGTATTTACAGAACCCGCCCGCCCTCCCCCCCACTGGGGGTTGGGGCAGGGGAAACCAAGCAGCCGCAGATGGCTGCCTGCCACTGCATCCGCGCCGGCCCCTGGTTAAACAGTTTGGGGACCCCTGGCCAAAAGTGATACACATTTAGCCCCAGGGGCAACATCCTTTCCAATACTCCTTTGCAGCCTAGGCATCACACTCTCACAGCTAAATCAGAGGCTGTGGAGTGACTGATGCCAACTGATTAAGATGTTTATTGATTAATGAGCAAATTAGGAGGAAATTGGTAAAGCAGCAAAAGAATAAATGATCTCAGCAATAACAATAATTGTTTAATAATGCAGACTATTACAATTTACTGTAAAGCTGTTAATTACAGCTCTTAAGTCTAAATGAATCACATACCTGTGCACTACTGAATTACACTTTTGCAAGTACAGAAGTGCAAATCTATTTCCCTCTACACCAAGTCTGAATAGCATGACACACACACACACACAATTTTCAAACTTATTCCCTATTCTTTCTGAGTTCAGACAAACATCTTTGCCATCCTTGCACCCTTGCTTTCCCCCTGAGCTCCTCCTAACAGTGTATTCCTATTTGCATTTTCCTTATTTCTCCCAGTTTTGCTATACTACCCAAATCTGTTATTTCTAGTACCATTTCCCAGCCAATGTTGACCTTATTGACAGGATTATTTCACTATGAGTGGCTTTGTGTCCAGAGTTCCCCCACTATTCTCCATCACAGACCAAGCAAATTTTCTTTACCTTGTATAATTATTGAACAATTACTTTACTTTAGCCTTGATTCCCCTGACTAGCTCCTATTAAGTGTGAACAGTTTCCCACCACACACAACAGAAGAGCAACTTGGTTTTCACACTTCTGCTGTGGGCTACAACAGGTCCTCCATAGGACCTTGGCTGCTGTGGGGCTGCGTGGCCCATATGACCTCTGCTACACACACATACACAAAAGTATGGGTTTCATCAGCTGCAGTAGCAACCACTCAGCCTTTAAAAGAAGCAACAATCTTCTCAGTATATTTCTGTCACTGTAATCAAGTAAAAAAAAATTTTTTCAGCACAAATGTGACTGAAAATTGGCATGGGCACAACTATGCGTCTACCTCACGATCTACCTTGCCATCTTCTCCAAGTAAAGCTCAGCTCTCCAGACCATGAAGATATTTCTCACTGCACTTTTCTCATGTGACAGGATTTTTCTCTTTTCCCTCAAAAGTCACAAAATCAGTCTTTCTTCCACTAGGTATCTCAATTTTACCCTGGATCAGTAGCTCACCAATGAATTATTATTCTTTATAGGCACCAATGAATTATTATTCTTTATAGGCTTCCTTTAGTCTAAAATTGGGATGGTCAAACTTTGCTTTATTTGGTTGGGCTGTGGAGGGGGGGGGAGGGTCCCTTCTGAATTTATTCTTCACAAGCATGCAGTCTTCATTTTTAAAATAAGATTTTAAAGTGCTCGTTTTCCTAAAGCATCAGTAAATAACACTGTATTATTTCATGGTCTGGTTTGCTCAGATTGAATTTTGCAGTTTGAAACTGCCTTATGCTTATATGCTCCCTGAATTACACTTTAAAAGGTTATTAAAGTTATTTGATAACCATATAGAAGAAAAAGATTTTAAAAAAAAAAAAAAAAAAAAAAAAAAAAAAAACCCACACACCCTGGCACAGTTTTTCTTTAAATTCTAGATAACTTCTTGGTGGACAGACCAACACAGTATAATTAAAATTATTCCTTTTCTTGTACAACTTCTTTGTTTAGTGTTAGAGGAAAGCATTCAGCTTGGAAACATGCGTTATGTGTTACACATGTTAATGCGCCAGATTTCTCCTTTTCTCCTAGGAAATGACCTCACCCATCTAATCTCTGGCAAAATTCTGGGATGTGTGTTTGTTAATTTTGCTATAAAAGTAAGATACCCCACATATTTTTTTCTTGCAGAAATTAGTTGTGTCCCCTCCTCCCCAAAATCCCAAATAATGCCGAAGTGCAGAAGTGTTTTTTCTTGCCATGCCAGAGAAAAGCCTTTGCGCTTGTACTGCAAAGTACACTGTACTCCCATCCCAGTATGCATGTTCAAGCTGAAGATGCTTCTGATGGCACTGTCAGTACCTAAACAAGGGGATGCAGGAGTGTTTCCCAGAGCCCAAATCCAGAAACATGCCTCATCTGTGTCCCAGATGTGAGGTGGAAATGCTTCGGTGCTGTGTGCTGTTGGTTCCTATGGAAAGGATACAAAGGATATGCGTGGGAGCCCATACATGCTTTAGCAAGTCTTTGGTCTGAATCACTGGCAAAATTAGACCTGAAGGTGCATTACAACATACAGTAAACTGTTGGTAAAAACTCTGAGCTCCTAGTTCTTGTCTATCAATTGGGATCATGCTAGGATGCCAGGTCAGCCAGGGCTTTGAGACTGATCTAGCTAAACTTCTTCCTACAGCCTGCTTCCCCGAAAGCACAAAAGGCTTTTCAGTTCAGTAAGCCAGATTTTGTTAAAATATGGTTTAGGAAAATTCACCTTGTAAGCCAGAATGGTTAGGTCAGACAGTAGAAATAGAAAGGGTTGACACACAACTCTTTGCCAGCATTGTCCTTGTGAGCAGGTACTTGCTTCCTCGCTAGATTTATTTCAGGTTTGAGCTGGATCACAATGCCCACTTTGCTTTGCTACCTGGGGAGACTCTACCTTTCCTGGTCAAGACCACCATGGTCTGCCTCTAACCCTTTTCTTGTCCACCACAGCCTGTGACCCCCAGAAATTCCCCTTGTCTGGAGAGGCTCAATTTGTTTCCTCAAGTAGGCATGGTCTCCTTCCCCTGGCAATGACCTTTCCCAGATCCAGACATTCTTCCTAGAGGAGTATAATGTGTCACTAAGACTGAAAAAAAGGATTACCATCAGCTCCAGTATTTCTTCACTCATAGTCTGCCAGGGCTACTGAGACTGTGTTAATTTCTCCTGACTCTATGTCAAACGGTGACCGCTTGCAACCCAGCTGCAGTCCATGGGTGTGTAACCAGTATCAAGAGGAGGTAAGTGTGACCATCTTGGCCTTTGTTGTTTCTTTATTGCTATATGCCATATCTGCAGTGCAATAGAGAAAATTTTTTCTGGAGTTCAGGAACTGGGAGTTAGATCAATTGCATTCATGGAAAATCAGACCTTAACAAACAACTCAGTAACACAGAACTTTTGCAGGGCTGTGTTCTCCTGCTCTTGTCTCACTGCATGAAATGCTGTCACAGTTTATATTGACCCAGGCTGGTGCTGGCAGTCGCACCCTTCACTTTCCCCTCTGCTGCCTGTACCTTCTCTTCCCTTCCTTGTTTCTCAGTTTGGCCCACAGGTGGGTTGCTTGCACAAGATAAACCACTGGAGAAAATAAACCCTTCCAAAACAAAAGTGAGCAGGCAACACAACAGCACTAACATAAACAGAACTAAGAAGCCAGGGAACTGCAGGAAGCACCACAAAGCCAAACAGTCAATCGTTCAGTTCTCCCTCTCCCACCTGTCTCTTTCCAGTCCTCATCTTTCCTGCTACTCCTGTTACCTTTATTTCCTGCTGGTCTGAAACAAGGACTTCTTTTTTATTCTTGAAAGTGCGTTTCCTCTTTGGATATAGTCTGGGATGATTGTTTCATAACTGGATAAGCAATCATTTCCACCACCAAAACAACCACTGTAAACTATTCTCAGGTGAGGAGTTGTGTAGTGCACTGCTGACGAAAGAAACGGGCAGTATGAAGCTCTCACTCAGAAGTGGACACAGCACAGCCATAAAACTTCTCTGGCTAGCCAGCAGTAGCCATGTTTGTTGTCTACAAAAACTGGGTTTGGTTTCCAGAAAGAAAAGATGGCAAAGGAAATGATGACTACCAATTCCTTCTGAAATAAGTAATAAATTTCGATTTTCTTTAACAACAGCAGACCTACTCTGTTTTGGAAGAATTATCATAAGGATTTTGGTATATTGTCTCTGTAGGTAGAAGTACAAAGATATTTCACACAATAAGAACTGAGGAAGACAAACCAGGCTTATGGTAATCATTACTAGCTTCTACATTATCATTACTACAGCTGGAGGTGGTGGATTAGGTTTTCTTCCAGTGTATATATTTTATATATACATATATAAACACCAGTGTTTATATTTATGAAAATAAAAATATGCTGAATATAGGAGTATTTGATAGGGAAGGAATGATTTGCATCAGAGTTCCTCTTAGGTCTTTATTCAGTTGCATACAGTAACTAAGTCCAATGTGAGACAGAGCAGCCAAGAAGCAGACTTGACATGCCACTGTTACGACAGGAACCTCTTTCAGGAATGCTACTGCATGCAAGTATGTATTGCACTCTGTCATTTCCAAAAGTACTTCCTAAAAACCTATATGCTCCCAAAATAAAAATTGTGGTGAAGACTAGGTTCAAAGGGGGGGGGGGGGGGGGGGGGTGGGGGGGAAGCATATTTAAAAGTGAATTAATTTACAAAGACCTTTAACATTATCCCAGTAATTTCAGTGGTCTGCCCTTCTTAAACACGTATGTGCTTGACAGGTTCTGAAACCTAACCCAGCCTAACCTGCGCTTTTTTTTATCCCTTGCCCGTTCTGAATCACAGCATCACAGAATGGCTGAGCAAACAGAAAGTTTGTTCCCTGGAGCAACAGTTCCATAGAGGAAGTACAAGAAAGAATTTGCATAAAGATTTACCTTCTTTTATGCACTGTGGAAGCAAAATCTACTTGTAGATATCCCAAGACTTAATCTTACTCAAAGCCAGAGATTAAAAAAAATAAATATGGAGCTTCTGGCCTAATGGAGTTAAGATACGAAAAGAAAAACCAGTACAAAGTCAATGCATGAAAAACACGTATTTCAAGGATTTAATGCAGAGTTGAGTCACCATCCCTGGAGGTATTTAGAAGACATGTAGATGTGATGCTTAGGGACATGGTTTAGTGATGGGCTTGGCAGTCCTGGCTTAACGGTTGGACTTGATCTTAAAGGTCTTTTCCAACTTAAATGATTCTCTGTTTCTAGATACTGCAAGAGCTTCTAGATAAGGAGCAGGAGGAGCCTGACTCGTGTCTTTAGTATAACTAAAAGTAAGAATAGCTCTTTTGCAAGCACTCAAGTGAAAGAGAATTTGCTGAGTTTTTCTCAGACTTGCCACCAAAAAAAAATTCTGAAAAGCAATAAATCTAGAATATTAAATCTTAGGGTTTTTTTTTGCCAGAGTCATAAGAAAACACACAAGACAGAAGAAAAGGAGATGCATAGCATCAAGGTGGTTTTTTTCACAGGAATAGCTATTTTTCCTTTGACTTAGGAGAAGCTACCTGAGACCATAGCAGCTATGGATCTACAGCATATTTTTCAACTGTCTTATGTTCTTACATACAATATGAGTTTGATTCATTTACTGGTCCCCACTGTGAAAACAAGGAGTGGATGCGAAGAACTCAGGGCACCACAGTGAACTTCGGACAGATGGGGATGTAACTTCTCACGTTGTACCTCAACACCTGCTCCACTTTCCAGTAGAGCTGGAATACTTGGCCAGTCAATAATTCAAGAGAACTGACTTTACAATGAACAAAAATCCAACACTGTTCATTCACCCCCAAACCTGCCTACAAAATATAATTCTTATTAAAATATTTTCTATACCCATCATGACACAATGCAACTGACATGAGAAGGAAGTAAACTCAGATAACACAAAGACAAAACACCAAAATCACCAGGTGTAATAACACCTTAAATAGCACCATTTTGAAAAAGAACAATTGTATAGAATGACATTATAGTTCCCTCTAATGTTGGCTTTCCTTTTCAGACAATATATACTTTCTGCATGTAAAGTATGAATAGAGGAGCTGTAGAGAAAAATAAAGGTAGGTGCCATGAATTGTTAATACCTGCTTTTGCTCACATGCCAAGAAGAAATCTAATCTCTAAAAGTCTGAGGAAAGGCCCTGGGATTTAGCAAAGGCTAGCCCAGTAAATACTTTTTGGTAAAAATACACACACACATAGACACACACACATATATTCCTTTGTTTCTGTATAAAGTCTGTACAATAACAAGGATACAGTTCCTTGCATACTTGTTAGTTTTCTTCAACAAAACTTCAGTGAGAGTCTAAGCTGATTAAAGACAAATCTATCAGGTTACTACTAGCCCAAGCAAAACAACCATGGCATCATTAACAGTTACACTTTACTTATGAACATTGCATTTTTATGGTTGCGCCAAAAATAATGATTGCACTGATAGTATACTCCAGTGTCAGAAAAAAAACCCACTTAAACTGCACTGTTTTAATATTTCCAAAACCCTAGTTTTAGAACTGCTTCTCAGTCATGAAAAAATTCCCAGTATCTTCTATGAGCTTAGGGTACATATTGCAAAAGATAATTTAAAAATAATAAAGAAGTTACAAAAGGAGTTGATAGTAAATAAGTTTGAAGACAAGCATTTGTGTTCCTATCACAGTGATCAAAACATGATTGAATTCACAGGTATAGCATAAAACGAGATCTCAGTTCCTGAAAGACCAGATAGTGTAGCAGAAGTGTTGACATGCTAGTATACAGAAAAAACAGCCTAGTGGATCCAATCTAGTAGATCCATATCATTTAGGCTGGGAAAGAAGTGAAGTCATGGACTGGATGATATTCAAGTACTTAAACTTTTAGATTCTCTTCAGTATAGCTGTTCTGGAAATGTCTGGCAAACTTTTCTTAGAAAATACAGATAAAAAGCACAGGTTTTTTTCAAGTAAATTTTTCCTAGAAATATGAAATTTTGATTAAACATCTGTGAGGATGGAATCTGTGAGAGCAAGTGAGCCTTTTGCTTGCTACATGAGACACATCACAATCCAATAGAACAGAACAACACCTGCATGTCCTTTGCTGAAGGAGAGCACTCTAGGGTCTTAGTCTTTGAATTTCCTTGTTAAAGCATCACCGAAGATTTAGAAAAGAAAATTAAAAAACAAAACAAAACAAAATAGTGGAAGGTTTAGATATTCTTCCAGTGTAAAGCTGGGGAAAAGTCTGTTTGGGATGGGAATGTGCAGATCTGTTTGTGAGTTCTGCCCTCCCAGCTAACTCTTTTCAGGAGAAAGTACTGAAAAACAGAATTGCCAAGCTTAAAACCAAAAATTAAGCTTGCTCCTTTTCCACTGAATATGTTCTTATTGCACTGATCTGTTTTTCCTGATTTCATGTGTGCCCTAATTTCCTGTCCCTTCTGCTCTGCCCACCAGTCTCTCTTGTCACCTACCGTAGCAGTAGGGACAGTACAACTCAGCTTTGAGTCTCTCATGCTTTCTACAGAAATAAAGACTCACAGCTTCATCATCTGATCTCTTAGTCATCACTGGGGCTTTTTGTCATTAGGGGAGACAGTGGAGAGAGGGGATTTTAGTATTTGCTTTCAGCCTTCGCAGGTCTTAATCCATAAATAACGGATAAATTGATTAATATTGGTGGAGTCAGATAGTATGGTGATAAAAAAGCTCATTCATTAGGATGTATGTAGAACCATTAATACAAAATTTGGAGAGCAAAGTCTGCCTTGAAAGACAAACAGGAAGCAATGCATATTTCCACAGGGTTAAGATAAGGAGACAAAACCTCATATTTGCATGCTGAAATAAAGTTAAATTTTTTTTAATGCTTTAAACTCATCTCAAAAGAAATTAGGTCAAGTATTGAAAACTAGTATATTTTATTATTCATATATTTGTAATACATCTGGTATAAAAATTGTAATCTTATCACCACCAGAATTATAAGGTTATGAGGGGTAAAACCAAATGGAGTGAGGTGTGCTTCTAGTAGAATATTTTCAGCGATTTCTAGTTAGCCGATAATATAACATTTTAGTTATTTGATAGAATGCTGATCAGATTCATTGCACTTGAGGTCTCAGGATAACATAATTCATTCTGGGAATGCAGAAAATATCTAAAATACAATTGAAAGATTTACAGTGAAATTTTGTCAACTGCTGACTTTACAGTGACAATTCTGAAACATCTGTGGGATCTGGGGAGAAAGCAGTTACTTTTGAAATATATATGGCCAAGATGCAATTAGGAATCAAAGATTAACCACCTATAGAAGCTGTAAATCAGTACAGGGACTTATAATTCTGAAGAAAGAACACTCTGGGCATAATTAATGCCCAAGCAAGTAATATGACAAAAATTATTACAGGTCTAGATTTAGAACTTTGTGAGGTTTGTATTCGTGTTACTCTATGCTTCTTCTAGCTCTATTTTTTTAAGCATAAAAAAAAAACAGTTACAGCCAGTATAAGATAAATTATTATACAACAACATAAATGTATTTACACATGCTATTACAGTATTAGTACCAGTGCTCAGAGAAGTGTAGACTGCGACACACAGTTACACTTAAAGGATTAGGGTCTGACTTAAAACATCAACAGGCAAGAAAATTTTGAAATAAAACCAGCCTAATATTATGGAACTACAGCATACCGTCAGTTTTACCTAAGGTGGCAAAAGTTACAAGAACTCAAAATCAGGGAAATGTTATTTGAGTGCTTTAAGCAGACAAAATGATCTTTCCCTTGTCAACACAGGAAGCAGACCCACCTAAATGGGTAGAAAACGATAATGAACAATCCACATTTCTTCGTGGAGATCCCTGTAGTAAAGATGAAAAATTAAAGAAATAAGAAACTAAAAACTGTATGACTATGTATGACTTAGTGAACCACGAGTGCATCTTGATGAGGTACTACAGAAGGATTTATCTTGTACAGGCTTTCCTCACACACCATGATTTGTTGTTAAGTAACGCTATACTTTCTAGGTATCTCCACAGAGTACAGCCAGACAACTGTAAAATGCTTCTCGAAAAGGTGGTGATCTGGGAGCGTGAGTGGAAATGGTGCTTCCAACCTCACATTTTACTTTTTCCCAGGCAAAACCACACAGAATAAAACATTCTCAAAGAAAAACTGCTTTCCAATTCTATGTACTGTTATTGATCTCCTTCAAAACAAACTGTGGGGTGTAAGTATACTGGGAGTTAATATCTTGCCAGAAGATTGGTGCGAGGCACTTTCTCCTCCTCTCATCTTCCCAGTTCCTTTGCAAAATGTGGTTTTATGGGCAGAATCTCGTTCTAGACACTCACTTAGCTCTGAGAAGAAGTCACCACTGAACATGGCAGAGCAGCCTGACACAGACTGGGCCTTGCCAGAAAGGTGCAGCAGACCTGAAATCCAGTTCACTTCAGAGTTTGTCAACATGGAAAATGAAGAAAGGTAGCTGTTGTTCACAAGAAAGACATATTTTCTAATGAGAAACATTGAAACAGAGCTTGCTTAAAGACAGAATTGTCAAATTAAGAACCTGGAAATGAACACTGACAAGTGTTTGTCAGGGGCTTTCCAGTTCATGTTCAGCAGAAGGCTGAGCTGCCCATATTTCAGGGTCTACTTTCTTCTTTCCCATTCTCCTGGTGAAAATTCCAGTAGTCTAGGGAACCAGAGCCCTCTTTTTTTAACTCAGACCTGAGAAAGCGCATGAGGTGGGGAGACAGAGGGAGAGCTGCCTGTGAGAGACACAGTCCTATGGGGAGGTCCTACTGCACAGTCTGACAGGGACCAGCACTCTCATTGTGCCTGGCATCTGCTGTATGCAAACAAAAAATATTATGTGACAGAAAGTAAGATTTCCTTATAAAAACAAAACTTGGTGTTCATGAAACAGAGAACACAGTGAGGGATGGGGTTGACAAGCCCTTTCCAAGCTTCATGCCTTCTGCTTTCTTGTTGCTTATGTGGGTATTTCTCTGTGACATACCTCTAGCAATCCTGCACTGCCTGCAGTCACAGCTTACACCTTGTCTACACCTGGAGATGTACCAGGGACAAGTGAGGATTTAATCATCATCATGTTTAAACGTCTGTCTTCCAAACTGAGTACTCCACTTCAGCCAAACTACTTCATCCCACCTCTCACATTCACTGCAACTGCTGTGTTTAATCTGTCAGATTTGGGTTAATGTTATTGCAAGTCTAAGTTTTAGCTTTTTGGTTGAGAGAATTCTTTTTGTGGATTTTGTTTTGGTGTTTTGTTTGTTTTGGTTTTTTTTTTTTGTTAGAGTACTATTTTTTTGTTTCAAGGTAAGCAAGAGAACATCCTTCCTGGTAGCTTCCATGCTTGCAGTAAGAAATAGTTGGAATGCTTTGGGGCTCAAAGTGGGGATTTCTTGGCCTATGCGTCTCCCCATACTGCTGCAGACTGCAAGGGAGGTGGGAAAACAAATTGTATAATGAAGGAGGTACTGCCTTTCTCCTCCCTTTTTGCTTCCAAATAACCCTTTTCTGTGTGTCATGGTTTAACCCCAGTTAGCAACCAAGTACGTCACAGCCACTTGCTTGCTTCTCCCACAGTGGGATGGGGGGCAGAATTGGAAGGGTAAAAGTGAGAAAACTTGTGGGTTGAGATAAAGACACTCTAATTGGTAAAGCGAAAGCCACATGCACAGGCAAAGCAAAACAAGGAATTCATTCACCACTCCCCATGGGCAGGCAGGTGTTCAGCCATCCCCCGGGAAGCCGGGCTCCATCACACATAACGCTTACTTGAGAAGACAAAATGTCATCGCTCCAAAAACACCCCCTTCCTTCTTCTTCCCCTGGCTTTATAGGCTGAGCATGACATCATATAGTATGGAATATTGCTTTGGTCAGTTGGGGTCAGCTGTGCTGGCTCTGCTCCCTCCCAGCTTCTTGTGCACCTGTTCACTGTCAGAGTGTAGGTAACTAGATAAGTCCTTGATTTAGAGTGTTACTGAACACACTGGTGTTTTACTTCTTACTACCAATGTTATTTCCATACCAAATCCAAAACGCACCATTGTACCAACTACTGAGAAGAAAATCAACTTTATCCCAGCTGCAACCAGGACAGTGTGCTACAATCCTGCTTTCACTGACTCGTTCAAGCTCCCAGAATACTCATGTTTCTGCTAAATATAAAGATTTGCCTCCTCCTTTTCTGAGCATTTTTATCCACAGTGTGACAGTAGGAAGCTTTTTTTTTTTCCATGGAAGCGACTCTTCTTTTTCTCCCAGTGTTCAAGTCCTTGGTTCACCCAAGCACCAGGAGAAGGGGGCAGCCCTTTACATTATGCCATTCTGCTCTTTGCCTCAAAAGGCTTTAGCTCAGGTTTCAGACTCTGTGGAGCAGGCACTGCCTGGTTTTGTAACATTATGGTCTGACACACCAGGCTCTCACATCCCAGGAATGCCTCCTGAACACTGCTGCAAAGCAAGTGCCCTTACACAAAAAGACAAGTTCTGACCTCTCATGCTTTCACCTGGGTCCTTCTTAGCCAGGGTGACACAAGGTTTAGTCTACCTAGAGACCACTGTCTGATTTCACAGTTCCTACATTTCTGGGACCTGAAGCTGGTGTAAAATTGCAGAGAGATGATTTATTAAATGTGAATTTATTAAATATCTCAATTACCCACAGCTGATCAAAAATACGTACACTAGTTTAATGGGGAAAAAATCTTTACCTGAAATTAATTAGCTCATTAAAAAAAAACAAACACCTGAATAGTTCTGCTGTAACCATTCAAATAATAATAATAGTATTTTTATAAATTAAAATATTAAAAATGGAGAGTGATTTGTGAAGGATGAAACTTAGTAAAAAGATAGAGCTAAAAAATGACTATAAATATTAAGTTTCTCTACCTAATATATACAAAGATTTAAGACTGCAAAGAGTTAACAGACGCTTTGAAATTTCAGAATGGCTTTGGAGAAGATGTTTCATGAGGTAGAAAATTAATAGCTTATGTATGATCCATTGCCTTTAATAGAGTCCAGGGTCAGAAAGCAGCCAAATACCTGCACTCAAGCAGAGAGCTCTGGCTCAGATTTACCTCAGACTTAGGGCTTAAAAATTTGTCTAAAGATTTTAGGAGCATATGCACCATTTTTGCAAGACCAGCTCCAGCTTTTGGCAGTTTGTATTTCAGTGGTCACACTTACACAAAAGGACAGGAATACGCTGCTTGAAGTGGTGCAGTTCAGGACTCTGAGCCAAAACCAAGGTACACCCTTTTTCTGTACCAGAATGTGACCTGGCCAAGGAGCATCATTCCCTGCCTGCCAGACTGTCTTGAAAAAGGAAACTCAAGTGTACAAGGGGGGAAGAAGACAATAGTTTCCAGCTGGCTCCCAGGCCTGGGAACTTAGAAACAAGCATTAATGGCATATCATAAAGCACATCTGCCCCACTGAGTAAATTCAAAAGCAACAGTGGACTAAAGTCTCCCCAGTGGCAAGAGTCTATAGACTGTAAAACCTGTTTAAATATTGAAATACATTTGAGAATAATATTCTAATTTAATTTTGAAAACAGCACTTTGCTATCCAATAACATGCAAACACCAAAACCCAAATTCATAGTCAAAATGCTTTCTTTTTTTGCATACTTTTTTGTACATGTTAAAAAAAAAAAGCTAGAAACTACTCTATCATCTTGCCTTCGTGTTAACTAAGCCCCTTGTCTATTCCAACCCTTCATTGTCACAGTATGTTTTGGGAAATGAATAATTCTGCTTCCTCAGACCTTCTTTCTAATTTATTTAGAACTGACCAATGAATTTCAAACATTATCAGTCAGAAGCAAATATATATATATATATACACACATTCTTTTGTGAGCATGTAATGCTGGCTGATCACATAAGTCTAATTATTTTAGGAGAAAAATCTAACCTTTTTTTTTTTAATAAACCATGAATATTTCAAGAATACACAGCTGCCTATGCACTATGTGGTTAGTCCATACCATATCTGATCACATGAATTTTAATTAATTTCAAATTTAAATTAATTTCTGGCACCTTGAGGATCAGGGCGGGGGGGAGTGCTATTTAAGAGGAGACAGATGGCCATTTTTTTATCTAATGGTTACACTCCTCTTCTCCTTTAACCCACAAAACTCACTTCCCAGTGAGAGGCTGGGCACATCCCATTCCTTATTTTAGCTCTTGTTCCTCTTATGTTCCTGAAAGAATAGAAATCAACATATTCGGTGGAACAGCTGAAAGATACTGCTGTGGAAAATGGCCGCTTATCTGTTGCTGCAAGCAGATTCCATTATTTGATTAAAAAGAAACTGGTTATTCTTCATCCCGCTGACTGTTCTCTACAGACGTCTTTCTGGCCAGAAAGTAAAACAGGGAGGGAACAGAATGTGCTCTCACTGTGGAAATAAGGCTGGGAAATATTTACAAATGCTGCTGCTCCTTTTTTGGCATGGCATATCTTTGCATTTCTTATTCCACAGTTTGATTGCTGAATCTGCTTACACTTTATCCCTTAATCATAAGCACTTATGCACGAGGCTATGGGGGATGGAGAAGCTGGGGGTGGGGGGTGCTTTAATCTGGATATTTCTTAGACACTGAATCTGCCCAAGTAGAGGGATGATACCTTGATTTGCTAGCAATCAATCACACTCCAGGCAGCCAGCACACAAATCAGAACTGATAATGTCCCTTCGTTGCATATTGTTCTCTGCGGCAAAATAGAATTCATTTTTAAACTCTCCTCTTCTTTCCCATCCATCAGAGGACAAAATGACAAGCTCAGGAAAGAGCATAGCTCAAGCAATTCTTATAGCCGGGCAGGCATCAGTACTTACAGACCTACTCAGGGTTTACTAACACTGCACAGGGTATCTCAAAACAGGATTGGCTAAGGATCAAAACAGATTGTAAGACACAATTGGCCAGAAACACCTATGTTTCTGGTGATATGGAATTACTCACAACGTTGATCATTGTGTACACCACAGGGTGCATAGGGCAGCTTTGGAAGTAAAGAGAGACAAAAATAAAGTGTCAGGAAACAACATGGATAACAGCCTCCTTTTACCATGTCACATGCACTCACCAGATAGTTATTCTGGGCAGAAGCATGTGTCTGTGCACATGGAGGTTTTGTTGCACAAGCTTTGCATGCCTTCGTGCGTTACACCTCTCTCATCCTGGTGAGTCCCAGGCAGCCATTACCAAATCCAGGCCAGGCTTTAGTGCCCAGCCTAAACACTGAGGCAGGAAGGACTGTAGAGTGGCTTTCAAAATGGAAGGTCCTGCCTCACCGAGATCTCCACTTTCAGGCAAAATAAACCCTACACTGGCAAACCACTGTGTCTAGGAGGGTGTTGGTCTACTGTATCTTTTCATACCTGGCCAGGCTTTTAATAATATATATTCCCAACTAACTTAAAAAAAAATATAAAAAATTAAGACTTAAGCAAAATACCATAGAATTAAAATTATCTGAAGAAAGTTGATATGAGTGCACATCAAGGATTAGATGCATTAAAAAAATGATAAAAGTTTAGCTGCTGGAAAAGATATAGACTCCATATCTATATCTAGCTATATCACATTGTATTAGCTGAAAGGTACAGACAATAATGTTTAATATCAGCATTCATGTCCCAAACCTACCGATTCTAGGAAACCTCCTTTAGTAGTGCTGTTTATACAATAGTTAATGACAGTCTATACTCAGTCCTAATATCATGGTGGTGTATTACTAAACTCACATGAGCGAGCAAAAGTGTGTACAGCTCATCTCCTCAAGACTTGTGGTTAACCAAGTATGTATGCAGTGGCGGAACACTGCATCGCCCATACCCATGTCTCTCATATTCTCTTTCAGGTTTTTTAGCTCATCTTATCTTTCAATGTCATCACAACCTAAGCCCAAACCTACTTTATTGTAAGAGTCTTAGGATTCAGTGCCTTCTTTGGACTCACATGTCACACATTAAAATGGAAAGACAATAAGTAAGGAAGGAACACAAGCTCATTTACAGCCTTCCTATGCTTCGATGCATCTTCAGGTAGTGAGAACTGAAGGCTGAGGGTGAAAGTACATAGTCAGATTAAGCTTATTTAAAATGTGAATAATCATTATATGGATTGTGGTTATATGTCTATAAGACCTTTAAGGGTCGTAACACCATTTGACTAATAGAAGGTAGTCTATAACATTAAAAGTAGTTACTGTAACTGAAGCAACAACATATTTTATTGGAACAGATGTTCTGCGAATGAGCAGGGAATAAGGAGAGCAGTCGTTGTTTTGATGCCATTTAAAGGGCAAGAGTGATGCCAATCATAATTACCATCTGCTATACTACATAAAGTATCCATATGCTCTTTAGAGGGCCCCGAAGTTGATTTGAACTGCCATACTGAGATTTCTCATTTGAGGACAAGACAGCTCTACATCCCCTTATTAGCTCCTGACTGACAAGAGCCCTGAGAGTAATTAATGCAAATGTATCAGAATCCTGGCTTAAGTAGCCACTGATTAAATTTAAAGTAGACCAACCTTTTCCATTCTTCTTTCTTGGATGTTCTGCCATGATAGCATTTACCATCTGAAGTTTAAGTGTGCCCAGCAGCTGTTCAAAAACATAAACCTAATCTACAAATCCTCATTCCCATACTCTTCAGGGCTTGCAACATTTCTCATGGTCCTGCATATGCAGTGTTAGAGCCCATATTCTTCCGGGCATCAGCTCAGAAACCAGCTCCATAGTTAACCTTCATCCTCCACCTTCCAACTGAAATGTATTTCTTCTTTTCTTTGAGTCCATTTACAGCAGTATTTCACATAGTAAAAAGAGACACTTTCCATATCCATGCAACATGCAGAGGAAAAAATATTTTTAACTCTGTGTATCCACTGCTCTCTTTCTACTTTGCAGCTAAATTGCACATGAAGTTCTTGAACTTTCCACTAAAATTATATGTCAACTGAGTTTATCATTAATCCAAAGAAATGAGTTCAAAATCATCCATAATACAGGACTAAAACACTGGTTTCACTCATTGTCTAGCTTAAATTTAGTATTTTTTCACATGCACATAAAATAATGAAACACATCAGCAGCTATATGGAAATAAATTGGTGATCCATTCATCTATGTTTTTTCTACAGCAGTGCAAATAACAGATGTCTGAAAGGTTTGAGCCATACTCAGTATAAAATAGCAGCAGTTCAAATGGCTTTTTGTTGCTAAATCCAGCCAAATACTGACAGGTTTATTCTCAAAATAGTTGATATATTCCCCTTTTTTTTATTATTTTATCATGGATACTTTCATCATCACATGATTGTCTGTTTTTGGAATCCACCTGAGATTTAGTTGGCAGCAAAACCTTTGGAAATGGATTCCAGAGGTTAATACATTTCACATAACTAAATTTATACACACTACCATAGGTTAGGTTTGGGTATCTTCTTGCTGTTGTGTTCATGAGAACATGTGGAAAGGAAAATTTTTAGTATATTTTAGTATCTTATCTAAATTTTAGTATATTTTAGTATATTGGAGTACATTATCTAAATTTTAGTATATTATCTCTTTTTTACAATATCTTCTTACAAGGCTTTAAGTAAATTATGGGGTTTGTTCATAAGCTGTTTTGATTTGGACTCAACTCCTTAAGTGACCATAATCTAACGGCCAGCATACAAGAATTTGGATATTGCCTTCCTGCCATTATTTATCTTCACTGTGTCTAAAGCTGTGGAGGCTCCTTTGAGGTTCCCCTGGCATAGACACATTTCTGTGTTTTCATGAACTGGCCTTGAAGTAGATTGCCTTTAGGGCGGCCCTGGGGAAAGAAACATTTTCCTTGGTTTCTTTCTTTTCCCTTAATCCTTTATAAGGGGCTATTAGAGTCCCCTTCCGTATTTTTCACATTAGTCATTTCCCTCTTGGGCATAAGGATGACTGTAGTATGACACTGGGAGACATTTCACTAGGAAACATTTCCCTGTAAGTCAGGAATAAAAGACCATGCCAACAGGTAAACTATTTCTCTCAACATCTTCTATAAATAGCAGCAGAGATGCTGCATGACTTTCCACACTCCATTCCAGTAGCAAAATGCACATTAATGACATAACTCGTGTGACATGAATGTGCAGAAAAAATATGTGTGCTAATAAAGACTGTGAGGGAGGAAACCTTAAAAATATAACAGTACTATAAACAAAATTACTGTCCTTCAGGAAAGGATAAGAGAGGAAATTAATCTCAGGTGATAAATTGTTAGTCATGTTGCACAGTGCTGGAGGGCATACAGCTACAATACTGATCCAGTGATGAAACTGGAGAAGAACTGTTGCAGATAGTGTGAAGGAGTAGATATGCTTTTAATTTAAAAACGAATTAAAAAAATCCTAAACTGAAGAGGAATGTGACCAGTTCCTATTACAACTCTTGTAGCGTGTGGGTCCTTTGTACGGTCACGGTCATTATATTTCGAGCACGCTCCATTTTTTTTTTATTTTATTTTGTTTTATTATTTTGTGAGTAATAAGCTATTCAAGTGTGATAGGTTTCACAAAAAACTATTTCATTTTATGTTAACATAGATAGCCATTATTAGGAGATTGCCCACTGCTAAATTTTATCTGCAATATGGTTTACCGAAAACTTAATTAACATTCTTTGCCCAGCTGAAATATTTTATGATATTGTTCTTAATACTGAATGCACAGAATTCTATCTAGTGCAAAATTATGAAATGGAAAGTTGGCTATAAAGACTAAAAGGTGGTAGGAATATATTGATGATTTACATTAAAATTTGTTATCATTCTAAAAGGTAGCATGAAGGCCATAGAGAATTGTAGGTTCATATAATTTCACCCTAATTATTCTAATTTACTGTAATTAAGACACTAAAAAAAATTTAGCGAGGGAAAACATTAACATCCTTTTAACACCCGTAAGAGAACAACAGCCTTGTATTTGTACAGTATTATTCACCAGAACCCCATGAAAGCGGGAAAAATGCACAGAAGACATGCTGATATTAAAAAATCTTATTTATATATTTGTGTAGGTATTTATAGAGGCATAATTTTAAAATATATTTTGTCCTTTAATTTCTTTCAAGGTCATCATCTGCACTGCATTAAAATCAGTGGGACAAAAGCCTGGATGAGATCTCAAGGGCCCTAGATGTGTATACAGTCTGTCACCAGCAAGGGATATATAGTAGACCAAGATGATTCACGATTATTTTCACCTGTGCAGTTGGGAGACTGTCATGACCTCTGCTTCAGAGTATAAGATCCATGAATAAATCTGAAAATTCATCAGTCAGCCACCTGTGGTGCATACTCATTTTCCCTTGCAGGGTCCACTTTTCTATAGGAAAGTACATCTTTGTATGGCATTAAACCATCTTTTGCACACGATGCATGGTAGCTCAATACCAACATAGCTCTTGTGCTTGCTTGGTAACTAATCACTATAAACAGCATCAACAGTCTCTCAAAACTATTGTTGATGCATAGTTAAAGCCTTAGCTGTTAAATGGCAGGAGAAGGGGAGGAAATAAAACACTACTTTTGTTTTTAATTCACAAAAGAGAGTGAAATAAATACTTGGCTCTGCTAGAATCAGTTTATATTGACTGCCACTTTCATCCAAACTGCAGGACAGGCGCTTGATCTTCCTGCCTCGTATCAACAAGCCAGGAATTACAGGGGAGATGGAAAAGGTCAGAAAGCATCAGTTTCTTGTCTTCAGGGGTGACAGTGCACAAGTGACTTGAGGAAGAGGGCAGGAAGGGAAGTGCCAAGATCACACGTTCATCACTCAGATCTGGATGCTTCAAACCAGCAGCCCAAATTCTTCTGTCAAAAATAGCTGGTGCATTTCCAAATCCCTTTCTATCAAGTCCATTCTGCTACTGAACAAAATCCTTGGCAATTTGCCCCTGCCTTTGGCTTAAATTTTTTCCAGTCCATTTGTCTCCGATGTTACATAACACATAATATGAATTTCTATACGCTTCCAAACTGCTTTATGATCTTCAGTTGAAAACCACTAAGTGCAAAATATTAATATAGTAAAAAAAATTAATATGTGAAATAGGGCTGGGAAAAAACCTTTTATATATAGAATGTGATAAGGAAGAGAATGTCATTTTCTTGACAGGCCATGATTCCTTTTTTATGTATAAACACTGGTTTAGACATAGAGCTTCACTTTTATGAATGTCAGAGAATGACAGGACAAAAGGAAAAGATCTTAAAGAACAGGTCAGAAAGGATCAGCAATCCAAGGTCTTGGCAGCAGACTGGCAGAAAAAAAAATCCACTGATTTTACAAAGTTTCTCAGCACTTAGAAATGGTTGTCAAAATACCAAGTCAGGCGTGATCCAAGGCTTAGATTATGAGAAACTTTCTATCCTATGACCAGGAATATTTTGGTTCTTTAAATGTTACCTGTAAGCACTAAACATGTCTGTACTATAGCTGCATATATAGATACACACTTACATATTTATTCTATATTTGTAGCACTGGGAAGTTGCTGATGTATTGGCAGAAAATAAATCCATCTTTAGCTAGCTGGGGACTGAAGTCAACTGCTCCTGTAGGATTCGGGACTAGTCCACCACAAGTAAGAGAAGATCTCGAGCTGTAAGTAGTATTAGAGATTGGTTTGTGCCTTGGACAGGTGGATGAATCTCTCTAAATCAAAACTTTCCTTCTGTACACAGTTTTTTCCCCATTTACTTGTCTGTCCTGTTTACAACATAAGAACAGCCAGCAGGAAGCACAGTGGGAATCCATATTTCAAGGAGGATCTCAAAGCACTGCAACAACACAAATGAAGAAAAATAACATTATGGGCTTACAGGAGTTTACAGTTTACAGTTAAAGTGTATGTACATAACAGCCTAGGACATTTCATGATGGCGGCATGCAGTAAGATGCAACCATGCATGCTGGGAAAGGGCATCCACAGGGTTGTAGGATGGTTCAGGAACTACCAGTAAAGTAATCCAACCCAGCCCTGTGAGGATGACTGGCAGAGATCTTCACCACAGATCACAGCCTCTTAGTCCTGAAAGCTGCTACTTCCTTTAACACTTTCCTAGTTCAGACCCATAGTATTTATCAGATCCCTTGTGACCCTGGAAACATGATCATTTATGACAGTGAGGCTCATAACTCTCAGGTCCTAGATCTCTGGTAAATCTGTCCTTCAGTCAGCTCCAAGGAGGATAAAACAATCCATAAGAAGCTAAAGTAAAGGCCACTAAGAGAAATAATCATGGTAAGAGGCACTTAAATGGATTCATACCTTAAAATAATGCACATATACACCTGGCCAGATATACCTTTCTTGAAGCACAAGTAAGTTTGGAGTTATTTCGGTCTAGACAACAATTCAGAAAACATTCCTACATAGTCCTGCTCCAGGTCACTGTAAACTTATGTGAAATTGCAGAAAACTGAATTGTCAAAAAATTCTGCAAAATCACACCTTGTTATTTACGATTTAAATTTGTATTTCAAGAATTTAGATTTCCTATTATAAACAGACTTCAGAAAGCAGGAAAAAAATATCTGCAGGTTTTTATTCCCATTGAAAAAAAAATTACTTCAGAGGTAAGCTTTTCTATTAATCCAAAAAGTTATAAAACAGTGTAATGCAAAGGATATTATGTTCAATTTCTTATTTAAGTGGAACATCTCTCTCTTTCCTCACTAATGCTCTGTTCTCCCAGTCTTCCTAACCACATGCATGTTTTGTCAGCAGCTACTTCAAGAGCATCACATGTGGACATTTCCACCCAAATTAGATTGAAACAAGGCCACTGAGTTCTGAAAGTCCCTCCATTCCTCTTAAGAGTAAAGTCTTGGAGGCTGAGTAAGATGAAATTCAATAAAGGGGTGTTCAAACTAGCATACAAGGATGTCTTTGATATTATAACAGCCTACATCTGGGCTCAAAGCCATCGAAAGCACACACTTGGTTCCCAACTGTCAGCACACAATAGATTTTCTGTAAAATGTTATGAACTTGACCTTCATTTGTGCAGCAAGACTGATACTTAGGCTTTATTGTACATGTGTTGACTATCTTTTCCCATCAGTAATCTCAACTCCTGTACGCTTGCCTTGAATTTGCTTGGATGTTTTACCTGTTTGAACTTGCTTGACATGACATGCCTCCTGAATCATTTAAACCGGCTTCTGGAAGACAGATGTTACTTGGACACTGTGGAAGTAGAAAAAAATTGTCCATGAAGTTTGGTAGCTTTCAGCCAGACAGAACAAAAACCTGCAAAAAAAATCCCAGTTAAGCAGGAAAGGAAAAGTGATATACTGAAAGGTCTATGTCTTTTCTCTGTCAGGGTTTATGCCCTGTAATTACAGGAAGATGCTTTCTCTCCCCTTTTTAATACAAGGGAGCTCATATTTCACATGTGAAAGAAATGAAAAAGATTTAATTAAATAGCAATACATCTCAGGAGGAAATATATTCCAACACACTGATGTCTTATCTCTAGTCAAGCCAAATGGAATTTTGGGGGGAAAATTGTTTACAAACTGTAATCCATCAAGCAATGTTTATAGGATTTAGCACCACAGACCTGCATGTAACAGCTCATCATAGAATAGCAAACACTATAAAGCATGCTTTGAAGAGTGAATGAGACACAAAAATAAGATGCAGCTTGCCAAGTCTGCAACAATGCGTTTTAAGAAGCTGAAGTCAATCTTTGTGAGATTGTTCAAGTGTCTGGAAAAAGAACTGCATTTTTTACCCATTCAAATTATTTTTCTTCCTGATACTTGTACCTGCTGCACCTAGGGTCTGAGATTTTGGGGAGACAGGGAGAGTTTACTACGTGTTTCTCTTAACTCCAGCTTAAAACAGAAAGGTGGGCTATTACTATTCTTAGGGAAACTAGAATGGAATCACTCTTTATGCTAGCATTTGAAGTCTCAAAAACAGACTTCTTCGGTTGTTTGAGGCAGACTCTAGCTGAAAGTAGTATTTCATGAGGGGCTACCACTAGGTAACTACCCTAATCTTTTAGCAGCTTCACATAAGGTGAAGAATAGATATGTCTACAAACATGCATGCACTCAGAGAGAAAAAGGGAACTGATTACCAGGCACCTCCAGAGAAAGTCATCTGTGGTAAAGACCAATAATCTGAGAAGCACCTCTGATCCTGGTAAGACCATGGTCAGAATTTCCACCAGCCTACAGTGCCACGGCAATGCTGCTAAACTCTGTAACATAATAAAATCATGTATCTTGCTTTACTTCAGACTAGGATCTTCAGTAGTGGTGTTAGTGTGCTGATTCCTGACTACTGTCAAAGCCTGGTTGTAGAAGCAGATTTTTCCCTTAGCATTTTGCAAATCTATGGCATACAATGTGTTCCTTGTAATTCTATCTTAAAGGGGGAAAGTCTGTTACTCTTTTAAATTCTACAATGCTAACATTCAACTGAATGTTAAATTTCTGTTTCAATCATTTAGTCAGATGAGAGTGAAAGGTTCGAATAAAATCTTCCTGTCTGAAAATTAGGGATGCAAACTAGTTGAAACATTTGAAAAACTCATGCTGAATTTATAATATTGCTTTGGAGAATTTCTAATTGACACCTTTTTATGATATTTTTGGGTTCCTCTAACATGAGGGCTTTTTTTTTTTAACACTGAAATAATGTTTTATTTGTTGTGGAATTAAAAAAAAAAAGATAAAATATTCTGTTTCAAGTTGCATAAACTTCAATGAAAAGTTAATTGAAAGCTATTTATTGAAAATTATTTTACCAAAATACATTTTTTTGTTAAGAATGGAATATGTAAATCTCTGCACAGCTCTAAATCCTAGTAAAAAATGTACTGCTTTGGTACTAAAGGCTTACAAATGCACTTTTCAATATGTTATGTGAAATACATTCTAATTTATACTGAATATTGTTATAACTTGGAGCAATTTAAACTAAGATTGATTATGGTAGCAGTTGTACAAATGCATAAGAGAGAATTCTTGAGACTAATTACTCAGGTTCTAACCATCTCAGACAATGGAAATATTAATCTAGTTTTACAGGAGGAAAATCAGCACACCACTTTAAATGACTTGACTGGAATGATAATAATTCAGTTCTTCAGTGACAAATACAGCACAGTATTTATTACCTTGGTTCACAGAAAGTTTTCTAGTACTCTGCAATAGCTTTGTGAAACTCATTTCAATGTCTTCAACAAAAATATGCAGCTCAATAAAAGAAAATAGCCAGCTTAACTGCATAGAGAGGGAATATGCTTTATGTACTCAGCAGTTATCAGAAAAAGGGGGAAAGCAGCACAAAAAAAGCACCAAGTGTTTTCTTACTGCCCAGAGCTTTTCACAAGTCCTTTTTCTCACACAGAGTTATAAAAAAAAAAAAAAAAAAAAAAAAAAAAAAAAAATTAAGCAAAACCAGAAACATTCCAGAAAGGTGGATAATCCTTGAGTGACTTCTTTCACAAAGAAAACTCCCAGTAATCTGCATAGGCAGTTAAATACAAAGAAGCGCAAAGCTGGAAATTGGCTCAAAAGCATGTACATTATTGTTTCAAAGGCTACTACAGTACAGAAACGCTGCAGGATCAAGTGAGTCAGACTCACAAAGTCCAAGTCTCTGCTGTGCTCTCTACCAGCCCTGCAACATTAACAGCTTTCAAAGCCACTGACTGAGAGGTCTCAGACTCAATGCAGAAGTGTGGCATAGTCATAGATCTCAGAGACTTCAGTGAAGAGGAAAAACAAAAAATATTTATCTCTCTTCTTAGTTGCTGCCCAAGTTGTCCAAAAAGAACCCACTGTTGAGGTGGCTGGGCAAAGAAAGCTGGGACAGGCACAAAACACTTGTGAAATTGCAATTATGTATCACAGATCATAGAATCATGGAATCATTTAGGATGGAAAAGACCTTTGACATCATCAAGTCCAACCATTAACTGCCAAGTCCATCACTGAACTATGTCCCTAAGCACAGCACCTATGCATTTTTTAAAGACCCCCAGGGATGGTGATTCTACCACCTCCCTGGGCAGCCTGTTCTAGTGCTTCACCACACTTTCAGTGAAAAAAATATTCCTGATATCAAATGTAAACCTTCTGTGGCTTTTTCCTCTTGTCCTGTCACTAGTTATCAGGGAAAAAAGACTGACACCCAGCCCACCACAGCCTCCTTTCAGGCAGCTGTAGAGAACAATAAGGTCCCCCAAGTCTCCTCCAGACTGAACACCCCCAGCCCCCTCAGCGGCTCCCCACAAGACCTGTGCCCCAGCCCCTTCCCCAGCCCCGCTGCCCGTCTCTGGACACGCTGCAGCCCCTCTACGTCCCTCTTGCAGAGAGGGGCCCAGACCTGAACACAGGGTTCGAGGGGCGGCCTCAGCAGTGCCCAGTGCAGGGGGACGGTCACTGCCCTGGTCCTGCTGGCCACACTGCTGGGGACACCAGCCAGGGTGCTGCTGGCCGCCTGGGCCCCCTGGGCACACTGCTGGCTCCTGCCCAGCCGGCCGTCACCCAGCACCCCCAGGCCCTTTCCCACCAGGCCCTTTCCAGCCGCTCTGCCCCAGCCTGTAGCGCTGCGTGGGGCTGGTGTGACCCAAGGGCAGGACCCGGCACTGAGCCCTGCTGAACCTCACACCACTGGCCTGGGCCCATCGCTCCAGCCTGCCCAGGTCCCTCTGCAGAGCCTCCTGCCCTCAGGCGGGTCAGCACTCCCCCCAGCTTGGCGTCATCTGCAAACTGACTGAGGGTGCACTCGACCCCTCATCCAGATCACGGGTAAAGATATTAAACAGGACTGGCCCCAATATTGAGCCCTGGAGAACACCACTTGTGACTCCATCACGAACTGGGTGCAACTCCATTTGTTACCACCTGTTGAGCTCAGCCATATATTTATCCATATTTATCCAGCATAGAGTACACCCATCCAGGTCATGAGCAGCCAGTTTCTGCAGGACAATGCTGTGGGAGACCATGTCAAAGGCTTCACAAAGGTCCAGGTAGACAACATCTACAGCCTTTCCTTCATCCATTAGGCATGTCACCTTGTAAAAGACAGAGATCAAGTTTCTCAAGCAGGACTTGCCTTCCATAACCCCATGCTGGCTGGGCCTGATTCCCCAGCTGTCCTGCACATGCCACATGATGGCACTCAGGATGATCTGCTCCATAACCTTCCCCAGCACCAAGGTCAGGCTGACAGGCCTGTAGTTTCCTGGATCCTCCTTCCTGCCCTTTTTGCAGATGGGCATCACACTGGCTAACCTCCTGTCTTCTGTGACCTTCCCAGTTAGCCAGGACTGTTGACAAATGATGGAGAGTGGCTTGGCGAGCTCCTCCCCCAGCTCCCTCAGTACCCTCAGGTGGATCCCACCCAGCCCCATAGACCTGTGTGTGTCTAAGTGGAGCAGCAGGTCACTGACCGTTTCCTCCTGAGCTGTGGCGACTTCATGCTGCTCCTCCTCATCCCTGCCTTCCAGCTCAGGGGGCTGAGTACCCTGAGGGTAACTGGTCTTGCTATTCAAGCCTGAGGCAAGGAAAGCATCAAGTACCTCAGCCTTTTCCTCATCCTTTGTGTCAACATTCCCCGCCACATCCAATAAACGATGCAGATTATCCTTGGCCCTCCATTTGTTTCTAATGTATTTATAAAAACATTTTTTTGTCTTTTATGGAAGTGGCCAGCCTGAGCTCAAGCTGGGCTTTCACCTCTAATCTTCTCGCTGTATAACCTTGTGACTTTCTTATAGTCCTCCAGTTTCCTTACAGTCCTCCAGAGTTGCCTGTTCCTTCTTCCAAAGGTCATAAATAATCCTTTCCCCTCCCCCTGCCTCGAGTCCCAGCCAAAGCTCTCTGTTCAGCCAGGTCAGCCTTCTCCCACACTGCCTTGTCTGTCAGCACAGGGGGACGTCCTGATCCTGCACCTTTAAAGACTTCCTTCTTGAGGAATGTCCAGTCTTCCTGGACGCTTTGGCCCTTCAGAACTATCTCCCAAGGGACTCTGTCAACCAGGCTCTTAAGTGGGATGAAGTCAGCTCTCCAGAAGTCAGGCAGCGGTTCTGCTGACCCACCTCTTTTCTTCTCTGAGAATTGAAAACTCTCAACATCTCATGATCTCTATGCCCAAGACATCCTCTGACCACCACATCACCCACCAGCCCTTCCTGGCTGTGCCAGTAAGTTGTCTTTCACACACTCCAGAAACCTCCCAGATCATTTCCTCTCCACTGTGTTGCATTTGCAGCAGACACTAGGCACATTGAAGTCCCCCATGAGAACAAGAGATAGCAATTGTGAGACTCTCCCAGCTGCTTGTAGAATGTTCCATCTGCCTCTTCATCCTGGTTGGATGGTCTATAACAGACTCCCACCAGGGTATCTGCCTTGTTGGCCCTTACCCTGATTCCTACCCATGAACACTCAACCCTACTGTCACCATCATTCAGCTCTAGGCAGTCAACACACTCCCTGACATACAAGGTTACCCCACCGCCTCTCCTTCCTTGCCTGTCCCTTCCAAAGAGTTTATAGCCATCCGTTGCAACACTGCAGCCATGCAAGTTATCCCACCATGTTTCCGTGATGGTGACTACATCATACTCTTCCTGCTGCATGATGGTTTCTGGCCTCTTCTGTTTGTTGCCTGTGCTGTGGGTATTGTTACAGATGGACTTCAGCTGTGCTATCGATCTTGCCTTCAACCCTGGCGTGATGCCCCCGGGCTCATTTTAATCTCTTCCCTCTTTGATTCTCATTTAAAGCTCTCTTGATGAGCCCTGCTAACTCCTGACCTAGGATATTTATCCCTCTTTGAGACAGGTGAATCCATCTGTTGCCAGCAGGCCTGCTGCCATGTAAACTGACCCATGATCAAAAAAACTGACATTTAGCCATTGACACCAGGCCTAGAGCCAGGTATTGATATGTGTGATTTTTCAATTACTTGCACCATCATTCCCTGCAATTGGCAGGATAGAAGAAGAAAACACTACTTGTGCTCCTGATCCCTCAACTAGTTGTTCCAAGGCCCTGAGGTCTCTCTTGGTTGCCCCCAGACTTCCTGTCATTTGGACTTCATCATTGCCCACCTGAAAGACCAGTAATTGTTATCAATCAGAGTGCTGTAGCAGACAAGGGAGTTTTCTAGTAGCACCCCTTACCCAGACCCCAGGGAGGCAGCAGGCTTCTCTATGGATTGGGTCTGGTCGGCATGTCGGGTCCTCCATTTCAATCAGAATGAAGCTATCAATAACATCCACCTAGCTTTTCTTCCTAGCAGAGATGATCACACTGTGTGATGTTGACTGACTCTTCTTAGGCAACTCCTCCAACCTGGACAGGCTTTCATCCATATCATAATTATTCTGGTCTTTAGGCTCCAGAGCTGTATGCATATTGTACAGGGGTACCCAGGAAGGTGGAGTAGCTTGGGGGGCAATTCACCTGCTGCTCTGAGCAGGGACCTGTTTCCATTCTTCCCATCACTCAGCACTTCTCCACCTGCCTGCTGGCGAGTAGTTAGGGGAGCCTCTGCTTCTTGTGATGTGTCCATTTGGTGGATTTGTCTCAGTGATGGTAGACAGTGGCTACACAAGTCTATCTCCCTCTCACTCACCCTCATAGTCCTTAACCTTCCTACTTTCCCTTTCAGTTCTGCCACCAGGCTGAGCAGGTCATCCACCCGGCCAGACCTCACAGGGGTGTTATCTCAGCCATCCTCCAGCAGCAGTGACAGGCCTAGGCAATCCCTGCGGCCCGTGACCTGGGCAGCTTCTTGCTTACATGGAAGCTCCGTCTGGGTCACCACACACCTTATGGTACTAGTTTTTGGTCAAGTGGAAACCATGGCAAGGTTTCTTCTGAAGGATGATGATGACCGATAGTGGGATTTGCCTCTTCAGCTGTCAGGGGGATGGCGCCCTTCCTGCACCAGTGGCCATACAACGCTCTGGCTGATGAGCCAGGCCCTGTTTGCCTGCTCTGGTCACTGTGCTCCTGGTCTCCTGTGTCCCCTGGGGGCTGCATTTGTACATGTGGGGGTTTGGCTAACTTCACTCCTGGCCCTGCCAACACTGAGCCAGAGCTACCACTCCTCAGGGCCTTAACATTTCCCGGTCTAGGAGGTGGGGGGCTGGGGCACCCGCTCCATCTCTGCCCCTGTTTCTCAGTTTTGCCAGTTCACAGAAAGCTACCTATGGTCATGACACAATGAAGTCAATTTCACTGAAAGTAGCAAAAGACCATTTAAATCATCCAGCAAAGAAGCTGCTTTGAAATATCTACTTTTCAGAAGAGAGTTTTATATAGATAATATGTTTTCACAGAGTAAGGAAACCACAAATAAATCTGTCCAGCTTAAAGATGACGACTGTCCCCCTACAGTTTCTAGCATTCATATTACAGAAAGCACAAGAACAGTAAGGAAGATGGTGTAAATAAGGCTATTTTTGTAAGTCCCACACCCCTGGATCTCTTTTGTTTGTTTTTGCATATGGCACAATGAAAGCATTATTTTTATATTAATTTATTATTTTTGTTATTATTATTTTGTTTTGTTATTATTATTTTTGTGAAGAATAGTCAATGCCAGGCACTCTTAAATTGTACTCTTCCATTACTTATGAACACTTACAGACAGAAGGTGTAGATTGTTTTGGTTTTGTCACCAGTTAAAGCACAACTCCACAGATTAAACTAGCAGTTATTTACAAAGGGTCAGATTCTCCAGTTACACAGATACCATTTTAAAAAGCTCCTGTAGACTCCAAGATTTTACATTGGGCATAAACTACATTTGTACTTCCTTCAAGGCTCCTTTAGCCTGCTGGAACCATGAAAGTTGATTTAGCATAAACGAAGATCCAGCCCCCCAAAACTCATTATAGTACTTGGACTGAAGCCTTCTCAGCAAAGCCAGTTTGCTGCAGAATATACCAATTTACAGTCTGTCAGTCCTTTCTTCTGTATCTCCACAGAATTTAAACCCAGCCTCTGAGAACTTGGTCCTCCATACATCAGCACTGTACCACAGTAACCCAAATGCATGGGGCCATCAAAAAGGAAGCCCCAGAGCATCAAAATGCCAGAAATAATGTAGAAAATCCTTTTGACTTACAAAAATTTCCGTCTCATTGAGCAAACTTCAAACTAAGGAAATGTATCCCACTATTAAGTTCTTATAAGCTTCCATGACCAGAAATTTGAACTAAATTAATAAGCTGCAAAGTTACATTGACTATTTGTGTGCTTAGTTCTTCCTTGCCAGCCCTCTCCCTACTACACTCTTGTCTCCCTCCCTTGCACCTGACACTACAGTGGCCTTAGATAGCCTCCCATTTCCTCATGCATATGTATACCTTTCAATGGTTTGCATGTATAATTCCAGAATGTGATTGCTTACTGGCATATTTTTCTGTTTGAGTTAGCAACCACAGGCCAACATCTTCTGGGTGTCAGAAGAATTTTATGCATGCTACTCACTAACCAAAGTCTGTATTAATTTCCTGAAAAATTCTAAGCCTTGTATTGAAAATATTTAACATGCAAAACTCACTCTTTTCTCCTCTTTGTGTATCAAGCTAACTGGTAAGCCTCAGCACAATATGCATTTTCCACATTCCACCTTTGTCTGTATTCTTCCTATAAGTTGATGTATGAAAATTAGAATGAACAGAATGTCCTGCATTTATTAATAATGCTAAATACTTGCAGTACAGTTATTTTGTCTGCAATTACATGAGCCAGACCATTTAGTTTGTCAAATGCCCCAATCCACCTTCCTATAACAATAATCCTATTTCTGTCCATATACCTTACATTCTAAGGCAGTTTTGAATGACGTTGTTTATGCTGGAATAAACAAGGAATTTGTGGTCTTTTATTTAAATTAAGTAAGATTAACATCTTATGCTGTATCTTTTTACAAACAAAGATGCACACTCTTATGTCTTATCAAGATTCATTCTTAGAAGTTCACCTTCCTAACTTTTAAAAATTAAATTTTTACTAAGAGTAGATCTGAAATAATGCTTTCACGGAGTGCCAGTGGGAAGGTGGGTGTGTTTAGGTAATACTTAGGCCTAACCAGATCTGTTGCACTGGAATATGTAAGTACAAAAATGGATTTAAATGGTCTTTTGCTACTTTCAGCAAAATTTACTTCATTGTGTCATTTTAGATGGATTCTTAACAAAACTATTCTCAAAGTCGCTGGAAATTTCCACTGGCTAAAACATGGGCTTGAGAAAAATCCAGCCTTAAAAGAAGTCTTTCACTAAAATACTGAAGTAAGTGGTAGTTTGACTTGTTATAAGAATAGACTATATTCCTTAGCTTTTTCTTAAAAAATGAAAAAGATACAATCCATACAAACATTTTTGGTTGGTTAATCATGTGTACCATTTGAGACAGTCCAAAAACCTCTAAATAATTTCACCTTTTATTCCTACTTTGAACTTCTTCCAGCCACTAGACTTCATTTTGCTTTTGTCTAAGAGATTAAGGAGTCCTCAAGTACTATTAATCTTCTCCCTGCAGAGGTACTTCTCTATTGATGGTACTTATCCAGCCCCCATTATCCAAGATACAGAAGAGTTTGCTCAAGGTCACGAAGATAAATGCGATAAAGCAAAGAATGACACTGACTTCTGTGCTAACACCTTAACATCTGGATCATTCTTCCTCTGTGGAGGTCACCATTTTGCCACCTATTCAAATTATCTTAAATGGGAAAATGGAAAGAGCTTTATCAGTTTCTTACGGGATAATGTTTCACACTGACTTTCCTGAGGATACAGATATTTATAGGGTAATATGTACATGGTAAACTGAATCTCTCAAATGCATGGACTGTTCACTGTCCAGATGTTGACAGGAGAGTCCATTACAAGCATACTTGTGGCAGTATCTTTAGCAGAATTAAATAAGATGTGTCAAACTGTAGTTCTAGTCAATTATGATCCAGCTCACCTATGGTCCTATGCAACTGCTCCAGCATACACATGATTTTTCTCTATTAATTATCTCCAATGGCATAGAGAAGGCTGTCTTATGGGACCCTTTCTACATAGGCAGAGAGAGTTTCTACTGAATATTTAAAATCTGCTTATGGCTTGTTCACAACCTTCTTCCACAGCAGGAACAGTCTGGGGACATCCTTGATGTAGACTGCCCCAGATATCACCATCAAGACCTCTAATTAATGAATCTCAACATATGAAAAGTGCCTAACAGGCTGCCTGAGCACAGTGGGACTCCCGAGGGTGGGGATCCAGGGCTGCTTGGTGTCTTCCCCACAAGCTTCTTTACCAATTGATCAGTTGCTCTTCTGTGAAGGTGGCCATGAATAATGCCTTTACCTCTTCTTGGTCCATTATCTTGAACCAGCCCTATGTGTGAACTACACAGAGAGAAGGAAATGAGGACTACCTGCATGGGGCAGGGACACAGGCAGAGCCGTGGTATCATACACAGCTACACCATAGCTATTGGTCAAACTTGAATTCCATTCTTGAATCATACTTACAGCTTAAATACTACAGATCTTGCCCCATCTGCCAAAATCCTTGTGCTTTATTCCAAAAGCTGCTTTTCTTTGCCCCTTACAGTAAGTCACTACAGATTAGAAAAGATGTTTTACCTTAAGGAAGTTTCAAAAGATGACAGAACTCTTGTAAGACAGGTAGTGCAATTGGAACAATCAGAACAAGAGTAATTGAAAATGAGGTATCATCACCGTTGTTTCTCTGACTCTAATATCCACCTGCCTTTAGTGTAAAGTTCTTTTTTCTTCTTATCATTCTCAGAAACTGTATTCTAAATAATGCAAGCACTCAGAAACTAGGTGAGGTTACCATGAAAAACAATATGAAGAACAGGAGCTAAGTAATAACTAACAATGCAAATGTTTACTCTATCACTGCAGGAATGGACAAGACAAAAAGAAGCACTTGCCAAGACTGGTGAAGAGTGGAAGACTTATGGTAGAGCAACCAATGAGCATGGGAAATAGAACTACTAACTCAGGAAGTTAAAATTAGGATAATCCATCTGAGTGAATGAATAAAATGCAGAAAGGAGTTGTACAGTCAATATGAGCCTGTAACAAACAGTCCAAAGGCGTTACATCTACCCTAGCTTTAGGTATTTACAATACTGACATGTACATCTGCCTGATTTGTCTTCCTTTACACGTAACAGAGAGAACTGGACAGTTCTACAGTGTGATGTATCTTGTCTATTTCACATATTTATTTAGCATGTGATGAATTATCACTGCATGTGTCATGTCTTATCAGAAAGACACATAGTACAGCTATCACCTGTGCTGTAGAGGACTATGTGCAGCTATCCAGTATTTGGCAAGATAAATTCAATCATTTGAAGCCAACAATGGGGAGATTTGCCTTCTGAGGGAGACACAAGGGGGGACGGGGGGGGACGGGGGAGAAAAAAAGCAGCAAGCCCTTGTCATAAAACTTGGATTCTTTGTGGGTTTCTTTTAATTACTCCAGAATGAACCCATTTCTAATATGCACAAGGACAAATTCAGGACTAAGAGTTTAACTGTTCACTAACCATGATAGAGATATACATTTCCACTGATTATACACATGCACCTCTACCTGTCTGTTGGTAATTAACACCGTATCTTCTCTTCTACCAGATTTCCTTGGTACAAGTGAAATCTTCTGATTTACTGGGTTGAGAGCTTTAGCCATTACTATTGACAAGCTGTGATTTTAAATAAACAGCTGTTTCTTCCAATGTAAAATTTTTGCGCTAGACATGAATAGTCTTTGAAGGGAAAAGCAATTTTCCTAATTCTAGCAGACTGATTATTTTCACTTTTCAACTCTTATTATTGGTCTTCACATTTTTCATAGCACAAGGGCTTCAGTATCCTTTATTCTTCAAAAGGTCAATAGTCGTTCTTATAAGTTCTTTGAATTATATTTCATAATTTATTCATGCTAATTACTTCTTCTATGAACTTCAAACTGATGAGGTAAACAAATTCATGCAACTTTAACTTGCACAAGGTATTGCCTTTCTAACTTCTACATCCAACAAGAAAATGTAGTAGTTGGGGAAGAGAGATGCAACCGTAGCCATTGATTTGAAGTAATTCACATGGTTGGACTGCTACATCTACAATACAAGATTTATAACAAAACTTTTTAAGCCCTTGTAATCCTAGCACATGAGGTAATAATCTATTAAAAAAGGCCTCTGAAATTTTTTTCGTATAAAAGCTTGTGCTATCAAGCTTGATTTGTGTCTGGGGAGTTCTCTGCTTTGTTGGTAATATTAAGTTTCTTTACTTGGTTGAAATTTTCTCTCATGTTGCATTCCCTGTTGCTGGCATCTAAATCCAGCGTATCATAGAGCAATGTGCTCTGCGTATTGCAGTATAGTTGTGTTCAGGAGGCATGCTATGAAAAGGTTGTGCCATCAAACAAGGTAGCAATTGTCTGTTTGCCCTCTTTTTCTGGAGCCCAGCACAGAACAATTGTAGCCAAGCAAAGGGTTTTCTAGGCATGGCAACCAACTGCAGCAGTCACAACTTCCCATCCTTCACAAGACTTCACCCTCTCAGCTGAAAAGTCATAGCATTAGTCAAAAGCACCTCAGGTTTGCAGTCAAGGAAATTAGTTATTTATTTCTGGTTGGGCCACAATGAGACTGCTAACACATTCAGTCCTTCTTAGAACAAAGGGGAAGAGGGCTGCTCTGAGGGAAAGGCGTAAGTCGACACTGACTGACTCATTGCCAGTAGCCCCACTTTGAACTAACATCAACGAACAATGGTACTACCCTCTGCATTTTTCTTTTCTCATTTCATTTGTGAAATCTTCAAGCACACTGTTCTGTTGTTAGGCAAGAATGCCGTTGGAAGAAAGGTGAAGGTTTATGCAATGTACTTCAGGCCATCCTATGGTGCTGCATTGTATCTCTCTGAACCTTAGCTACCTCTCTTAAAAGGCATTATGTAAAATAAAACAAAACCAGACAAAAATGCTGATAGCACAGTATCTGAAATAGAGGAAAGACAGAAATTTATAACCTGTTAAATTGAGAGCACCTGTATATCAGGTTGGAGGCTGCTGTGAACATTAAGTCTGCATCTATTAGTGAAATCAAATCCCTCCTCTCAACTAAACAATTCTGATGGCAGGGTAGGAAAGAGTGATTTAAAAAAAAGAAAAAAAAAAAAAAAAAAAAAAAAGACTCAGTATCAGCAGTAATTCTTCAGTGTCCCTGGTGGAAACTATGCACTACGCTGGTTAATTTCATATGAGTCTGGCACAAAGCAGCTGAAGTACTATCTTTCATCCCACCCATTCTGACACTTTTTGCACTATGTTTTCTCTTCTGTTTTTTTACGTGCTCATAAAGAAACCACCTTACCCATGGACTCAGATATTGATCTAGTCTTAGTGGTGCTGAGACATCAATTTACTAATCAGTGTTTGCTATGCTTTATATTACCTTTTATTTCTCCCTCTATGCAGTAAAAATAGCTCAAGGATTTCAGAAGCAGTACAGCAGGTGATGTTATTATGTATGGTGGCAGAGTGAATCGCTCCCTCCGAGGTGTTTAACAGCTATCATTTTCCCAAGCATTTTATTATGAGCAAGTTTTTCCTTTTCAGCAAGATTTTCGAAGCAGGAGTGTATTGAGTGCAGAGGAAGGAGGGCCTGGTCAGAACTACTTGTCAGGCCTCCAGGGACAGGAAAGGCTGAGAGCTAAAGCTTGGAAAATTCAGCCACTTCTCTAGATCAGAAAAACATTTTTGGATGGCTGTCCCTTTCTGCCTACCTGGCCTTCAGCTGGCACTTCTCTGATGTCAGTGCAGCACTCCTCTGCAGATCTGCTGCAAAGGGTTATCAGTCTGCGTTTCTACAATAGGGCTGTAGCAGGAACAAAGAGAGGAAAAATCAGCCAGGCAGCAAGAAGGAAGAGAAAGGCCTTGCAATAGCAGCCCTTGCAGGTCTGAGCTGTGACAAGGCTCTCTGAAGAGCTTGCCATGATTTTGTAGAAGTCATCAAGTCCCCAGACTTCCCACTTACCTATGGAAAAAATGTGAGAGTAACTCATGTTGAAATTTTCTATGTCCATCCCCTCCCCATAATCTTCTCCCCCTTACCCATTTTCCCTATCCTAATTTGAAGCACATACTGGCTGAAATTAGGCATATATAGGAAAAGATATAGATTTCAAGTTCATTTTGTCTCGTCTTGTGGAATAAGAACATATTCATTTCAAGAATGTAAAAAATAAACACAGAGTGGTTTTGTTCCCCCTTTTCCATTTACTTACTGCCACTGAAACCATCCAAACTTCAAAAACTATTTCAGAAATTCAAGAGAAATCCACTCCTGTGCATAAGTTAAGCACACCAGATTGTGACCTGGCTTGAACTAACTCATGTCTATCTCTCCTGAGGGGTGGAAGGAGAAAAAGAAGAGGAGGAAAACTGTTGTTAAGGCACTCAAATATTTCAGAGGTAGAAGTCATTTTATTGAACAAAACAGAAGCAATGCGGGGTCTCTTGGTATGTGGCAAATGGAGAAATAAAAGTAAACCCAAACTACCAATGACTGAGACATTGGTAAGAGTTTAGTAGGTGTAGAGTGAATCTATTTACCTTTCTAACAATTCTACTTGTACCATGTGCTGAATAAGCATGTCAAAACCTGATGTGCATCATTATGGGTTGCCTGCATCTCACTCGTTCTAAACTGGCATAGATTTCCTATAAGAATACAATACTTCAAATAATTGCCTTCACCAGCCGTACCTTGGAACGTTAGTGTAGCAATGACTCAGAAAATACAGTCAGATATAGGCTATGGTCAGTCACTTGAGGCACGAACAGAAAGAAGGAAATGACAAAATGAAGAATCTGTGCATCAGAGAGTACTGCCCTTTGCACATGAAGGATAACACATAATTAGGTTCATTCTGAGCACTCAAAGAGCAAACAAAAGAGTGGACCTGCAGCCAACCCTATTCAGAGTTTTTAGCAGCTTCATAAAAACAGCTCAGCTTGATAAGTAATTTGTTTCTTAGGTTTATATGCTAATTTTGTAGATGAATGGGAAAAGATCATATCCTGGAGAAGCACAATTCATCTCCAAATATTCACTCACATCCCAAGCAAGAGGATAGGATGGGGAGATGGGGAGAAGTGGGGCCAGTCACACCTCCCCTAACCTAGCAGACCTACATGACAAATGTTTAATGATAGAAAGTTTGAGCATCTGTTAACAAATGCAAAAAATTAATACAGTGTATCAGTTTGAAGATTTACATAAAGGGCAAAACAATAACACAACTAAAGTAATAGCACTATAACTTACTGAGTTTGCAGATAGCCTTCAGCTAGCACCTATTCAACTATCTCTTGTATTTAATGAGATCCATTAAGCTCCATGTTACTTGTGACTTACACGTCATTTACCAGGTTAGATATTCCACACCTCCACGTTTATTTCATAAATACTCAACAGTTCTAGAACTACTGTACCAGCAGGTTGACTATTAAATTAGAGGGGAGACAGCATTTCAGAGAGCTAAGGACAATGAAAACAAGTTGTTTTGGGCTTTGTTAAAGAGTCTTGCAGAAGATTTGTTTCCCATCTCACATGACTGGTATTAAGCAAGCAAAAACCAGTTATTTGAACTAGGCCAGGTTAGAGAGTGGCAATGACTTGCACACCACAGGGTAGGATTGCTCTGTCTGTCATTTGTTTATCAGCTAGCTCCCATATTATTTAACAGCATTCAGAAGATCTTTAAAGGTCAGAAGACAGTAATAGAAATACAGCAAAAGACAACAAGCAACCACAGTGAATATTTCTGACAAAAACAGTCAACCACAGCAGATGCTTCCACAACCTTTTACTTTTTATTGCTCTAATATACACACACACAAAAAAGAGACTCAATTGTCACTGTTGAAGCCAAAAGCAATGGGATTCAGGAGAGGCCCCCTATGTTTTTAGCATGCTGTTCAATATCTGTGAAATACTCAGAAACAACAGGAGTTTCCACTGAATTTGTAGAGAAGCATCGAAGGGAGCTTTCTTCTCCCGCCCCTTTTTTCCATCTCATTGAAACCATTCAAGCAACACGCAAAAAGTTTCTTCAAAGTGTCTGTAGGCTGTCAAGTTTATTCTTAGCTATCTAGCACTAGAGTTACAGAAGCAGAAACTAGTGTTGGAAAATACAAGCATGGTGTTTTTAATTCAAAGAAATATCCAAGCAAAAAAGGTCTTTATAATATGCAAGAAGTTATGGAAGAAGGAAGAATGATCTTTTTTCTGAATTATACTTTTGATTTTTTCACCCTATGTCTCTCATTTCTACTTTAATAAGGAATACAAAAAAGTACATCAAGTGTGATTTACTACAATGTACCAGCTGATCATCTACAAGATTAAAATACATCTTTTGTAGATTAACCATTAAAAACAAATCTTTTAGAAGGCTTACATATACTATTTTCGATAATAAATACAAGACGTATCCTGACATAAATATGAAAAGTATCATGACATGCAAATTTGTGAAGCGTTCCATATTTTTTTCCAGCAGATCAATACCTGGCTCTGAGCATGGTGCCACTAGAAGAACTTTGGGGTTTTTGATGATAGCTCAGTTTATACACCAGGCCTGCTGGCAACAGATGGGGTACACTTGTCTCAAAGGGGAAAAAGGTCTTTGCATAGAAGTTAGCAGGGCTTGTTGAAATACCTTTAAACTAGATTTGAAGGGGGAAAGGGATAAAACCAAGCTCACTAAGGATAAGCCTGGCAGCAGCATGCCAATATTTGAGTTAGGGTGTGCTAGCAAGGCCCTTTGGTCTGCCATAGCAGTGGAGGTAGGAGATGGAGATCCACAAAGCAGCATAGATGCAAAGGTTATTGGTGTGTTAGAAACTACAAAGTACCTAAGAATGGTCACATAGGAATTAGGGTTTCTCCCAAAAAAAAAGGTGGTGCAATCGATAGCCCAGCTGAAGTGCATCTACACCAATGCATGCAGCACAGGCAACAAATAAAAGGGGTTAGAAGCCATTGTGCAGAGGGAAGAGTATGATGTAGTCACCATCATGGAAACATGGTGGGATAACTTGCATGGCTGCAGTGTTGCAACGGATGGCTATAAACTCTTTGGAAGGGGCAGGCAAGGAAGGAGAGGCGGTGGGGTAACCTTGTATGTCAGGGAGTGTGTTGACTGCCTAGAGCTGAATGATGGTGACAGTAGGGTTGAGTGTTCATGGGTAGGAATCAGGGTAAGGGCCAACAAGGCGGATACCCTGGTGGGAGTCTGTTATAGACCACCCAACCAGGATGAAGAGGCAGATGGAACATTCTACATGCAGCTGGGAGAGTCTCACAATTGCTATCTCTTGTTCTCATGGGGGACTTCAATGTGCCTAGTGTCTGCTGCAAATGCAACACAGTGGAGAGGAAATGATCTGGGAGGTTTCTGGAGTGTGTGGAAGACAACTTACTGGCACAGCTGGGCAGGGAGCCAATTCAGATGGCACCTCACTGGACCTGTTCTGTGTGAACAAAGAAGGACTTGTGGGTGGTGTCATTATTGTGAGGGTGTCTTGGGCATAGAGATCATGAGATGTTGAGAGTTTTCAATTCTCAGAGAAGAAAAGAGGTGGGTCAGCAGAACTGCTACCTTGGACTTCTGGAGAGCTGACTTCATCCCACTTAAGAGCCTGGTTGACAGAGTCCCTTGGGAGTAGTTCTGAAGAGCCAAGGGGTCCAGGAAGGCTGGACATTCTTCAAGAAGGAAGTCTTTAAAGGTGCAGGATCAGGACATCCTCATGTGCTGACAGACGAGGCAGTGTGGGAGAAGGCCAGCCTGGCTGAACAGAGAGCTTTGGCTGGGACTCGGGGCGGGGAAAAAGCAGAGTTTATGACCTTTGGAAGAAGGGACAGAAAACTCTGGAGGACTACAAGGATGTCACAAAGTTATGCAGAGAGAAAATTAGAATGGCCAAAGCCCAGCTAGAGCTTAGTGACTTGTAGATGTGGCACTTAGAGACATGGTTTAGTGATGGACTTGGCAGTGTTACATTTGGACTCAATGATCTTAAAGGTCTTTTCCAACCAAAACGATTCTATGATTCTATGTGATAATGAGAAAAAGTGATATCATCTGGGACTTCCAATAGGCAAATATTAAAAAGAAACAGCTGGGGTGACAAGTAGCCAATAAACAATATTAAATTTTACTTAGCCAGAGGTAAGATCATATGATCATATCCAATTATCAAATATAAAGATATTTTGTTGCAGAGATTTACCATTTGTATTATCTATTCTTTTACATTGAATTTGTGATTTTACCCATTCTGTTACATAATCTGCTATTATTATCTATACAAAGATAATAAAAGAAGCATCCAACACCTTAATTGGATTCCTTTGCACTTGAAAATAAGTGTACACAGTAATTCCCACAGGGAGGAACCTACTCACTTGTTCATAGTCATGGACATTGGAAAAGTTGGAATTAAGAATCCTGTCATAACAGATGACTTCATGTTGTGGTTTAACCCCAGCCAGCAACTGAGTACCACACAGCCGCTTGTCCACTCCCTTCCCACCCACCCCTCACCAGGTGGGAAGGGGAGAAGGATCGGGAAAAGTAAAACCTGTGGGCTGAGATAAGAACAGTTCAGTGTTTGAAATAAAGTGAAAAAATCAGATGAGAATAAGAATTTGTGATGAAAAGGAAGATAACAGAAAAAGGAGGAGAAATAAAACTCAAGAAAAAACCCTAAGTGCTGCACAATAAAGTTGCTCACCATCTGCTGGCCGATGCCCAACCAGTCCCTGAGAAGTGATGTCCCCCCTCCCAGCCAACTCCCTCCAGTTTAGATACTGAGCATGACTTCGTATGGTATGGAATATCCCTTTAGCTAGTTTGGATCAGATGTCCTGGCTCTGCTCCCTCCCAGACTTCTTATGCCCCTCCAGCCCTCTCCCTGAGCCTAAGAAACTGAAAAGTCTTTTAATTAGTACAAAATTTATTAGCAACAACTAAAACCATCAATGTGTTATCAACATTATTCTCATACTAAATCCAAAGCACACAGCTACTGGGAAGAAAATTAACTCTATCCCAGCTGAAAGAAGGCCACTTTGCTAGACAAAACCATTCTCTCCTCTAAGAAGAAACAGTCTTGGTTTCACAAATCTCCTTAAGTCTGGGGTTTATATTTGTTTTCTGTTTTCATTTTGTGTCTATGCAACAAACATTTCATTATGTTTCCTGCATATACTTGATTGTAGCACAGGCATTTGCCATATCACATCAAAATCGCTTCACCTGTTATGTACTCACAGCATTGCATGATTAAGCTGACAGTTAAATTATTTAGTTTCTTTCTGGTGGACTTTTTAAACTCATAATTTCCCAACTCATTTCTCTGATGCAATACTTACCTCAAATGCATGCACTCATTCTCCCCACAACTGAGGCCAAAGGTCACAAGGAGACTTAAGTGTGAAAAAGATACGCTGAGTTCTTATCTGCCTAACTAGTGTTGTATACCTGTGGAATCAGACACAAGAATAAGTTAGTTAAGATCACATAAAGTTGTCAGATACAAACCCAGCAACAAATAGTGGGGCTGTTTTGGCTGGGATAGAGTTAATTATCTTTTCCGAAGCTGGTACAATATTGTGGTTTGGATTTAGTATGAGAATAATGTTGACAACACACTGATGTTTTAGTTGTTGCTGATCAATTCTATACTACATCAAGGACTTCTCAGGCCCTGCCAGAAAGAGGGCTGGAGGGGTATAAGAAGTTGTGAGGGAGCAGAGCCAGGACAGCTGAGCCAAACTAGCCAAAGGGATATTCCATACCATAGAACGTCACACTGAGTATATTTAAACTGGGGGGATGGGGGGGATGGTTGGGGCCAGCCTATTGTTGCTAGGGGACTGGCTAGGCACTGGTCAGCAGGTGGTGAGCAAATGTGTTGTGCATCACTTGCTTTTTTCTTCTTGGTTTTATTCCCGTATTCAGTACATTGTTGTTGTTACTGTTGTTATTTTACTTCATTTCAATTATTCAATTGTTCTTGCCTTAGCCCATGAGTTTTTCCTGATTCTCTTCCCCATCTCACTGCAGGGGGAAGGGAGTGAGCAAGCTGCGTGGTACTTAGTTGTCAGCGGGGTTAAACCACAATATGGGGCTTTCCCTTCAAAAGCCTACTGCTGTATTTACCTCAGATTAGGCTTGTGCAAGGGTAATGTACCCCAAGTACTTTCTAGTACTAGTGAGAGAAACTGGTGGCATTCTCCACAAAACCTAGACCAAATGTTTTAAAAATATTGATGCAATAATCCAGGTACATTTTTCTGGGCCCTGTAGAGCAAGATACTAGTTTTGAACCTAGCTTGTGACATATTTTGCTATCCAAACTACAGAATATTTGGGTTAACACCAGAACATACCATTCAAACATAATTTCCACTGCATTTCAAACCAGGAAATCAAAGCACAAAGTAGAAGTTCTATGACAGAGGACAAACTCCCATCCCTTCCAGCACAGATGCAATTCCCCCCGATCTTTCTCCTGTCATGACATCTGTATAGACCCAAATATAGAAGTCTCACAAAGTACATACTCAGGCAAAGAGCTTACAAATTTTACTGCCTGGAGAACATATCCTGCTCAGTGTCTGATTACTGCCCAGAATACAAAAGGTATTACAGTTTCATTCAAGTGCCTTGAAAAAGGGTAGAGGAAGGGCTGCCACAGGAGGAAGATTTTACGTATCTATCACTTCCATCCTGTAGTATATTTTCTCTCTTTTCTTGCTCCTGCCTGGTGCCAACACTCAGTGACAATCACTAGTGACAAAAGACATGCCTACTTCTTTCTAGCCCTGGAAAGCCATTAAAACAGATTCGTTGGAAATAACTGGAGCATTTATATCCTTAAATGCTTCCTGCATCCCCTAGACAGAGTCACTTATTTCTGTAATTAAGGCCAATAATAAAAGCTGGAATCCTGCTTGTAGTTGTGTTAGACTGTGGGACTGATTGAAATTTAAAAAGTCAGTTAATGAACTACCAGCCGGACAGTGACTGTGAGGAATAATTTTTAACCACCTACATTTCTTTTACTGCCTTTGGTAACATTTCTTCCAAACTCAGAGCTTTGACTGTCATGGCTAGAGTTCAATACTGACAGCTACCTTTGTTACTGCAACCCTCCCACGCTGAACTGCTTCAATTTAGGAGGTAATGTAGAAAGCTGTCTCTTCCCACTCAAGCAGCTGCCTACATAGTGGCAAAATATTTCCTATACTACAGCAGCCAGTGTTCAATACACTGTTAAGCAGGGATTCTTAAGAGGGATGCCTTCATCTTCAGAACACTTGGAATCAGTGAAGCCTTCTTGTGACTAGGGAAGAAAACTGCTGTTTCATTGTGCCTCTTTTTTTTAAATAGACAATATTTACTTTTTGAGGAGCTTCACAAAATATCTGAAGAAATTATTCTCAGGAAGTAGAAACATTTGCTTTGACTAGTTCATATTGACTGTTTTGAATAAATGAAGCCTACCCAGCCACACTGAGTATCTCAGGTGTCTGTCTCTCAGTCCCCAAAAACAGATATGTCACAGCACGGAGATACTGACCAAAGCAGAGAGGTTTTCCTAGAGAGACTTGGGAAAGCTCCTGCTTCTCCTTATTTCCAATCCATGAAACAAAAATCACATGTTTATATTCGAACAGCAACAAAACTTTGACTCAACACTCTTGGGCAAAGAGCTCTGCCATGGGACTTGATTTCATCTGAAAAGCTAATTCAAGCGATAGTGACAATTTTCGTTTTTTTACTCTGCCTTCTTAGACAGGAATCAGATTAACATGCATCTGTCATCTGTCTTTGAGGCAGGTCATCAGCCAAATTCATTTTCCAGAAAGTTTTATATTATCTAGACAGAACCATTCATAAAGCAACCCATCACACTAGGGACTCCTTCATTAACAGTAATTATGCAAGCCAGCATGCCACATAAGAGACTAAGATTATCAGGTGGGTAGCCTGCAATGCAGGAAAGAGTTTGTTAATTTCTGAAAACTGATTAGCATTCAGCTTCTGGCTTAGATAGCGTAATAGATTTACAGAGTCATCCCTGCTTTAATTATTATGTTGCTTGTTCTCATAACTCAAATAATCAAATTAGGCCTACAGAAGATTTTCCTAGGCACAGATCTCCTTATGTTTCTGTGAATTATTCCAGCACATGCTATTACTCCGTTCCTCCTTTTTAATTACTTGTGTCCAATTGCATTACAAGATATTATTCATTGTATGTAAGAACTAATCGAGCTAGATTCCTGAGACAGACAGGCACACTGGCCTTTTCTTTGTAATAGGCAGCACTTTCATAAATACCTTTGTGTGGAAGCAGTCTTCATTAAAATCTGACATACTTTTGAAAACTCATTTAGGCACCCCTGCACCTACAACCAGTATACCATTGCCCATGTTTGGGTTCTTGGGTGTTCCTGAATTGCATCCCCAGGGCTGTGGCACAACACCCCCAGGTCAGCTCCCAAACCCACTGGTCAACAGGCTGACTACCATCTGTGCTGGTTTTGGACCAGGTGGTCAGCACCACTGCAAACAGCATTGAACTCTGTCCCATGGTAAGGCTGTGGTCTCTCACACAGAAAGTTCAGAGAAAAGCTCACTCTTAAAATTCTCAGATGCTTGGTACACCCCTGGTAAGGTCTGCAGCTTTCAAGTCAAGCTTCATAAAGACTTGTTGTCAAGGGAATGGCTTACATGTAAAAAGACAAGTAAATCGCCTTGTGCTCCGCTGTAGATTGATTGAAACCAATGCCTTCCCTTTCAGACTTGCATGTAACACAAAACATGGGGTGTGGTTTGTTATTTTTTTTTCTAAACTACCAAAATAGAACACATGATTCTGAACTTGGTCTAAAAATTGTTTGTCTTACCTCTCCATGGAGATTTCCCCTTCTCAGTGGGAAAAAAGGAACTACCAGTATGAACATCTCAGAAAAGGAAAGGCATGCAGCTGTTAAAAACTAGATCTATTTAATTCATCAAGGAAGCAGCTTAACATAGGAGCAAAAGTACTTAGAGCAGTCTCTTAAAGGTCTTTCTAAGTTTATGTTGGTGACAGTGTCTATTGAAAACAGTCTTTACTTTTACATTTTACCTTACATAACTGCCAAAATACTATTAATTCCCACCTTATCCATGGAGAAAGATATGGAGAAAAGGCATCTCACCTTGATCCAAACTAACCATGTTACAAGAGCAAAACCTGGTATCTTTTCATGCCCTTTCAAGAGACAGTAGTTGAAAAATAAGATATGCTTGTAGAAAAGTTCATAGGTACTTTTTTCCAACAGTGTTTTTAAGCTTTGTTTCTACCTGAGGAAAACAGGAGCAAGAGTGAATAAAAGGATGCAAGTATCACTATCAACAATTTAAAAAAAATTAAAAAATCCTGTAGGCCAAAGTTGAATATAATGTTAACCACACTTTTTGTCTCAGGCAAAAATGTTACTTCACTGAAGTAATGAATCTGCTACTGACTTTCTGATACTGAGTTTTAATTTTTAGATTGGATAGTTTTAGAAACTGGATCCTGGGTTCAGACCCCAAATTTACAATCTGCTTAAGAATCTCACATGACAAAAGTCATAGTGAAACTATGGTTTCTGAAGTCAATGGGAAATGTAAAGCCATAAAGACAACTTAAAGAATGACCAAAGGGCAGCAAAGCAAATGTAATTATGACAACTTGTGGGAGATTATTTCAGTGCCTTTTTTTGCAGCAGTCAGTGCAATAAACCTTTCTCTTCCACCATGAATAGTTTTGCTCAAGAACACACTTCAGCCAGGTGACCTTTTGTCTTTTTACAGTGTGAAACATTTCACTCATGTTCATGTTTCATGAGAAGGAACTGCTTACTCAGCTAAACAGAATCTTCTTTTTTTCCCTTCTAAGGACATCAAGGACTTCCGTTACCTATTTAAAAAACAAGATTCATTTTAATTCAATGTTCCAATCAAGGCCATGGATGTAATGTCATATTCTTGACAAACCTCATTTAAAAGCCAATGTTTCATTCCACGTGCTGTTATTGAATGTAAAGTCATTGTTCAGAAGCATAGTGTCAACACAAACACAAGAAGAAGCTTTGTCCCATCTGGTATAACAACACTACACAATTGTTTGTGCAAATGTTTACAGATTAAGCATTTAGAAGCTATTAACACATTTCTAATTTCATTTCTTGTAGACAAATTAGATAGATAATCGCAACCAAATGGATAAAAATTATTTGGCTTTAATATACATTCAGAAATAACCAAGACAAAATGGTATTGCAGCACCTGCTACCTCATCCTTCTCTCTGACTTATCTGCCTCTACATTCGAAGCAGGTTGCTAGAGATACACAGCAGTTGATTACAGCTGGGAATCTTTCATCTCCAGCAATCTTATCTTCCCAAGGCTTTTAGGTAGGTAGGTAGATAGATAGATTAGATTAGATAGATTAGATAGATAGATAGATATTAAATGGTCATAAATTATTAACAGCTTAATTTGAATTGATTTTTCAAGAAACAGACTCCTAAGGCATATTTTCAAGTTGTTCTTAGAATCCAAAGTCACACAAACGCTTCCAGAAAAGTTGTCCACTGTTTCCATTGAAACCGTATTTCTATGTAAAATTATCTGATATAGTAGAAATTATTACTCAGTTTTATTTAGGCTCTTGTACTTACATTTCCATGTTTCAAAGAATTATGTTTAACCAAAAAAATGAAATACAAAGACCTATCGTTGAGTACAGTGCAGGTGAAAACTAATAATGATGCTATTAACTCCACTATGACAAGATAGCTAGTTGTTTGCCAAAATTATCACCACTGAAATTATCAGCATGACTTTATAATGATCATTATGTTTATGACAGTGTAACATTGTGGTGCATCTGATTCATATAAATATAGCATGTTTTCTGTGTCTTTATAAAAAAAACTCCCAGAAACACAATACTGAAAAAAAACCCAGGTGCTGATGGATGTTGGCCTCTTACCGCCTCAAGCAGCTGAATTCAATAAATGTTTCTTGTAAAAGTAGTCCCACATGCCCATGCTAATTCTCCACACCACAAAATAATAAAAAATAAAAGCACAAAACAGAACAAAACTGTCAGTTTGGGGTCTTTCAGTTGGTCTGCTTGGTGATGCTGTTTCCAAGTCCGGGGTTCTACCCTGAAAATTTTGTTCCTTCCATTTTGATACCATGATATCACCCCCAGACATCCTGTCTGGTTATGTTAGTTGAACTCAAGTGCTGTAAAACCACATCTGGAGACACTCAGCATCATAAAAAGCCACGTTTAAACTACTTAGTACTGTGCAGACCTCATGCCTTCACCCTTAGCAATCTTTAATGATGGCAGACAGCACACATCAAGATAAAAACACAAATCTAAAGGAGGAAATAGCAGTAAAAGTGACTGTTGAAAAATGAAAAGAAAAAAAAAAAGGAAAGGGGGGGGTGCGAGGAGTGAATACAACTGAAAAAAACCAACCGTTTGTTCAGGAATATTAAAACACAGCACTTCATTGTAGGGCTTTTATAGCACATATCTGTTAGGACACTTACTTTAGACGGTAGCATGGTTTGTGTTCTCCATGGATGCCAGTCTTTGCTTGTTATTTGGCAATAGCAGTCCTCCACTGCCCTCCAGTATATTGAACTCTCCCTGTTCACCCTGAAGCACTGGACTTAGACAAGAGATCCTTAATTTTCACCTTTATTTTCTGTATATTGAAGTCCTTTTCCATTTCAGTTAAATGAAAATGCCAAAGGTTTATGGTGGCATGGCTAATTTTCCAATTTGCTTTGCCTTGGAACTAGCTACTGCCTCATTGTCCTTGTTCTTTCTGTTTAATTAAATCATTTTGTTGTCTTGACTCTTTTCCTTTTTAACTACATCTACTTCAAATATTTGGTAAATAAATTTTACAATTAAACAGTTCAGGGTTTTTCTGTAGATAGAATTTATATAATATTCATAATGCATTACCTATTGCTCATGTGTAACCCAGCACTGTAATTAAATTATTTTCCCAAATTAACTTTGGTTATGTAGTAGCTGGAATTCAAGATTTAATTTAATGTTAGATTAGTGAAACATCTTCTCCAGGGATAGACGCTAGAGAGCTAACAAGACTCCTTCACTGTACTCATAAACACTGTGAGGATTGGCACGCTCTGCTGGCCGCGGCAGGCGGCAGACCAGATACGTGGTTCCTCGTTCACAGCCCCAGAAATTGAAGAGAGAAGGAAAAAAGTATCCACTGGAACAAGCAGCACGAAAGCGTGTCTTTACTGCACCAAATAAAACAGGAAAAAAAGCTGCATGTCATGGTTTTTTTGCACAAGCTTAAACTGCAGTTTTGTGGTGAAAGCCTGAAGAGTTTTCATAGTCTGCGCATTTGAAGCAGTTCTCCCCCCTTTCCTCACCCTCATATCCCTCATATCTGGGTCAGATCATACAACCCAGAAGATGTTGAGAGTGTCACAAGAGTAAACCAAGCTGAAAAAAGTACCTGTGCCTAACTGAAAAGGAACGAAGACAGGGTTTCCTGACCAACTCCAAAGGCAAAAAAGGCCACCATGCCCGCCGGTGGTGCACATGGGTGGTTGCTGGAGTGAATGCAAACCCACCATTGAACACAGGTGGGGATCAGAAGAGGGATCACAATTTTTATGAATCAATACATGTCTTCTGCTGGGACAGGCACCACTACAGATCTAAAATTCCCCACAGATACAGCTCCACAGTAACAGAAGTTGCCAGTTAATGGTCTGCAGGTATATTTAATAGAATCATTGAATGGTTTGGGTTGGAAGGGACATTACAGATCATCTAATTCCAACCCCTCTGCCATGGGCAGGAAAAATTTCCATTAGACCAGGTTGTTCAAAGCTCCATCCAACCTAGCCTTGAATGCTTCCAGGGATGGGGCATCCACAGCTGCTCTGGCCAACCTGTGCCAGTGCTTCATCACCCCCACAGTAAAGAATTTCTTCCTAATACTTAACCTAATTCTATCCTCTTTCAGTTTATAGCCATTACCTCCTGTCCTGTCGCTATTTCTATTCAACTAATAAAATACTGGCAGAGTACTATGGTAATGAGCTAGCTGAGCAGTTCCATGAGCCACTTTTATATTGAGTTACAACTGCAAGAAAATATTCTCATCTAAGCATGTGAAATTGCCAGCCAAAATAAACTGTCAATTTCCAAATGTTACAAAAATAACAGCTTTTAACATTTGGAACACATGAGTGCTTACATTGGGGGAAAAAAGGAAAAAGAAAAAAAGTTAAACTCTTTAAACTGTACAGCTGACAAAATCCAGTCGGATGATAATGCCTTATTGAGACAGTTTCTTCTCTTGTGCTTGAAGCAGGAATCACAGATCTGATTCTCACTGAACTATGGCCCTAGGGTGAAAGGGAAGAGGAACACTGCTTCACTTTCAAACTTTCAGCAGCTTTTCCAGAAACCCACCCCGCTAAAGTTTCATTCACTCTGGAATATTACTCTTATTAAGTGTAGAAAGCTGGCGCTCTCTAAAACTTCCCTCCTATGTCATGTAATTTCTATGCTCCAGCATCATCACATTATGTTTTGTTAAAGGACTCTCACAATATATGATGTTATTAGGACAACTTCTGCACTTTTCTCTCAGGGTGATAAATTTCAAGGTGTCATATATTCATACTTCTGTTTACTCTTATGATGAGGTTGATATTTTATCAACACTCATGCAGTACTGAAAGGCTCCCAAGGTATAAGAATTAATTTGGCTGCAGTGTTAAAGATGTAAATTACACAGGAGGTAATGTGTTTATAGAATAGCTATTGAACACCCAGGATCTGCATTGGTAATGTTTTTCCAACCCACCCCAATCCACTCTCAACAACAATAAATAATAATAATTTTAAAAGGAATTATTTTAGTTGCATGACTATACTGAGTCTTCATTTAGTGTCAGATGATTGTTGCAGGTGGCCAGGCACATTGTCTCCATAGTGCTATTCATCCCTCCAGAAAGGCAATGCACAGCCTGTTATTGAATCATGAATGTAAATTCATATGAATACGTATTAGCACATGGATCTATTATTGCAATCTGCAGGAATGCCCCCTTTTAGCTGCATAAAAGCAGAAATCTTACATAAGGATATAAACAGCCCTCCTCTTAAAAGAAGATGCAAACTCATGTTCTGACTTGGAGTATTTTGTGTTCCCTAGTGCATGGAAAATTTCTTCTGTCCGTTATCAGTTAAGCAGGTGGGCAAAATTCCCCCTCAAACCTCACACTACTACAGCTCCATGCTGAGACAGTGCAATGGGTCTGTTGGACCTCAGATGATTTTTAAGGTTGCTACTGGGTATGATGAAATAGAGACAAATGCAGGTTTCTAAAGTTTAGATCCTGAAGGCATCCATGTAATCTGTTGTGTCAGATTTTTTTGCCTAATACAGTCACATCCCTGCATTTTGAGGTGCAGCAGAGTTTAGAGCAGTCCCTAGATGGCTTAAAGGTGTAGAAATACATCCAAGTTCTGTAGGCATGTTGGTCTGATAGCCACCCTCACTATGAGCTCTATATTTAATGTCCAGAGTAGAAATGGAAGTACAGATGCTGGCATTACTGGGAAGAAGATAATGATGTAGATGTTCATCCATTATGTCCACCACCAGCTATAGGAAGAAAATTGATCTTTACAGAATATACTGTGCTTATAACCTAAATAATATGCCTCAGAAAGCCTGGTCTCAACATCGGTTTTCAACAGCTGCCTGTCTAATTTCCTGTTTTGACACCTAAGCAAAATTATGACACCATATACATGGTGAATTAAAAGTAATAAGCAAAGTTTTGCTGAAAGGTTCCAACTGCATTGAAAACTTGCTCTTGAGGGTATCTTTTAAACAGCAACAAAAAGGTAGCTCAGGTTGCTACCTAAGAAGCCACGCAAAGGCGTAGTGTATAATAAAACCCTCTTTTTTATCCCCCGGTCAGACTTTTTGTCCTATTACTGAGAAAGTCTCAAACACATGGCCTCCTATGGCTATTGCAAAGTGATGAACTGCCTACAGCTAAAAGCAGACAACATTACAATTGTTTTGACCATCAAAGCCACAGAAGCATTATTGTGCAGTTTATTGTTTTATGCACACCCTGCTACTCACAAAGCTATCCTGTTTGTATAAAGCTACCATTACCTGTTTGAAAAGGGGGAAATCTTCAAATAAGGTGAAAAAATGATCAAGCACAAGAAACATGCACTTTTTTCTTCTCCTTGATACCTATTACTTTGTTTTGCACCACTTCTAACAGAAACAAAATGCTGAAATAATGGCAGGCTGGGACACTTTATTACCTAAAGCATCATAACAACACATGTAGAGTGGCAAATCTCAATTCCAATTTCTCACATCAATTTAGTTTCATTCCTTGGTGCTACTTGTACAGAAGGAATTTATTTTGCATTTAAAATGGGAAATTCATTGTTTAAGCTGCTTCATGTCCTTTGAAATCCCTGGGTTCATTGTTCATGATGGTCTGACAGCATCAGTAAGGTGCATTTCCATTTCTCCATGTTTGTAGCTGCTGACTGGAATCTGAATTTGAATACAGGTTTCTTGTTTTCCACTATAGGTATCAAGTCCTTTCTTTTTAAACTCTTTTTATTGGTAGTATTCTACAGCAATACTGCCTCAGCTTTTACAGTTTTGATGCTACAGTTTTCATCTCAGAGACCAAAGGAAGTTTCAGAAGCTCCAGAGTTTTATATTTACATCTGCAAAGGGAGTTGCTAGCATCTTCTTCCAGTTTGTGTTGTTCTGAACTTCTTGTTTGGACTTTTTTGATTACCACATCCTTTCTCACTGCCTGATACAGCCAGGTGGAAACAGGCACAAACACTTAAAGAGATAACAGTTACAGTAAAATAGGTTGTAATAGGATATTGTGTAGTGTAATTCATTTAATGCACTACTGTCCATGTTGCACTTGTGTGGAACCTCACACAGCCACAGTATTTGCCAAAATTTAAGGTCATGCATTAACTACCTTCCATGAAACATATAGCAACTTATAAAATATATCACTTCTCCAAGACAACAAATATATCCACAAGCTCTGATAAGCCCATTCTTGTAGTCTACTCAAGTTCATCTTTAATGCCCTGACTTTTTGCACAAATAAACAAAAGGAAAATACACTGTGTGGATTTTTGTTTTGTTTTGTTTTGTTCTGTTTTGTTTTGTTGGTAAGGGGAAATAATTTGCATTTTTGAAGGGAGAAGGAAGCAGTGTGGCAGCCACGTGATACAGAAATTGAGGAAAGAGCTGAGCTGAAACTATCCCAGTGCCACTTTGATGGTTCTTACCTCTCCTACAGCCTTTTGTCAACAGCACTTACAAGATGAACACAGCTGGCTTCTAGGCTGAGAAATAAATGCTCATCAGCAACCCCAGTCCATCACCAGCAAACTCCCCATTTTCACAGATCACATTCCTACTTAATTTCCTAATTATGGAAAGAGATCAAAGTATGCATACTCAGAGCAACACATGAAAACAAAGACACATACAAATCACCTGAAACTACCCAACAAATCCATTGCAAAATCAGAACAAGAAAATTTCTAATGAGTATGCATCCCTCAGGAGTATGCTGTTTTGCTAATGACCCTCTAAGATCCATGGAGTGGATCAGAGTCATAGAAAACACAGTTACTAGAAGACCACATAAACAAATTACTGCTCAGGGTGCAACCAAACTGTCTCCAGTCTCAGGGATCATCTCTGATCCCTTCAGTGGCCTTCAATGCCCTTCAAACACAGGGAGAACTTCACCTATGCTATCCAACCTTCAAAATAAAGTTTTGGTTGAGACATTTCCTGAGCTACATGCAATTTTTGTGTATATAGTAGAACTCCTCCACAGAGTTTTCATACGTGAAACTGTCCTGTCTCCCTCTCGACCCATAAAAGCCCAGGAGATCCCATGGCAAGATATTCACAGTTCTGCCACTTCTGGCCTGAAGAGCCATCTCCTTCTCTTTGTTTTGAATTTGCCTCCTACAAACTTCATCTGATGCCTGCCCACATGTGAAAGTGATGGGCCAAGAGCCAATGGAGGCAAACATGCAAGTGAGAAGTAGTTGTAAGACCACCTTTTTTATTTTCTGATTATTTTCTCCTTAATTTTTACAACCTATCATCATCACTGATTCAAACACAGTGTAAAAGGCCTTCACAAAAGCAATTTGACTTAACAGTAGGAGGCCAGGAGATATCCAAAGGAATTAGTAAGTGTATGAAGTGCTTCAGAATACGGTGTCAAAAGTGAGCTTGTCTCAGAATTGCCAAAGGTGATTTTGCTACTCATTACCCACAAAATAACAAAGTTATGGCTAAAATGTGTCCTTGTGAAGCAAGATGCAATAAAGTCTGTTTGTCGCTGAGTCCAGCCCAAGACTAAGGCTCAGCTGGAATTTAAAAACGTATGGGCCATGAGTTTCCTCCTGTGTCATATATTAATAGATATTAGTTTATGTGACTACCCAAAGGTAATTAAATACATTCAGTATCTATACATTACATTTCTACATCAGGTTCCTAACTGTTCAGTGACAGCATAAAGCACAGCTTCAAGTAAATTAAAGTCATACAAGTTAACACCACTAACCTGGATGCTCTGGCACTCGCAGTGTTTTGAGGTCCTCCTCCTTTCACCTCAGAAAATGTAGGCATTGCTCACTCAAACAGTTCATCATTTTACTACAGAGTAATTATGTGGCTCATGATTAAATCCATTAACATGCATAACAGAAAAGATGACAAAACTTCAAGGTGTTCCTGAAACCTCAAAGCAAAAGGCAATAGAAGAAAGATATTTGTTAAGATGTTACCCAAGGCTGTATCAGCATTTGACCTTTGCCCATCTACCCAGCTGCTCACCTCGTTTGGTGTTTCCACAGTCGACGACATTCAGCAACACTTGTCATACCATACTCGTTACATGGCACCTCAACAACTTTGCTCTTTTACTCAGTCACATTAGAAATGTGAGTTTCCTCCTTCAGATGCCAATAGTTCAGCCCATGGACATTCAAGACCAGGAGAAAAATGTTAGTAATGTTAGGAATTTGGGAGGAGAATATCTTAGAAATGCAATGAAAAATTACAGCTGGGCTCTGCGGATGAGGTCATGCTGTTTCACAGATGCACAAGGTAGCAATTGCTGCTGCAGACTGACCTTTGTTGTCCAGTCTTTTCCACGTACTGGAAGGTGATGATATCCTAATGAGACTTGCCAGCTTCCGAAGAGAAAGATCTCTCCACCGGTCTCCCCAAAACATTTCTCCCAGAAATACATTTTCATTAAATAACTGTGACTTTTTTTATGCTCAACCAAGGTTAATCTAAAGGAAAGTATCAGCATAACTGCTTAAAAAGAAAGTGCATTTAAGAGTGCGGGATCTTTTCATGTTTATTTGTAAATCAGTACTTTTACCAAAATGACAGAAGAACATAAACTTGGACACCAGTCCTGGTAAAAGCTTTTTTAAAGACTGGGAGACTATTAGCTTGCTTTCTAGATTAGTGTTCCCCAAATTTATTTGAGGAGCATGCTTGGACCTTGTGTAGTGTTACAGTGAGAATTTGCAAGTACAGCTAAATAAAATTTAAGCTAAATTTCAAATGGTCTGTTACTATTTCATGTTTCTCCTGTTCTCTTTGTTTGTTTGTCTGCATATGCATTTTGGAAATGTATACATATACAAAATTTTGCAATTCTTCTGTTATATTACAGAATGGATGAAAAAATAAAAATTAAAAAAAAACAAACAAACAAAAACTCAACTACATATCTAAGTCTCGTCTGTAACCTGACATGTTTTTGCTCAGTGATCTGTCTTCAAAGCTCAAGAAATTATATTGTTTGTATATATATATATATATATATATATATATATATATATATAGTATTTATTTAAAGGTTATCTGCCAGAAGGAAACCCAGCTTCAGTTTTAGAAAGTCCTTAGACAGAAAAACACTTTCCCTGCTAGAATGACTGGTCAGCTGAAAAGAAACAGCAGCAGCATGATGAAACACTGGTGATTATGAAACATCACCATACTGTCCCCATTTTATCTGATGCTTTTCTAGGAAAAATAAGTATATATAAGATTCTGGTTATTTTCTGTGAATTTTCTATTTCTTTTTTTATATTAAGAATAGAAAATGGTGACATAGCTGTTTTAAATCTTTTCTGGGAAACGTCTGAAAGAAAAAAAACCTTTTTTTTTCAAGAAATAAATCAAATAATCATGATAAATCAGTGCAGTCTGTTATGGATTAGAAACTTTCTAGAAGAAGCTATGATTTTTATATGTAAGGTAAGTAATCCATTTTAAAAGCCTGAAATCTAAAAAGTAATTCAGACTAATTCTATCCAACTCATCTCCCCTTCTCCAGTGCTATGACAGAGTTTGAAACATGGTTAGAATAAAAAAAAACAACATAGAAGATTTCCCTGCTGAGACAGTATTTCAGACTTATTGTCCAGATTCCACCAATCCAATTAGATTATTTGAAGTGATAGCTCATAAATTGTTAATGTATTGCTCTGTAAGTGAAGAAAAGTACTTATCTCATTTTTCCAGCCCACTGGCTCAATTTCTGCACTTTACAATCATTTGTTACAAAATTTTCATTTTTTCTATTACTTTTTATTGTTAGTTCAGAAATAAAATCCTATTAATAGAGGATTTATGATGACAAGATAACTACAATGCAGGAACGGAGGGGGTGCAAGTTTAATGACACACAAATAAAGTTTAATGAAATATTATTAAATGGAAATAACATAGAGTCTGAATAAATCTCACTGGTAACTATGCATTATGACTGTAAAAAAAAGAAAATTCATAAGCGAATGAGGCTGTAAATATAAAGAAAAACAATACAATGAGCAGACAGCCAAACTATCCAATATGGTAGCACCATTCAGACTTACACTCTTGAAGCTTTCCTGAAAAAAAATCCTGAATTTTATATTTCTATCCCAGCCTTTGGCTTTTTTTTTTCTGTCTATAGAAAGATACGTGTCAATAAAGAAAAGAAATTAATAAAAAATCCATAAACCTAAATTACACAGATTACATATTCAAACCTATTCAGAATGGACAGCAGCAAAGAGATGGAATAGAAATATTGTAATGGACCATGCAATAAAAACATGTGTATTGAATGCCCTGTTCAAAGAGGTGATCTATTTTAAGCAATCCCTTAAATTTTTGAGTGACAAAAAAAGGCAGACTTTCACAACACATGTTTAAAGAAATATGAATATAAACCCACATTGGAAGGAGGGAATTCTCAGACATGTTTAACACAAATCACTTGCAATAAGATAATTTACATCCTTAGGAGAAGAGCACATGAAACCCAGATTTTGGGAAAGTTGAGGTAAATCAAAGAACAACATACAATGGCATTAATGAAGGATTTCTTAATTCTAATTTGAGATTAGTTAATAACCTTAATTTTAATTCTTTTTTTTCTTTATAGTCTTCCAAAGCAGTATTTCTAGCAAAATTGTGCTGTTCTGTAACCTGCGTATCCTATTTATCTTTGTACAAATGTCTCTGCAAGGTCAATTGTTCCAAGTCAATGGATCCATCCAAAGACAAGGATACAAGAAGTACAAATCTATTGCCAAATCTGACCAAATATGTTATATCTTGGGTTCTGCTGCCTGTACATTCATGTGTCTTTCCTACCACTACAGTCTTACTTGTTAACCTGTGTTACTGAAAATGGTTTTCTACTCTGCAGAGAAATTGATTCTAAGATGCTTCTGCTTTCCATGTTAAAACACAGACATTGCATAAGGATTAAATTGGATACAGTATTTGATTCATAGATAATTGCATGCAAACTCTGCTAGCTAGGAATGTGTTAGATTTGCAATGTAGTTAGATATTTGCAAATACTTCAGCTAGGTAAGTTATATATAATAGGCTGTTCACTTCACAATCAGTTCAAGTATTCACCATAAATTTTTAATGATGTACTATGTAAACACATGTTATTCTAGTATATACATCTCACTTTGGAGGCAATAAATTGTTTACTGTGATTTTGGCAACACAGAATAATTTCTATAAATAAAAATCATGTAACAGTCTTCCAATTCATTGAGAAGACTTGAGACAAAAGGCATTACCGAAGGGAGAAAATTTAATTACAGGTCATTGTGCCCATTTTTGTAAAAATTGTTTCACTGCATCTCCCATTTCTTAGGGAAATTATATATCTATTTATAATATACATACTACATCTATCAGGAAATATGACAACACTGATCTATTAGTTCTGTTTGTTGAAGAAGAAATATTCTTACTTTAGAAGTGTGACAGTACTGTGAATTATCACTGTAGATAACTATTAACTGATAAGATGGACCCAAGTAAGTTTCTGAGCATGCTATTTTAGTAGTAATATTATCATGTCTTTTAATAGAAGAGAAATTAAAATATTTATAGCATTTAACAAAGATCTGCTGAACTTAACAAGTCTCCAAATTTTTGGAAGAATGACATTTAATTTTCTCCTACATCTTTTGCAGGTACCCTTAACATTTTTGAAATGCAATGAAAGATTTATGAGTCTTACATGAGGAAAGCTGTGGTTCCCTGTTCCCCTTCCACCTCTTCTAATGTTTCTTAATTTCCTCTTCTGATAATGCCTCCTTGCCTAGAACCCCACTACAGTCTTTTTCAATTTAAAAATTATTTTTTATTAGTTTAATTTTTGCTTTGCAGTCAAAAAAGAGTCCTACACAGAAACAAACTGCACTGTGATAAAACCAGGACCATTTTTTTTTTTTAATGCTTTTACCTTAAAACCATCCAACAATGAGGGGGGGGAGAGGGGGATAAATACATTGTACTGGAAATGTGTGAGCACATCATAAGTTCTTTGAAACAGTCAGTATTCAAGTTCATAAGAGTGATGCTATTGGTAATGTGTGTTTCACTGTCCTGGAATCTCTGAACAAGACTATACAACCAGACTATGCATCAAAAGGTGCATCTGGAAGAAGAAGAATTAATATCTGGAAAATACAGGAAAAATGGTGAGAATCATCAAGGAGCTTAAACAAAAATCTGTGCACAAATAGAGGAGAAATACTTGTCTTTCTGCCACTAGAATCAAACTATGAAACTCTACACCACCAGTTAGCATTGGCACCAAAACTAGATAGGTTCAAAAAGCAAGTAGACTTTGCAGCAGAAAATCTCTTCCAGAGTTACAAGGCACAAAAGTATCCCCCAATTTTGTAAGTAGTTTGCTAAAAACTGTTGGATGTTAAATGTAATATTCAGTAAGGAAGTTAATTCCACCACCTCTTTATCAAGAACACCTAGCAAATCTTTCCCTTTAAGAGTTATTTATATTGTAAAATATTTTCCCTAGTATATTTTTGTATTGCCAGTGTGTTTATACTGAGAATCTCTCAATTATTTTTTTTAAGGTTAGATGGGAGCTGTTGGAAACATTTTCTGATCAACACTTCTGCTTGGTAGAATAGTGTTCTAATTATTAATTCAGGTTGTTTTGTTTTTTTCCTACCAGTATGCTTCACTTTTTTTCCCCTCTAAATCAGTGAAAAATTTATTCCTACAGTCCATTAGGAAACTGTGGTGAAAGTTCACTGACCAACCAGAGGTACTTTTTGGAAGTTTCTTACTCACCAGCATTCATTCAGGTATCAGTTTATTTATTAAATCTTTGTCTAAATTTCTGATGGTTTTCAGTCTCAGCTGCCCATCAAAAGGTCCACCCCAGAGTGTGGGAATGCAAAAACGTAGGGGTTCACAGAAACTGTTTATTTCAAAGAACTTTTAATTCACCCAAACCCTTGAGTATCAGCCAATGTGCGCAGTGAGTTAATCCTCTTTGCCAGGCAGCCAGGCTACAAAGCCATCATTTTTTGCTGCCAAGGGCTGCTCATTTTCTAGTACAGTAAGAGTTTCCCCTTAAGCTAAAGGATCTGTCATCATAAAAAAAAAAAAAAAAAAAAGCAAGCAAATAAGTACAAATTTTTCTCCTATTATAAAATCAGATTGATTTTGTTTCTGTGTTCAATCTGTAGTGCTAAAGTATAAACTAAAATTACACAGCCTATGTGAATGATCATTCCTACTCCTGTTAGTATTTGTTTACATTCTGTATAAGAAATGGAGAAGTGAGAGACCTGTTCCTGTTTGAATTAGCAGATTGTTAACCTCAGCTGAATTCCCTAGTTATACTGCATTTACAGAGCTGGTTTGGGGTAGGAAGGGGATGGAGAGGGGAACTGGGCCTCATTCTGATGCATACAAATACAGTGGGGAAAAAAATGTTTTTGCTGTGTCTACCCACTTGTCTTCCCAAGTGTAAATTACCGTAAGAGCTTGAAGGAGAAGCTGATTTTTAGATACAGGCTTGAATACAGTTTTTACTTAATTAAGGGTGCCCTTTCAAGGTGAGTATAAAGAAGAAAGGAAAAAGAAAAAAGAGGAAGTATGAAAGAGTGACATAGTTCATTACAAATCTGCATGTGTAAATTCTAATTTCAGTTTGCACCCATAAAAAGAAAAAGTACCTGTATTTTCTTTGGCTTTTTCTGACTAGTGCAATTAAAATTGAACCTTATCACCCTCGAAAGTTCTATTGTGATGATAAAAGCACCCTGAATTGAAAGAATCTTTGCTCAAATTTTAATTGACCTGTTCGTAACATTTTAAAACCTGTTAAAAAAGAAGGGCAGAGTGTGAAGGTAAGCTTATATGGCTTTGCACAGCTTCCAGAGCTTCTTCTGTTACACTTTTCAGGAATGTTCTCTTTTTCTGTCATAAAAATAGTTGGGATGTAAAATGTCAATGCACTGATGCTTATAGGTGCTATACAGCTTACCCATACAAAGTTCATACTAGTCTCTACTCTATGTTATTTGGTTCAGCAGTTAACAGCCTCCTCTGAGCTTTCACATTTTTACTCACTTTTTCTGCGACTATATGAGTATGAAGCACTTAAACTAACATTCAAGTTATTTTACATGCAATAGAAGCCATGAATATAGGCAGTATTTATGCTGTACACTAAACATGAGGATACTTTCTTACTGGTGCACAATAAGTATATGAAAGGGCTTGACAGAAGTGCCTTCCAGCATCCTGAGACTGAATATTTTTAGACATTTGTACTGAAGGAGTACAATCTAATGGCGATAGATAGTTCCACAGCTAGCAAGTGTGGTGGCATTCACAAAGGCTTTGGAAATCAACAAAATAAGAAAGTTCTTGGGACTTTCTGACTGATGAACTGATTTACTAGTATATAAGCCAGGAAAGCTGGAAAGTGCAACCTGCTGTCACCCAGGTATAGATATCTTGGTTCTTTAGCTTTCTGTGGGCCTCTGGGCTGAGTGACCCCAAAATCACATGACCTCACAGATCTCTGGAGTTTTGAACCAAGACAGTTAATAAACAGCACAAAGTGACACTACAAAGACTCAGTTACCACCTGAAGCATCACAGCAACTTCACAGTTAAAGAATAAATCATGGAAAAACTGAAGATTTGGAACCGTTCTCAAGTTTGTAGGACAAGTAGTATGTTCTCTGCTTTCCATGATTTTGGGGCTAGTCAAACATCTCCCTTGGACTCATATCATCAAACTTCTGTCAAGAACATTTACAAAGAGGCTTGAGACATTTCTAGAGTCATAAACCAGCAACTGTTCATGCATCGTAATCTCTGCGGGCTAGAAGCTCTAATAACGAAATCTGGATTTCAGCTGTTACTGTTGAAGTTGTCCTGTTTGAGATGATGTCATCACATTTACAGAAAGACACTGGGATAATTATATTCCTTCTGTATACCATAAAGTTGTCATTTGCAGCTTTCTAATACATCCTTTGGTCTCCTTGAAAAAATGTACCTTTGTTTGTTCAGCTTGCTAATGCTCTGCTCCAAATTTTAGTTGTGAGCCTTCTTAATCTTCCTGAAAGCAGTCAAACCAGAACGGCACAAGCAAATTGATACATAGCTAAACAGAATTTCAGAATCAAGGACCAACTCACTTCTTGCAGCAGAGGCATTAATTTTTTTTTATTTTTAAAATTTTTTTTTAATATAAAGGCCACTTATGAGCCTGGTCATTCTAAGATGTCTCTAGAAGCTCCCTCCATTGGAAGAGCAAAGAATTCAGTGTGTTACCAAGTACAAAGTAGTTAAATGCGGAAAGGACTGCACCTGTATTGTGTTCTTATTTCAGAGGAACCTCTGTCATTTCTGCATTTCTCAGACCTGATTTTTAACTGTTGCCTTTTCCTTTGCAAATGTGTGTCTGCTGTGTCCATTACCTGCCATCGATAAACACATACTCTCTCCTGAATGACAGAGAACTGCTCAGAAGCACAACTGTACTTCCACTGTACAGGTACTGTACATTATTCAAGTATAGTAACTATCATTTGAAGTGCTGATAAAGCATAATGATAGTGAACTGTCTTTCCACAGTTCTGCACTTACTTCCTATTGCATCTAAACATGTGTTTGGCAAGAAAACACATTTTAGAACAAAATACAAAAATATTTATACTGAACAGATTGGACATTTAAAATACATAAAACACATAATCCAGAATTTGAGGAACAACGGACTTCTTTGTAGATGTTACACTTCAGTGCCTGGTACCCTTGCACTTCTAGGAAGGTACAAGAGAGAAGTAGTACTGTAACACAGATCGAGGATCTATGATCTCACTTATGTGAGATACACACAAGTCAAATCTGGTTGGTAGGAAAGAATGCTCCAAATATTCAGATTAATCTTCTGACTTCTCATTTTTGCAAATAATATTCTTTAGTTCCTGCTTCAAGAACACTGCTAAGCATTTCAGCAGGGAACATTTCATCTCTATAGCATGCAACAGGGATTTGATTTTGACATGACTGTTCTCAAGCTCATTCTCTTTGTGAGACAGAATTTTTCCCTTAGTTTGACCAGTAAAGTATATTAAAACATTGGGGTTTTCATTATATGTGAACCTCCACACAGTTTACAGCAGTCAAAGTGAAGACTAACTGTTAATTCCGTAGCACATACACTTAGCCTTACAGCTCTGATAGCTCCTCTACAATTCATTCATTTTCTGAACTGCTGGTGCTAAGACACAGCTTAGAAGGTATTTGGCATTGCCATGGCTGTGTCTCCAGAAAGGTCTCTGGCTGGGGACTCGCACCACTGCTTCACATGGCACGTGTGGCCCTGGTGTTGTGGGCCCCTGTGGGTTCCCTGATAGCACAGAGCCTCTTCCCAGCATGTGGTGTTACTCCCTACTCTCCTACCTCATTGCATCTCTCCCCCGCCACTTGCTTGTACCACCACTGCCACAGTGAAGCCCCCTGTCAGCCCAGCCACAAGGAACAGCTCCCACTCATCCCAGTGCCATCTCAGGCTTCCTCCTCTCACCTCTTCTCATGGGTCTGCCCCTCGGGAAACTATGGTTATTAACCAAAAAAAAAACAAGTAAGACTGTTGGCTCACACACTACATTACACATATAATCTTAGCTAACATAAAATAAATTTCCTGCTGAAAAAAAAAAAAAAAAAAAAAAACAATGACAAAAAGATGAAGTTTTCCAGCAAAGCTAAGAACAGTAAAATTTTCAAGTGGCCTTTAGCTACAAAATGAGTGAACTTCAGCAGCACACTCAACAGTCAAGTTTTTCCCTCTTCCACTCTTTAGTTACAGCATTTAAACACAAATGCTGTAACACACAATGATCTGAGAATTAAAAGAATATGTTGTTCACACCACTGTCCTCTTTTCTGGTTAGAGTCGATGCATATAGTGCAGCAGATGCATTCACTACATGTTGACCTGCTCCATGCACAAGTGTAAACTCTGGTTCATCTGAGTTGCATGGAAAGCGGCTTTGTCTTCTGTTTTTATAAGTAATTTGATTCCCAGGTTCATGAATATGCAAGTGGAAGGAAGCCACCGTTGTACCAGAAAGAAGAAAAACCCATCTTTATCCACAGTCAAACAAGTCAAGAAACAGGTTTTCTGGAAAGCAATATATCAAAACCAACTGAAGGTTAAAAAGAGAAAATAAAAAGGTGTAGAATAATCACAACACTGTATTGAAAAGGGCAAAAATATGACCTTTAGAGAGAAAACAGAAAAATGCAAGGGCAGAAACAATCTGGACAAAACTAAAATAAAGAAAAAAGGTTCCTTTTAAGAGATTTAGAAATTAAGGAGTCAAGTCAGCCCTTACCTTATGTCATTTCACAATCTGGAGAATACAGAACTAGCCAGGCACCAGAAAAACAGGCACAGCTGCAGGCTTTGCCCATTCTTAAACAAATGGCTCAAAAGTAGCACAGCAGTTGCTCTCTGACAGCTTTTTTAAGTGGCTAAAAGACTTAATACATACTTGTAAGCAGTTTTTCAAAAGGAGAGCCTTTAACTTAGATTCCTGACACAACGACTTAAAAACTGATGGGAAGGCAATTGAAGACTTGTGTGTCTGCAGCCAGCCTTCACGATGGAAAGGTGCTTGAAGATCAGCTACCTCCATTGAAACATGCAAGTTTTTGCATGTTCAGTGTTTTGTACAGGATCATGCTTAGACAAGCAGGGGACTGCAGCATGTATATGTAGGTCATGGTACTTGTTTTGATAGCTCTGTAAGTCTTTAGTCCTCATCTGTCTTCAAAGGAAGCCCAGCTGCAATATCTAAAGGAATATTAGATCTTGCTGTAAAAGGTGCGAATTCTTTATTTCCTTTAAATTAAAACTGCTATCCAAACCCTAATATGAATGAAGCATATATGTCTGTGTCACTGGACACAAAGGATATTAGCAACAGTTATGTGATATCTTAATCAGTGACTTTATCATGTTACACTGATAAATGAATGTGTAAAATGATCGGAATAGTGTTCTTATAATTACAGTTAGCATCACCTGCTGTGTATGATCACTTAGGCGTATTTCATGTAGTGGCAGTCTGTGGTTACATGGGACTAAATCACTGAATCATAGACAATAGTAAGTTTCACTTTACCAAAAATTGTGCAAACCAAGCTTGTCATCCTGATTAACAAGTCTTTTCTTCTGACTATTTCTAATTAGTGGATACTTTAACTGCACTTCAAGGACTTTAATTGAGCAGTGAAGAGCTTGTCTTACTTCTATGTCATTGAAAATGACATGCATTTAGAGATGCAGCCAGCTTGTTCTAAGAGTCACAAACTGTGCTTTTACATGAAGAATATTTAATGAACTCTTCTAATATACGAGTTAGGCTCATGCCCTATTATAAATGTCCTTAATATTTTTATATTTTGTCCTCAGAAAAATAACTCCATTCAGGACAAAGTAGCCTTATGGATAGATACTGCATCTTGAGTAGATAATGTAAAAGACAACAGCATTCAGGAAAGCTGGCAGATTATAAAGGATACTGTAAGAAAGCATGACAAGAAAGTCTCTCTCAAAGTAGTGAAAAAGGCAGGAAATGGCAAGACACAACTATGACCAAATTTTAGAGGACACCTAACTCTGGGGGGGGAAAAAAAAAAAGCTAATGGGAAGACAAAAGAATAGTGCAGGCGTGTATGAATATAAACCATATGGATTGAGGCACAACATAAATTACAACTGGCCAAAGATATTAAGCATAAGAATAAAAATATAATACTGCATTTACAGAATCAGGAAAGAGTAAAAGGAGAGTATAGGCTTATTGACTGGGGAGAAGGAGAGCAAATAAACACTGAAAGAGAAAAATCTGAAGCAATAAATGCCTTGTGACTAGAGTTTTGAAAATGCAACTAATTACACAATTGATTTTAACACAGAGATAGAAGCACAAGCAAAGGTTATTGAGCAAAATCCAATTAAGTAAAAAAACACATCAATTAATTATCTTAGTATAAGAATATCCAAATTTATTGAGAACAGTGTAGTTAATTGAGAACAAGCTAATAGAAATATATGGAAAAGAGGCAGCTGTTAAACCATGGTGGACTGATTTCATGTTGGTCAGGCCCATGAATAAGATCAAATTCTTAACTTCATCAGGGGGAACTGTGAAACTGGAAATAGTTTCATAACCAATTCAACCCTCTAAGCATGTTTATCAATAGTTTGCTACCACACTGAAAGGATATGTAAGTGGCTTCCCATGGGTCATCCCATCCATCCCCTAGACATACTCAGTCTTTTTGTTTGTGATTTGAGTGATGCAATGCTTTAAAATAATGTGTAAGTTTGGGAAGCTTGATGAGTTTCAGAGCTGATGCAGAAAACACACAAAAAATGCTTATATAGCCAGCAGAAAGTACCAAATGAAAGAAGGAGATTCCAAATATACAATGATTGGGGAAATTATTGGCAACAATAATGCTGTGAAAGAAGCCATTCCAGTTTATACCAGCATGCAAACTTTTTTAAGTTAATGGTGTTGCTGCATGAGAATCAGTTCTTAGTCAAGATGTTATTATTAGCAGTATTATCTGGAAAGCTTGGAACATAAACATTCTCCCATACACAACAGTGGCAAAACACTGGATGAGGTGTTGGCCCTGAGCTTAGAAGATGGAGAGAATGTAGAAAAGAAATGATGACAAGAGACTTGAACTGTGAGGAAAAGTTAAAGAATCAGCTTTGTTTTGTCTGGAAATGAGAAATATGGTATGGGAAATGGTAATGGTGTTACAATTCCTGTTGGAATAAAGGGATGAGAAAACAATCTTTTACCATTTGGAGTAGGCAGCTGAACAGTCAGCTCAAACTGCAACAACAGGTTAGGTGAGGAAAACAAAAACCACACCAAACCAAAAAATCCCACAAACAGACAAACAAAAAAACTATCATGAGATACGTCTGGCCAGAAGTTCAATTAACCCAGCAGTCCATTTTCAGTATTGAGTCTTCTGAGCAAAGTGTAAGGGAAGTTCCAGAGTTACCCTGCTCCTTCCATAGACTTGCAAATTTTGGTAAAAATCTGCAGATAGAAGAGGAAAAGAATATTCTTATTTCAGAACTGTTTTAGAAAAGTTCAACTGTATTTGTAATGATTGAGATAAACAAGCATAATCTGCCTTTTGAAAGATAACTGTGACCTCCAGAGAGTGTACACTCCTTAAACTCCTTAAACTGAAACTAAAATACTAACATTTCCTTGTTTTGTTTCTATTTTACCAACACACTTTAACATTACCCACTAAGTAAAAAATTTGTATTTTCAGTTTCTGGCAGGTTTGCTTTTGAGATATACTTCAGCAACAACAGCTGCACAACTTCATTGTAAGCCTAATTGAGAAAAACATTGCAGACTGTCCAACAAATGGGACACATTTCTGATAGCAGGAGCAATTCTAGAAGACAAACAAAAAACAAAACCAGAATAAATCAGGAACAATTACCACGTCGACTACAAATATTTGTATATGACATATTTCAACTATTGAACTCCTAATTCTATTCTGTTTTGTCCCAGACTCTACACCCCTCCCCACAAAAGCAATAAATTTACCCCTAATGAGGTTACACATAAAAATAATCTGACACAAAATTTTTATTAATACAATAATTCTTTCTAAGGTCATTAAAACTGGTATTTCCTCTGTGCCATTAAGGAACAGCTTCTTATTTATGTAAAACACTCATATAATTTTCTGCTTAGCCCAGCTAAGCAAAAGTGTTGCTTAAGCATACTCCAAGCTGATTGATCATTATGGAGCAAATAATACAGTATCTCCCATCTGCCTTTCTTACTGTAGATATTCTTTTGCTTGAAAGCACAGACTCTGCCAGTTCTACATTACGGCACATGATGTGTTAGAGTAGCAAGGGATGCCTGTTGGAAGAATAACAATAGTAAAAAGGAAAGATGATCTGGGATATGCCTATCTTCAGGAAACAATAGGAGCTCCACTTACTGAACACATCAGAAGTAATTGCATAGATCCAGCAGACCATAAATAAAATCTGCTAAAGTTGCTAGGCCTTTAGTAGACATGTTTTAGTGAGTTATATAAGCAAGCAAATATCAAAGCAACCTCTGAATTAGCTAAATATCAGGCTTTTTTTAGTTATGCATTTCTAAATTAGTTACTTCCAAGATCTTTGTATAGATAAAAATACTTTGGGGAAAGAAATGAAAGAATTGCATCAATTAGCTTGCAAAGGACAGGTTCTCAAGTGGAGTTACATTGTAGGGAGTGAGAAAGGAAGGCAAAGGTGAGAAAAAACACCCATCCCCAAATCTTTTTGTGGGTTACCCAAAAGAGACTACACTCACCTCAGCCCTGTTCCTCTGATGTCAGTGAAGAAATTCCAGGTGACTCTGGGGAGTACTGGCCTGGACTTGCATAAAGTGGCTAGTTATGGTTAGATTTCAGACTAGTCTGAGGACTAAATTAGAAAAGTCAAGAGCAAGATTCCTGAGATTTTTCTGGGTTTGTTCAGAAAAGATCAACCAGGAAAACAACGCTGTCCACCAATAGTTTTGGCAAGATAAAGTGTAAACAATCAAAGAAGCTACTATCTGTAGCATATATTGGAATTAAAATGCCTTCATTCAGTTCTGTTGAAGTGGTAGCAAGTGTAGAATTCTTTGCTTTCCAATGGCATTTTCTTAATTCAATACCATAGACTCCACTCAGCAATAAAGACCAACTCTACAGGACCAAAGGAATTAAAGACCTAATGATGCAGATTGGCCATGATTCAAGTTTTCAAAAACATCTACATTAATTAAACAATTAATTCTCATTGCCTTCTGAAATATATTTCACATAGCATCCTCTCAGTTCTGGAAGACATGACCTCAGTATATACACTTGGCTGGATTTTGGTTCAGGCATTATTATGACATCTTAAATGAAGGATTCAAAAATGCCCCACCACATACACATCATTATATTTTAGGTTTTCAGCTTCCTGCAAAGACAGCTTTCTGTCAAGTCAATAATAATAATAAAAGACAAATAACAATCCCAGCTCATGAAAATATCTCTGCAGATTAGAATCTCATTTAACTTTGACAAGAAATGACATATAAAGTTTCCTTAAGTAGTGAGTCTTGCAGACTTTCTGAGACATCATTAAAAAACAATTGGATGAAGAAGACAAACATGCACAATGTTGGAAAGTCAGTTGGATTTCAACTTTGAGTTAATATTTCATGAGTAGAGCTTGATCCCCCTTTCAACAGGGAAAAATATTAATGGAGCATATCACATACATAATAAGATCCGTTTATTGACTGAAAGATGGTAATGCTTAAGGGAAGAGTGGGAAGCCTGGTGATGCTCAAGCATTCTAAAAGCACTCAGGAGGTTTAAAAACTAGGCCCATTTAGCGCAGTAGGAGAACCTGTAACAGAACCCCTAAAAAATGTGGTAGTACTATACATGAGAGATTTTGAATTTAAGTCCAAATAATATTTATGTTATCATACTGCTATTTGTAGTGGAGTAGCTCCTGCAGCACTGAACTAAGGCCAGTGTCCACCAATCTTTCCATTGCACAAATATGTATTGCCTTCTCCAAGATACTGGAAGATATCTGTTTTGTAGCTGGATAATTCAGACATCTAATAAGTCATCATCACCACCATCAGGAAGTCTGCTCTCCTGGGTCTCCCACAGGTCTTTCTGTCTTCTCCCATCTGTCGTTCTTTGCTGTACTCAGCTTTCTCATATCCATGCTTCCTGTATAATAAGACACCTCATTTTACAGAAATCCTTGCTGCACTACAATTAAATCCTTGCTGCCCTCCATCACCACCCAAAGCAAACTCTGATAATTTCTGCTGTACGTTGCCCCTTTCCCAGGTGTCAACAGTACCAGATCTGCCTAGATGTAGAGACAGTGAAAATACAGACACATACAAAAGCAGAGAAGCTCATTATTAGCAAAATACTTCCTACCATGCCCTTCGCCTCCCACACACAGCCACTCAAATGTCAATGTAGTCACAAACTGCTCCTGACTGCCCCTCCCCCAGGAGGCAGCAACCATCAAACACCCACGGCTGTGATGCTTCTCCACCCCTGTTCTTGTATAGCACTTTAAGCTTATCCTCAGTTCGCTGAGGGAGGAATAAATTCAGCAGGTGCTTATTAGAACATCTATGAATCAGCAACATATTAACCATGGTGGGACCATATTTCCAGAACTGCCATATGCTGTTGTAGAGAGCAGAGGGAAATAATCTATTATCTTTGCAGGAGCAAACAGAAAAATAGTGTTTCTGATGCCTGATCATGAAAGCCAAGACTATTTAACATCTGTTCACACTACTGACTACAATATCAGACTCTTAGCATCTGTATAGTTATGAAATTTAGTTTACTTTTGTCTTTTTCTCAGGATATGCAAAACCAGATGTCTAATTATGAAATGGCTTTATATTATTCTTACCAATTCCTATGCTTTTGTCCTTGCTAATGCAAAATGTTACCATAGAAACACAATTAATCAACAGTCCACTGTGCACTTCGGAAAACAATGAGTTTTGCTAAATTATTACTGTTTCAAATTAATGAACTGCCAATCTATTCTCAATTGATAACATTTCTAGATAATGGTTAATGAACCATTTGCAAATACAGAGAAATTACATGCTCTTCCAGAACTGTTTCTTCTATTCTGTCCACCAAATGTTTTAAAGCAAATAAACATCACCTAAGTGAACAGCTTGGCTCCCAAAACATTACATTCTCAGTTACAGTTCCAGACGAAAAAAGTCCTCTGGGTTCCTTCTTTGAAGCTGTGCATTTAGATATCTCTGTTTAAACTGAGCTTCTCCCACATGAGTTGTATGGCTTCCTTTCACACAAAAAGGGGATCGGTGATGCACATAGTCAAGAGATATTGGTGGGGAAAAAAAAATAAATACGCTCAGCAGAATGATAGAACTAAAATTCAGCCCACTTTCCATTGTTTCTCAGCAGATCCTTCCAAACCAAAAGAAAGGTAACTATGATCCTTTAATGAATAAGTCATCCTAAAAGTTTAGTCATTTAAATGTAATGACAAATAAATAGCTGTGCATGAACCTTCCAGTGTGCTAAATATCGCTGTTCTGGCATGCACATGGAATTATTTTGTGCAGGGTACATTAGTAACTCCCCTATGTCAGGCTAGGTTAAATAAAATGCTACTTTAAGTAGGAAGACAAAAACCTAGTCAAAAGCTATGCTTATAGCAACTGTGCTAATTCCAGTAACTACTCACTTTAATATTGTAGGCACTCAATGACTTTTTTTGTCTCTCTACTTTCATGATTTTAATTACAATTGGCCAAAATATTTACAGTCAGCATCTCAGTAGTCACTTTAGCTCTGTGCAGATGATATGGTATATAAATTTATATATGTGAGAACAGCAGCATCACTTGCTTGGAGAAAAATATAACAAGAATAAATGGGCAGCTACTTAGCCTAAGATAACATCTCAGATTTTAGATAACAGAGACCCGCAGCTTTCTGAGTTGAACTTTACAACTGGCCTATCATGTTTAATACCTACCAGCGCATCTGTCTTCCAGCCTCTTTTCTTTGGACCTTTCCAACAACCACTAGAAGTCAAATTTGCAGGGGTGGTATGAGGTAAAATAACATTCCTTTTCTTATTTTAAACTAGCTATTCAATAGCTTTATTGGATATTTTATGAAGGTGCAGTATCACAAGAAATAGTAGATAACCCACTCCTTTATTAAGAGAATTAAAGCCATTAATTTTTTCACAAAATAAAAGGCAGATGTTATTTTTGTAAACCAACAAACAAGAAAAAAGTTTGCAAGAGGAACAATGTACCCCCAGGATATGACACCACATCCCAGAAGAGATTTTGAAGTTATTTTTAGAAGGTTTTCACATTTCTAGGTCCAATGTGCAGTGGAAGCCCAAAAAAAGCGAAAAAATTATTGGACTTCAAGAAATCAAGTACTGAGAAGAAGACAGAGGATAGCATTTTGCTGGTTTTCTTTGGTATACCCACATCTTGAGTATTTTGCCTAGATACTGTCAAGATAAAGGTGCAGCTGCCTTATAATGAGCACCTGAAGAGGCTGATATCATGTGTTTCAGAGAGAAGGCTGACAGGGATGTGAATAATGTTTCCAAAATGGAAAGGTGAGAACAAATTGAGGAACTGTGATGACCATATTCCCCTGTCGCCACACACACACAGAGATTTAAAAAAAAACAAAACAAACAAAAAAAAAAAAAAACCACCACAAGACAAGAACAAAGTATTCAATGAAAGTAATAGAAAATTGGTTTTAATTTTTTATAACACAAAAATGTTATTTTCTGCAGAAGACTGCAAAATTTCAGAACACAATGCCACAAGATCTTTGTAGAAGGAGTCAGTATTTGCAGGTTCAAAAAGGGGGTTGGACAGTTTCCTAAACAAGTCCCATCAATGGATATCTCAAAAAAAGCCAGAGAGAGACAGGTTCCGCAACATCCTTAATGCAACAATTGTGGGCACAAGGTGCCAAGAGAACAGACAACAGAAACTGGCTGTTTTCTCCCTTTTCCTGGAGACAGACTGTTGCCCTGATTCAGCAGATGTCCCTGTGGACAATTGTCTATAGAAGTGCATGAGTAGCACCCGTTTCCCCTCCCTCTTTTCATGTGAACTGTCACCAGAAAATTGTAAAATGAAGAGTTGCCCATAAATCAACAAAAGACAGGGAAAAAACGGGTGGGAGATAGAAGATTATTTCATTACCGGTCATACGGAGGCAAAATTGTAAAATGAGGGAGATACAAAAAGAGGAAGAGTTAGTGGGAAGATATGCAGGTTTAAAAGTTGAAACAGTCCAGTCATAGCCAGCACTTTTATTTTTCTTAATGTGAAAGAAGAAAAAATCAAAACTACCTCTTTATAAAAAAAAGTATGCACTTTTGATAAAAACATTGTTCCATAAAAAGTAATTTGATCAGCTCCATTCAGTATACTAACTGACTGAAATTGTATCTCATCTGCAGAAGGGCTGCTTTCAGCTAGGCCTACAAAAGTAAAACTGTCAAAACATGACAAATCTCACTTTTGCTTATTGGCTTTCATTTCCAGTTTCTCAGTGCTGTATATATGAGTTCAAACATTCCAGGACAGGAACAAACATTGCTGATAGAACAGCTATTGGCCTTGAGATGTATTTTACAACATGATTAATATCTTTGCCAGTCCTCAGTTTTAGAATAAAACCTAACTTGTTTTACAAGTTTTGAATCTAATTTATTTCCGTCAAAAAAGTGCTAATCTCATCCATTTAAGCTGACCAAGTACACCCATTGAATGCTAAATGGGACACCGTTGAAGTAAACGGTTTGTGAATTGCCCATAAAATAACCTCTGCTAGTTGGCAAATACATAGCAATAGTAAAACACATTTGCAGAAATTAATGCCCTTCCCTCATGAAGTTAATGGGGCTCAACAGACACTGCTCATGTGGACTTCTTGTGAAACACTAAGAGCAGAGAAAAAGGACCTAGCTCCCTCACGAATAGTCTGCAATGAATAATTCAGTCAACTATATTTATGATCACCAATGATGCAAATGTTCTAATTCTGATCAGCATTAAATTGTCTTCCCTCCCCACCCCCACTGATGCCAGATAAAACTGATGAAGTCATATAATGCAGCATTTAATGTTTATTTAATTAGCAAGTACCCATCACTAATTGCATGATTCCTTTCATGAATGAAGGTAAGAACATTTACTCTTTAAGTCTTGTAGAGGTGGTGTAATTTCTCAGGTTCATTTCCAATTTACATTTACCAAGCTGAGCCAACTCCCCAACAGAGAAACTCTTCTCTTCAAAACAATCAATTAAATGGGCAGTGTGATAAGCAATGATGGGTCCATTGGTATATTTCAGTGTATTTATGCATGAGAGTCACACATGGACAGAAGTGGGATTCAGTAAACTGACAGATGATTTGGACATTAATTTTATATCTCATGCCCCAGCAAGCAAAGATGTAATCAAAAAGTGAAAAAATCACTGTGGTAACTGTCAGTAAGGAAACATGTTTCTGACAAGCCCACAATAGGTACTTTATGCATGTGAGTAATAGTCCAAAAGTACAAGTAGTAGCTTTTGGGGTGGAGAAAGAGTTAAAAAAATTCAAAGATCCTAACTAAGTTTTGCAGTCTAGACATCTAAAATCCTTCAGGAAGTCACTAAATCAAAGTGTGAGGCACTCACTTGGAAAAACATTTGGGGAAAACATTTTCTTTTTTGTTTTGTTTTGGGGTTGTTTTTTTTTAATTAGAGTTTTGAAGACTATAAAAAGGATTTGCTTAGTTTTGCTGCTAGGAACTTCAGCTTTTCTGAGTCTTCTAATGGGCAACTTGTTATCCCTTGACCAGAAAGGTCCAGAGACCACCATATAAAGACATAGAGAGGCAAGCCTCCACATGTTCCTTGACCTTGTGGCAAATACTTCAAAAGGGTTAGTCAGCCAAACATTCACTGAGCATGTGTGCTGGCCCCCAATCCGAAAAGCACAAGGAAAGTAACAGCAGTTGAGATATGGGAAACAAATCAGAGGAAAGCAAAGTCTCAGCTCTGTCTTGCCTCAGAGACTGTTCCCACTGTGATGGCATTTTGGCGAAGTGAAATGCAGGAGCTGTAACAAGAATGCAAAATTCATTGGACACCAAAGCATAATCAGAAAGTCACAAGCTTGAGACCACTAGCTTGGGACCACTTCAGCTGATGGCTTAAGCTAGTGAGTTTCAAAGTTAATTGAATCGCTTATATTTCAGTTGCACTGCAAGGTCACTAACACTGTCATGTATTTTCATAGCCACCACATTAGAAAGAGTAACTCTCTGTAGTATGGTTCAGACAAATAGGTATTTTGGAGTTATAAACTGAGTATTGGAGTATGACCAGGCAAAGACAGAATGCAATAAAAAGACTCATTAAATTCCGCTGGGATGGGTAAAGACCAGGAGGAAGAGTGTCCAGAGCTGGTTCTGTTGCCTGCTGCTCTGCAAGAGGCATCCTTTGTTTCAGACCACAGAAGGCATAAAACAGTCCGTGATCAAAACAGTTCCCTATTACAGCTGAACTGCTCTAAATGATTGTCTGGAGAGCCAAGTTGCAGACGGGAGGGTCCCGCTATTTACTTCTCATGTCAGCCCATGGTAGAAGTCTATATTGCATTCAGGAGAAACACCAGGATAGTAATCTATGTGCAAGTCTGTGTACATAAAGTCAGCAAAGACTTATATGGTACATCAAAGTATTTCAAGCTCATCAAGACAAAAGCTGTTAGCCTGGGAGGAAAATATGTGATGCTATAAACTTACTTCTACTGTGAACAAAGGCTGAAAGGGGCCACTAAATGTCTTACAAACAGTATGCCACAGACACATATGCTGGAACCTTTTTAATGTGGGCTGCAAGATAAACAAGCTTTGTACCAAGATTTCTAAGTTTCTCTTTAGACTAATGAGGAGTATACATTCAGATTTTCTGGGTTTCATGAGATTCTAAAAAAATTCCCCATGCATTTGCTGTGAAGCTTTCGGTAATTTCGTTCATACACAATCAAATCTAGGCACTCCCTTCATCTAGCCATTGCAACAAACAAAAGAAGCAGGCAAGTGAAGCAATGTTGCGGTTAAATGCACCATAAGCTTTTCACAGTCACATCCAGGTCGGCTGCACACAAGCGTAGCTAGCATTTGAGCATTTAAATCTTTTCCACTGATTACTTAAACTTTGCCAAAGGCCACGAAAAACCAATGCTGTGTAACTCTACAAGTCAAGGAAAGTCATTGTTTCTGCTCTTTCCTGTTGCTTAAATAACTATCTGCAGTAAACAAACCAGAAAATAACAAATGGGATTATTGCCTCCTTTTCCAGGCAAAAGAAAGAGACAGACAGCTTCCATTTATCAAGTGACATCTTACCAATATTGGGTGAATTGAAAAGAACCACATCAAATTTGAAACAATCTGTTGCATTCTGTGTTGCTTATGGCTGCATTTGGCTGCAAAGTATTTATTGGTCTGTCTTTTCTCCCACATGGCAAGCACCCACCTCTCAAAGCAGTAGGTGCAGAAATTGGGTGTTTCTCAGAGAAGAGTTTAAATTGCATCACACTTGCAGTAGAGGTTTGTACACTGTCAGTCCGGATGAAGTCACATTGCTCTCATCATGGAATCCTCATGCAATATGATGGCCCTACATCCACATCAGCACAGGCAGTGTTCAACAGCAGCTGGATCTCCTTTGGCTGCAGAACCAGTAACACAAGGGACCAGACTTAGGACCAAGATGCAGACATTTCAATGTCTTCTCTCCTGACATGGAGTTAGCCTTTCCAAATCAGCAGGATGAACTAGCTAAGTTCCTAAGAGGAGAAGGCGTCTATGAAGGCTAGCAGAATACAGTGTTTTACACATAAAAATCGTAAGATGCTGAATAAATAAATTTTCTCTCTAAACATTACTATTATTATTGTCAGAGTTTTACATGTTTAGTTCCAGGCATCCAGGTATTAAAAAGTCAAACACATGGTTCATGTTTGAAGAAACAGGCAGAAGAATACAGATGAGTCCTTTAGAAACAGCAATTTTAAAGTGGTACTAGGCTTGCAAAGTCAGGAAATTACTATGGACCTTATATGATTAGCTAGTTGTCATGGTTTAACCCCGACCAGCAACCCAGCACCATGCAGCCACTCACTCACTGCCTCTCACCCAGAGGGATGGGGAGCAGAATCAGAAAGGAATGTAAAACTCAAGGGTTGAGATAAGAACAATTTAATAGGTAAAGCAAAAGCCAGGCACCCAAGCAAAGCAGAGCAAGGAATCCATTCACCACTCCCCACGGGCAGGCAGGTGTTCGGCCATCCCCAGGGCAGTCGGGCTCCGTCACGTGTAACGGTTACTTGGGAAGCCAAACGCCATAATGCCAGATGTCCCCCCCCTTCCTTCTTCTTCCCCCAGTTTATATACTCAACATGGCGTCACATGGTATGGAATATCCCTTTGGCTAGTTCGGGTCACCTGCCCTGGCCGTGTCCCCTCCCCATTTCCCGTGCCCCCCCCCCAGCCCTCTCGCTGGCAGGGCCCAAGGAACTGAAAAGTCCTTGACTTAGTATAAACATCACCCAGCAACAACTCAAACCACCAGTGTGCTGTCAGCATTGTTCTCACATCAGAACCAAAACACAGCACTGCACCAGCTACTAAGAAGAAAATTAACCCAGCTGAAACCAGGACACTAATGTAAACAACAAATAATATCTAAATTGTACATATGTACATACACACACACACACACACATATTCTTACAGGGAAAAATTGCTCAGTTCACAAAGTTTAAACTATGTTAAAACAGTTAAAATAGGATTGAAACAGCTATTTATTAACCACGTCCAACTAGCCAGCAGCAGCTGTTGTATATAGTCGCATTCCAGGACCAATACCAGCAATCCTAGCCACTTTTAAAATGCTGTGATACACCTACAAACTAATAAACACATCTCACCATTGTCCCATAGGTGCCCTTGGCAGAGTTGGAGGGTGTCCCTCCTTAATGTCCCCCAAAGATGATGGCTCATAGCAGTAGCCAGTCTGATCACTGGTAGCTCTATCCCAGACTACTCAGTATCCTGCCTTCATGATTTGAAAATCTATAGCTGCCATTCAGCTAAAGCAATCTTTGCTCTGCACTGTCTTAAATTAGTCTGTGCATCCCATAACAGTGAAAGCAACAAAGGGGCTGCACAGACATGATAACCATGACCTTTGCAACACACATTTGGACGGTGATGCCGTCTGCATTGCATTAACCCTGCCGCACCACTGACTAGTTCTTGAAAGGAGCTCCTCTCCTGTTTCTATAAACTTAAGTTGTAAAACAAGGGATTTAGCATTAATCATTTAAATTAGATTATTAGAGTATTTCTGACTTCCTAATGTCTGTATGTTCTAAGCTCTTATTTTCTGTAAAACATTTTGGTGTTAAGATCAACAAACCAGTAAAAAGCTGTGTGTTGTATAGTGTACACTGGATTGTCCTGAAGCTCTCTGCTGTTTGCTGCTGCTATGACAGTTCTGGTTTCCATGGAATTGAGCAGCACTAAGATTCAGTGATATAGTCAAGAGTTAAGGCATCCTTACAATATTGTTCTCCCTTTCAGGGGGGAAAGGTATGCAAACCAGATTATAAACTGGAAAAAAAAAAAAAAAAAAGGAATTTTTTCTCATGGCACTTTTCCCCCTACCACTCTGCCTCTCTGCAGCTGAGTACTGTAGCTCATATGTCCTGTCCCAGGACCACCAGAATTTAGGCAGCTTGTAAACTGCTTGAGCAGAGTACATAGATATATTGGCTGAGTCTGTATGCAGCATTATTGCTCTCAATTTATCAGAGGAGGGAAGTAATTCTTAAGGGAATAAATACTCCCACTTGTACTGAACTGTTTACAGTTCATGACAACATCTTTTATTAACAGGCTTCCTTCAACTGACCAAAAATGAAATAATCATTAATCAGCTCAAAAAGACTTCGGCACTTGTAAATCAGTGACAAGTACTATTCAACTTAAATTCCTCTATTCATATTTAATTCGAAGAGAGACTTACACAAAGTGCTTTGTAAAAGGCTAGAATGCAGCTAAATACTTCTATTTCTTGGAATTGCTCTTTTTCACGAAGGAGATTATGAATATGACAACAAGATATTCTGCTTCATGGCTTCAGATAAGACATCTGAGCATATTACTTTTCACCTCCTACCTGCAAATGCAGTATCATTTGTTATTATTTGTGGGCATCCTGCTGGCAGCTATAATGTCAGCCTCCTTTTTCATCTTTAGCAGCCCATACAGACAGCTGTGAAGACATGGTGGGTGGCACAGAGGAAAGAGCAGAGCAATGCATAGCTGCCATAGCGTTCTGGTCCATCTCCTTTACCTCCTGTACCTGCCAAAGCATTCCCTCTCTCCAGCCTTGCCAACGTTAAATCAGAAACATTTCAGAGCAAGCAGCACTTAATACGTGCATGCTTCCACCCAACAGAGAGCAGTTCAGTCATAACTAAAATCTGCCTCATTTTAATTCTCTCTTCTGCAATGTTTCCAGCATGGTTCTTCCAGATGAGTGAAGATTTTTTTATTAGTGTTTCTCCATTAGCATAAGAGACTTGTTCAAAGAAACAAGCTATTTCAGAGGAGAAGGGTATCCACTAGAAATAAAAGGAGGCAAATTACTGCTATTTAATTTGCTGACTGTAAAAGGGTGAAACTGGAAGAGTGGGTTTTCACAGAACAAATGTATTTTATTTCAGTTTGGAATGATGTGTAATCCTGGATAAACACAGCCTGAGGTAGGAAGGAAAAGATTTGTAACCCACTTTACTGAGATGTTCTGGAATAAGTTTAGACATTAAAAAGGAAAATTTCTTCCCTCCGTTTCCTTAAAAACCATTCTGCCATAACTTGGGAACACAGCTTTGTGCTAAATAAGTCTATTTCTGGTTTATACAATATTTGTACAGAAAAATGAACTGTAGCTTTGAAGGACAGAAACTGAAGTTGTTAAAATAGGAGAAGTATCAGGGGAAAAAATCCTTAAGGCAAAGGACCTTTCAGAAGGAGAAATTAAACAAAAAATTCACTACTGCCTGTGCACTATCTCCAATTATGGTAGTATTCAAGCTCATAGCAACATAAGGAAATCCATTTTGCTCCCTCTCACCCATCCATTTGGCAGGACGGGGTCAAATTTGCTCTTATATGTGCAACGTTACCACACTGTGCCACAGCTCCATAGGTCCCCGTGCTACAGTCTGAACCACGTTTATGCAACCCAGCATACACTCAGAAATTACAACGAGACTTGAAAGGGTTGAATTACTCATGCCAAGAGATCATTTGAATAACTGGGACTTGGCTGTCATTCTTCTACAGCTTGTATGAAATTTTCAACTATCAGTGGGAATGGGAAAATATATTTTGAGAGATGGAACAAACTGATTGCAAACTCACAGGAAAAAAACCAAACAAGTCATTGAGGAAACTAAAGCTTATTGTAACACCTGAAAACACTTTTTTTTTTTTTTTTTTAACAGGCTAGATTTCAGTTTTGAAGGTGTTTCAACTGTAAAGAAAGCATATTTGAAAAAAAAAACACACAAACAAACAAACGACCTGCAGTTGCATGAATTCTCAAGGAGTGTGCGAATTATTATCTGACAAATAACTCTGCAGCACTGAAGAGCAGAACATCTGGTACGGACTGGTCACAGTGGCTGAACTCTGGCAGTTTCCTCCCAGTGTATTTGAATCACTTCAATGCAGTTTAGCATGCGACCTTAGGTCGAGTGCATATGCAAACAGCCTGTCAGTATGATGGCCGAAGATTTTCTCAGTTTTTTACAGCATCCAAACACTCCAGAAATTAAAGCAAGTTTGGCTATCCCCTAAAACATTACTACCAGCAAAGTATTTGTGTAGGCATCTCAACTACATTCTTGAAGTGTACTTCAAAAGGGGAAACAGGGGAGCGGGAGGTGGATCTTTCTCCTCCCCTTCACTGTTAATTTGCATTTCCTTAGCATGGAGACTATTTCCTATCTCTTGCAGTGCCTATTTAAAATGTTGGATGCTTGATGCTAATCTATTTGAGTCAATATAAGAACAGCAACCAAGGCAGAGCTTCTGGCTCCATCTGCAACATCTCATGCTTGCAAAACCAGCTCTCTGCTATCCATGCCACAGATCACATGTTTTAGTTCCCCAAAAAAATCCCATCATAATTAGTCTTTGATAAATCAAATGCCAGCCTTAGCAAAATGTAATACAGAAATTAAATAGCTCATAATGCTTTAGCTGACAATTATATAGATTAAGGAAAAGAACTGGTAAAAAGTGACATTTAGATCATTTTAAAAGTTGCTTTAAGATCATGCATAATGGAGTTTTCAGCCATCAGGAAGGTTAAATACAACAATATTCACTTTACAGTCTGGTATCAACAGAAGCAAAATACAATCCAAGGCACATACTTTTGACAAAGTATTCTGGATTTCAGTTTCCTTTAAAAGTTCCTTTCTACTCAGTGTTATATAATTCAGCAATCACTGTATGCTGACATGACAACCTAATTTTCTTAGAGGTGACCTAGAAACATGGAGTGTCCTGGGATTTCACTGGGACATTGTGTGATGCTTTCTGTACATAATTATCTCAAACTGCAACTGTGGGAAATTATGCATTCCCAGGGCAGTGATACAGGTACAAAAGCAAGGACTCTATTGCAATCTGATCTGGGCCCATGTAGCCTAATGATGCACTGAGCATCTGACAACGCTGGCATAACATTGCCTCGCTGCCAGTGAGCTCATCAGGTGGAATAGTTTGGGGATCCACGCTTCCCATTTCTTTGGTCAGCTCCCCTGCCTTGCAGATACTCCTATAACTCCTGCAGATATTTCTATTTAACAGCAGCATGCGCACTTTAAAGAGCATCTCGGACATTTCACTTTGAGCTGACACAGTGCCACAACATCACTGCATTCAGTCCCGCTTCCACAGCAATCCAACACAAGCTGTCCATGGGCTCACCCCAGGCTTGACCACCATCAGCTGCTGCCTGGACAGATGCTGCAAAAGGAAAGATCTGGTGGGGAATGGAGAAAATACATCTCCAGTGACTTGTTATCTTGCTAAGAAATAAGAAATCTGTAACTCAGATTTTCTCTCCCTTGGTTTTTAGAACAGTGTTCATCCTGCTTAGTGAAATTGCCTCGAGGATCACCAGAAAGTTAGGGACTGGGACAGCTGTCACAGTCACAGTAGGTTTTTTCTCCTCTGGCAAATCTGCCTGTGTTGAGGTCAAAGCTGAGTTGACTCAGGCTGTAGTTTGTCTGCCTAGTCTTGCCACATCCTACACAGATCTGTCAGCTAAACCACTCTGGAGACTGATTCCTAATCTTTTTCAGTTAAAATGATCTGAACTAGCTTAAAGCATTTGAAGAAAAAATATTTGTCCATGTGTTCATGACTGTTAGGGTTCAAGTATTTTAGCCATATCTAACTCAGAAAGTTTATCTCTTCAGAAAAGTATCGGAAAGATTAACTCTTCAGAAAGATTCCTCAGTAGCTTACAGACAATTGCTCAGGTGCTTTGGTGACTTCACTGGCTTTTCTTCTAATTCCTTTAGTCAAATTTCTAGTGTCATTGCTGACTAGCACGTGGTCCAAAATATCTGAGAGACTGTCTAACTCTTCTGCAGATTAGTTTCTTATGACAGCTGTCGTGACATTAGTTTCTCATAACTGTAGAGAATATCAAACTGTCACCACTGCCGGTGGGATATCCTGAATAACCTACTGTGAACAGAAGTGAAAATAGCTTCCTACCTGCATATAAAACCTAAAGATTCCTTTTCAAAGATGGCATTTGACCGAAACTGTACTAAAGCCATTTTCACAAAATGTCAGCTGTCATGAAGCCATCAGCTGCAAATCCCAGAGCTAAACCCATCATGCTCCTGTCCATTTGGAGGAGAGCTGTGAGTCCTTACCACAGACCTGACCCCGTGTCCAACAGTCATTGCAGTGCTCTTTGCACAGATGCCTTCTGCCCACAGAAAATGCCCACTGTAGCAGAGCTGGAAACCTGAAGCTGCTAAATACTGTCACTCACAACATTAATTAATCTCATAATCACCAGCTCAGCTGGTTGTAATTGTCAATACATTGTTTTATGAGCTTCCATTGGCAGGAAATGAATGATTTCTATCTCCTAAAAATGAAATGGCTCCCCAGGTACAGTACAGGGATTATTTATATAGAGAAGAATAAAACACAATGAAAGTGGCAGGAAATAAATAAAAGGGCAATCTTTCTGGCTGAGTATCTAGAGTTGACATATCTATTTGAAGCAGGTTTCAAGGATCTTCTATATTACTTTAGTTATTTAACCCTAGCTTCAACTTTAATGGGTACTGATTTCTGTTTGATTCAGATACGTTAAGTGCCAGGCCACTTGTGACACCAGAATGCAACTATATATCTAATTTGGAGGGAAAAAAAAACCTAAAATAAATAAATCTGGAAATTGGTGCAATCTTCCAGCAAAATATATTATGAAGCAAAAAATTTATGAAAAAAATTATGAAGAAAAAACATGTGGTCATTCTGCACTGTCAAAGTCGCCCATTAGCTGTGCATGTACAAAGGCCAACCGTAAAGGTAGGTATCTGTCAGTAAGACAGGTAAGTATCTGCTAGTGAATGGTATTCACTTTAAAAAAATGAAACTACCAAGTGATACGGCATGATGAAACAAGACTCACAATAAGAGAAAAACTGAGATTTGAAGCTGATTGAGGAAGCCTCTTTGGAAGTGCAAAAACTTTACCACTTGCTTTGCCTCCTCTTATGTCTCGCAGATGAAAGCAACAGCAGAATCATTTCCCAAATAAAATAAGCACAAGCAGAGGTGTCTCTTTTAGCAGATACGGTGGTCAGGAAGAACAATATGACTGGGACCAAACTTGGCATGCCAGTTTTCCCTTAAGCAACAGAACTGGCATTTGAACACACTTTTCTTTTGTCTTTCTTTTCTGTCTTGTCTTTTGCCTTTACTTGCATTTATATGGAAGTAAATAGATTTATGCGATATTTTGACAGGAAACCACAAGTATATTTAAAGTCCTCTTTCCCTTAATTCTCTTGCCTAACAAGCTCATCACAAGACCTTTTTAGTGTTGTAGTAACATGCCATTTCAATGTTACTTTAGCGCAGTTAGGGAGTTTTTCTGTGATTTTGAGTCACAACAGCCATTCTGCAAAGACAGCAACAGTATGTGGAGACCAAACACCATAACAAGTTCAGGGTTTGTCTCATGAGGGGAGCTTCCCCCAGAGAGGAGCTTACAAGAGCTGATAGACCTGCGGATGGGCAATGAAGTATCTGTTGGACACACGACCACCTTGGGAAGTCTTGCAGGCTCCTTCCCCTGTGCAAGTACTCTTGCAGTGTCTCCAAAAGTCCACATGGAGCTCACCAGAGGGAGACAGCCTTTTCTAAATCGAAACTTCAGTCGGCAAAAACTTTGCTGCATACATTAGAAAACTTTTTTTTTTTTTTTTTTTTTGTGGTGAAACAAGCTATTCCTGCTAGGTCAAAACCCAGTTAACAGCAAGGCAGAAATAAAGGCCCAAACCAATTTTCTCCCCCATTAGAGCAACTGAAGACTTTCTCTTGGCCCTGTCTCTGTGCAAAAGTTAAAACTCATCTCCAGAAATACAGACTCCTAACTCACTGCCTTATGTCAAGGAGTAACCATATGGTCTGGAGGTGAAAAAGCAGTCTGCACAGTGCATACTACATAACTATTCAGAGAGATATGTTTTGGTTTATTGACTGGTACAGTCTGCCTGCTCTCCTCTGTAATTAAAGCATTACTATAAACTATATAACATGGATTCGTCCTCCTGCTTCCTCAGTTACTTCTTATACTTTTTCCCTCTTAACTTTAATGAATTTCCCTTCTTTTTTTTTTTTTCCTTTACAGCCAAGAACTGAAACAATTCATTTCACAGTAATCCCTTTGCACTGTTTTTCTAATACCCCTATGCATTAAAACCTCATCCATCATTGTTTTCGGAGAATCAGCCTTTTAATCAGATCTGTATGTATATTGGTTTGAGCATGTGGCAGTTTAATTACCCTCTTGAATATGTGAAACACATCTTTGTCACATCTACTTATATCTGAAGAGAGCCATCCTATAACACTAATTAAAGAGGGATGATGACAATTTTTCCATACTCAAATTATGTCCCATCTGTCTAGTCATCCTCATGTTCACTCTCTGGATTAATTAAGGGTGGGGAAAGGTTGTTTCTCTGGAGTTTTGCCTAATGCACGATGAAAAGTCTGCTTTTATGAAGAGACATACAAAATTCCTGTCTTCTCATCCCAGTAAGTAAAGTACATAGCAAAACTGAACAGCGGCCTTTGCTTTGCTGCTGTCTAATCAGCTAGTCATATATCACATGGCATCAGGAGTCGTGTTTATGCAACTGCTTACTGAAGCTAGCAGCTGGTCTGAAGGGACACACAGCACTGCCAGCAAGCACAGCAAGACGCTGAGCCCTGATATCTGGACTCAGAGTTAAAACCAATTTTGTGTTAATAATATGATTAAAGGACAGAGTCACATAGTGCCAAATGGGTACAGTATGAAAGCACACCAGTTTTTCAGCATTGTCTTTTATCAGCCTGAGAGTATTTTCCCCATAGATGTTTTCTCCAGGTATTTGAGACACCTAGGTAAAACACAAAGCTGCCTGGTCTTGCCAAGTCAGAAAAGTTTTAAAGAATTTATTCTTATTCATGAGTCTGGTTTCACTTCCACCGAAACCCAGCTGCACAGCTCCTGATCATTTTAAAGCTATTGCACACCCAAGCAGACCTCTCGGCTGCCTAAACCTGTAATTTTCATCTAAACAGTAACCACAAGAGCTTTTAACACAGGCAAGGACAGAAAGCCCTGAGGAGTCAGAACTATGTGCCACTGGCAAGGAAGGGGCATTGCTTGTACCAGAGGCTGTCATACCCACACAGCATCCACAGAGGACACGTGCCAGCCACCGTCACATGCTGCAAAGTGAGAAATTGGGCAGAAGAAGCAGTGTCAGCAAGGTCTGGGCTGCCCTGGCCCTCGATAGACAGGTGGGCTGAGCATGAGAATTGTTTTGATCCACTCCCATCTTAAAAGCTTTTCCACTGCCACTGGAGTAGTCCTCCAGGCTTTTTCTTCTCCCTTTTTCCTTTTTTTCCCTTCCCTTTGCTAAGACTGATAACAGAGTCCTTCACTGAGAAGAATGTGCTGCCACTGAAGACTTTATTAGCACAGAAAGTGGTGGTGCTTTTATTATCCTGGCTTTCCCCTGTTTATACAAGGCACTGCAAATATGCTATATGAAATTAATTTATAGAAATGACTGCATCGTATTAATTTAGGGTCATCAATCTCAAGTCTGTTCTGATCCTCTAGTTAGGCCAGAAGATAATAATGGCTATAAATTTGTATGAAAACTATTGCAACCATTAAAATATATTTCTTTAATAGGCATGATATTTCATTGTCAGTGTTCATATACACTATACAAACCTAGATTTCTTTTCAATAGTTGTTCCTGTGTAGCATACATTGTTCTATTTTTTTATTTCTCTGGCCTAATACAAAACTAAACAAGGTGCTTACAAACACTTTACACTTCAATTTACAAATTATCTGCCTCATGCAGATCCATTTTGCAAACTACAAGATAAGAAAAATACAGCTTGCCATATATAAAAGATTATTTACATATTTTTTTCTTACAGGAATGTTGAAAATCATCATTTTAAAGCCTTAAAATAAAATTTTCTAGGGAATATAATAAACTCAAACCATGCTAAATCAGAAAAGCAGCCCATGGCTAGATATTTCAGCAGTTGCTATGGCAGTAGGTTAAAGAAAGCATTCTACATTCTCAAAATTTCATTTTGGTGGGTTTTTTTAACCTTGAATTATTAACAGTACTATAAGACCATAATTACTGAGACACAGATAAAAATATTTCTCCTCTTTTCCAGTTTTTTTTTTTTACTTTGCATATTTGTCATGATTGTATTCTCACTATTACACTTCACATTTCTCTCGCCATTTTCTCCTCAGTTCGAGCCCAACAGCCACTGGTTCTCCCATAATACATTTTAATTTCTTATTTTGTCTTTGCAAGGTCTCTCCATCTCTAGCAAACCCTTGAATTGTTTTTCATCTGAATCAAACTGCCCTGGAAAGAAAAATAATCTCTTCTTTAAGTGATACGACAGAGGCACTGTCTCTCACACAGACATGCCAGCTTACTCCTTCATCAAAATCCTGGGCAGGGGGGGAGGGGAACACACACATACAGAGAGAAAAAAAAAAAAAAAAACACACAAAAAAACCCACACAACCAACCACAAAGCAAAACAGAAAACTCCAAAATCAGTTTCTTCTTCTGTCAGCTGAGGGATATACTCCAATTACTTCAAATAACTCTTCCAAACATGCTTAAATCTGTTACCTTTTCTATATGCATAACATTTTGTGCCACTTACACAGTAACTCTTACATACAGTTTGAAGTGTTGTTTTCTCCCACACAGCTCTGCAAATAATCAGCATCTCACACGTGATTTTTTTAGGCTTCAGCTCCACAATTAGATTAATTAGAAAACTCTATAGACTCCTAAGAATTTTGTACCTGGCCCACTGAGTAAGAACACATTCTTTAAGACATAAAAAAGTTCTGGCAACAAAAGCACCTGAATTTCAACAAGAAATTTGTTTTTTGAGTCCTTGGAGAAATATTGTCTCCCTAAGTACTGTGAGGAAATAACATGATTTAATAATGGATCCTATATCTAGTATTTTTCATTACCCCCGACCCAATTCCACAACATGAATGGTTCAGTAGCACCAGGGAAAATCCAAAGAGATATGAAAATATTTTTTTTTCTTAGTCCAACACAATCATGAGAAAACAGGTCAACAGAGCAGTATGCAATTTCAACCTGTGTGTGGACAACAAGATCGTATTTTTTTTTCTTTTCCTTCTTCCATCCCAAGACAGTCTCAAAGTAGCGATCAAATGTGACTGTTTCATGCCATCTGTCTGCAAAATAGAAAATCTAGTCTTGTGGAAAGGTATGTTAGGTTTTGGTTTTTTTTTTCAAATATATTAGTCTGTTTCCTATAAACTTGCAATTTTAGTACTCATTTCCTCCCCTTCCCTCCCCATCTGCCAAGCTGTTTAATTGCTGGTTGTTTGCTCCCTGCAGTGATGTTTACAAGTAATGTTCACAAGATTTTACCTAGAAGAACAAAAAAGCTGAAAAATTATACTGAAATCTCATCTTTCACTTTGAAAGGTAATAGCAGCATTGTACCAATAGCCAATACTGGAAAAGAAATATAAGAAGGAGTGGCTTCACTTGCAAACCGTATTTTAACTAGTTCATCATTATAAGCATATCCATTAATTTAATAATAGCACCAATATCCAATATTCTGAATTTAATGTAATAAATGAACAGTGATCACATTATCCATTTTTTTAAAATTGCCTTATATAATACAATAACTTACTCGCTAAAATTTAATTTCCCTTTACATCGTTTAATAAATTAATGCTGATCATTTGACATAATTGAATAAGTAGTCCAGCTCATGCTCTGTCTTCTTAGATCACAAAATAGGCTGCTTTTCTTGTCATCTTCTAGGATGGGAATGTGAGATTTAAGAGTTGGATCTCATTTCTCAGCTGCCTTATTACCCAATGTAATCCCACCCCCTAGGAAAGAACCTTGCCCAGCCCTGCAAGCTGAACTTTTCTACAAAAACACACACAGCATCACTCTAAACCTCCTGCTTCACTGTATAGGCAAAAAAAAAAAAAACCCTACCAGATTATAAAAGCCATAATTTCAATTGAAGAGCAACTTTAAGCTATTTAACAATATATACAGGAGGCAGGCAAGAACTCAGTCTTCCACCACCTTCTAGCAAAGCCCAGATCATTCTACTCTGTATTTGTAAACCAATTTAATTTTAAACTTAAAAGACAATAGACTTGATGGAGGACAAATCATAATGCAGAATGTGGATTATGTTCTCATTCAGAGTTGAAACAAGCCATCATTCACAAGGGCGAGGGGGGAAGAGGGGAGAAGACAAAGGAAAAAGGAGGAGCAGAAAGAATTTTTTTAAAAAAAGACAACTACTTCTAGCAACAAGAGACAGAGAAAGGAAGACAGAAGACAACAGACAGAAAGACCAGTGAGCACAGAAAAAGACAGTGTGATTTCAACATGCTCGCCATCTGGAAAGGTGAAGGAGTTAGAATGCACAAACCAATTTCAAAATGGCCATGTTGTAAAGCTACATCCAACGCTCTCTGCCAAGTTTGCTAGTTCAGATCAAGAGAGGCATACAGGAAAGAGATTATTAAAGAAAGGGCTCCAATGATGACTTCTACTTTCAGCATTAATTTTGCCTTTCTGACTGTTGTCATCTTAGAAGAGAGACATCACTGAAATCACCAATTCACACATAGAATACATGGGTTTCAGTGTA